>NC_069500.1:1243655454-1244255454 GCF_027579735.1 Bombina bombina
GATAACCTCACTCTCAAGATTCTTAAAGACCGATGCTGTCTATTTCAGCCTGGAGGCATACTAACAGATCTAAAAACGTCACTGCATAAAGAAACAGTGAAATCTAATATCACAGCTGGCTCTGATACTGTACCGCAGCAGAACGGATCACAAGCACAATTATGTCTAGCCGACATTCAGGATGTAGCGGCCGACCTCCTGATACTTGGTGACAATAATATCAAGACAGAGAGCACCGATAGTCAGACCATGGCAGTGCAGAGGAAGAATGGAGGCTTTCGTACATATACTGGAAGCCATGTGAGTCGGTACAGTGTGAGGCGCTGGACACTTACTTATCGGGGCATACTGCAACATGGCAATCTCAGCAGACAGATTATTTCAACAGTACAGGGCAGGTCATGCGGCCTATCGATCCAGCCACTGCACCGTTTGTATTATATACAGGACGCGACCCAGATTGATGTTACTGGTGTGGGTTAAGCAAAACTCTGGCTTTCATTTGCTGCATGACCCCACATGGACAGTGTGTCTTTAAAGTACAGCATCTACAAGTGAACAATCTTTAATCTGCCTAATATGTAGTTTAAGTTTATATAGCTCAGCTAGCATAGTTTAGATTAGTTTGGTGTGACATATAGCACTAGTATTTATTGTTATTTCTGTATGGGATATACGGTCATGTGCTTATACTAGTGAAAATCAATATATAATTTTTCTTTCATAGGCCCTTGCAAGGTTACAAAACTATGTGTCTGATAAAGTCAGATATCTTAACATGGTCTCAATGTTCTTATGTAACAGCTCCTTATATTTATCCCTGATGTTGTTCTGTTTCAATAACAGGCTCCTGTTGTGCATCAGATATGCACAGTGGGAATCTCTATGTATGTGACAGTGGATTGTTGAGATATTATATAGGTGGCTGACTTGTTATGCATGTGCCCATTTTGCAGCTTTAATGTTTCTGTAAAATGACTTTATTTCTTTCTGTCATTACACAAATCCGGGGCATTCCAATTGAAGGCTTGGGGTGGGCCCTTCGAGAGTTTATATCCCACTTCTTTTGCCCAAGTCCACTTATATGTTTTTATTAAAGGCCATTAGGTTTGATAGGCCAATTGATATGACCAAAATATTTATATCCAACGTCACTAGTGAGAAACTTCAGCAATTATTCTGCACTGTTGGTGTCTATGCTTCCTACTCCCCCCCCCCCCTACGCCAAGGTGAGCTCAGAGTGGGCTATATTCAACATATTTTACATACAGTATTGTATTTCAAATACTCACCCAGCCTGGTGAATCCTTCAGCGATATTAATCCGCCCTATAACACTAATTCACCTAGTTCATATCATGCACCTTTTTAGGTTTAAGAGTCACCTTCTATGCTATAAGAGGAAATTGGTGCTCTAATTTGTTAATTGCTGGAACCTCTCAGTTTTAATATGCCTAAATCTTGAAAAACTAATATACAGGGAACAGATTACATGTAGTATGCCATGCCAACTTTCCTCTTTGATACCATATATTTTGTTAGGTACAAGAGATACCTCCTGTGTCATATGAGGAAACTGGTTATACAAGCTATTAAAGGTTTGAACCTCTTAGTTAAGATAGTTCTCTGATAATGTAAGCACTGTACTTTTTATATTGTATGACATTACTCTAAATATTCCAGTTTAAAGTATCTTACTAATAGGCAGTTTATTTTTATAAAGAGGTACATCAGTAATTTTGAAAATATACAAAAACTTTAAGGTATCAAATTGTTTTATCACTTTTGCTTTAGTAATGATTATTGTAGTATTTATACATGTCATCCTATGTCATATGAGTTCATCTAATTTCTGAAATGTTGCCTTGGACCTCAGGTGAAATACTTTTGAGGGGTACTGCATATTAAGGATTGTTCTTTATTGTTTTCCCTTTTTTTCTGTTATTGGGATGCTGCACCTATTGTATTGACATATATCTTGTACTACTAAATACCTTAAATAAAAAACCTTTGATTTAAAAAAAAAAAAAAAAACATATAGGTATATATATTTTACAAAAAATATTCATATATATTTAAATATATATTTTAAAATAAAAATAATTTTTCCTCTTTAGTGGAGAACATAGCAATCTGAAGTATTACAGGTTAGCGCTTCAGTCTTTTGCTCTTGTTCTAACTTTTTACTTTCAACTTGTAAAACCAGCGCTAACCTGACACAGCTAATTTTCTAGCTTGAGTGCAGTTACCGATCATGAGCGATAAAAGTTTATTGCTCCACATATAATCTAGGCTCTAGTAATTAGAATTTTTCTGTACAGTAATTTTGCAATAAATTAATAAACTTGGTGAGATTGAAAATGTTTTGCTGCAACTGTTTTTCAATAGCAAAACTTCACCCACCACTTGCCGTATTTGGAGTAGACACAACTAGCCATTGTTTTACAGTTCCTTATCTTATCACATCTGCTGGTACCAATTAATGAGAAATATGTAGCAGGGTTAGGCTTGTGGAGCCTCCCATATGCACTTCCAGTTCCCAGAATTGGAAAACTTTTAATTTTTAGACTTTAGTTTTCTCCCCAGTACTTGTTTAACCCCTTCACAGAAAAACTTAACCAAAATACTGGAGAATTTTTAGCACTTTTGCTATCACTCCATTTAAACAGAAATGAAGCCTGTCTGCCAGTACCTATAAACCATTTTTTTATATATATTTTATTATTTTCTGTAGTGTAGTGTGTCCCCCCCGATCATTAGTTAGGGCAAAACCCTTTTCTGTAGTGAGTGTAGCTGCCACATCCCTCCCTGTCCCTTTATTTATATATTTTTTCTGTAGCGTAGTGCCCTCCCGCTCCCTCCCCCCTCCACTGCTGGGCCGCCCGCCCACACCTCCCGCTGGCACCAAGAGAAGATTGTTACAGATGGTGACACACACAGTGTCACCGCCTGTAACGATCACACATCTGCCCTCATATGGAACCGGAGCACCGGTCGTGCTCCAGTTCCATATGTGGCAGATGCCTGGAGCTTAAGGAACTCCAGCTCTTGGCTGTAATTTAACAGACGAGATGTATATATATATACGTCTTGCGGTACGATAGGAAAAATGTTTATTGCACAAGTTATAATTAAATACATTAATGCAAAATTATGCAATGAATTTGTGCTTTGGATAGAAGAAAATGCTAGAGTATTTCAAAGTAATACACTGCCCCTACCCTGCTAGTGTATAATGCCACCCAGCTGGCAACATTTTTTTATATAGAGAACAGTGGACTTTAATTACAGGAAAAAGGGGCAAAACAATGAAAGTGTTTTTTTTCTAAAACATAATTAACCCCTTAATGACAGAGGACGTACCAGGTACGTCATTGCAAAAACTCCCCTTAATGACAATTGACGTACCTGGTACGTCCTCTGTTGTTAGAAGTGCTGGAAGCAAACATGATGATGCATGTTTTTTATTTCTTTGTGCAATTTCGGATTGTAACTTCAGTGTGGTAGTAGTTGTATGGTGGGGCCAGGGGTCCATAAAAACACATTTTTTTAGCAGCAGTGTATTTATGATTATTTGACAATGCTGTAGAAATTCTATATTTAAAACCATGCAGAAATGTTTCCTCCTCAATACACAAATGGTAGGTGCCCTTTTGGCAGATATGCATTTATATATATATATATATATATATATATATATATATATATATATATATATATATATATATATATATATATATATATATCATTCCAATTTACTACCCCTTTATGCAAGGACTTTCCAGATTCAAGGAGGCATTTTATCTAAGATTTTTACATCTGCATAACATGTTATACTCTCAGACTAAGATTGATCAGTGTTTGAAATGAGACAGGTTAACGTAAAACTATTCAGTTTACACTACAGCTGACTTCATTTTTAAATACATACCAACAAGCCTAAATCCTGCATTTAACCAGATCTAATGGTATGAGTACCATAGCTTATGGTTCCACCAAAACCATATAAAGTACAGCATTTTCAAAATCCATAAGTACAGCTGACAGATGGGAACATTTGTACACTATATTTGAAGTGTGCTCTTGGTTGGGGAAAAATCAAACAAACATATGTCAACCTTTTAAAAGTACTTTTCTTCATCTAGCCATCTACCCAGATCATTAATGTACAATTTTTTGAATTCACAGAATTATTTTTGTTTGTACATTTACAAATATGATTCTTTAAAAAGTGATCTCTTAATTTCTGCAATTTTCTTATCGTGCATGTCACACACTGTTGATTTAGGGGATGCAGGGTGCATAAATGTTTCCTCCTGTGAGTGTTTCTGTGGGTGTCTGTGTTTATGTCTTTGTTCTTTGGTTTGTGTCTCTATGAGTGTGTATGTATTTTTTTCTGTGGGTCTCTCTGTGAGGGTGGGTGTGTATGTCTTTGTGCATTTTCTGTGTATGTTTGTGAGGGTGTGTGCATATGTCTTTGAGCTTTTTCTATGGGTGTCTCTGTGAGGGTGTGTGTATGTTTGTCTTTGTGTATTTTCTCTGGATGCCTCTGTGAGGGTGGGTGTGTATGTCTGTGTTTTCTGTTGGTGTCTCTGTGAGTGTGTGTGTATGTCTTTGTGTGTTTTCTGAAGCTGTCTCTGTCGGTGTTTCCTTGGGTGTATGTGCAAGTTTGAGTGTGTGTGTGTGTCCATTGTCTGTTCCTTTTTAGGACATTTTGACCTTACTACTGATTATTCACATCTTTCTACAGACTTTGAGACTAATAAGACCTTTCCGGAAGTCACCAATCTACCATTTAACCTTTAAATTATTGTTTAGGCAGTTCAGGACCCTTCCTTTCAGCCACTGCATGCTGTTGTCATCATTTAGTTGGTATCTTCCTTTACAAAAAGATAATCAGAACTCCATATTTTGTTTTCTAAATCTCCTTTTTTTTTTACAAAACAGTAGTTTACCTCATTACTTGTCAGGTCAATGTAAACAAGTGCTGAGTGTCTGTTTGGGTGTCTGTGTCTGAGTATGTTTCTTTGCATGTCTGCTAGAGTGTCTATATGTGAATCCTTATGTGTGAGTGTGTGTGTGTGTGTTTCAGTGTATGAGTGTGTCTGTGTGTTTGTATGTTACTACCTTTACAACATTTCCAAGTTTTAATAGACACTTAAGAATAAAGTGCATATATACGTTTTAGTCACTTGGTCAAAAATTGCACGTCAAACGAGGGGGGCCCTGATCAATAGTTAAGTCAGGGGCCCCAAAATTTCTAGTGGCGGCCCTGTTCAGTACTGTCAGACTTTCTGCCAGTACTTAAGATGGCGGTGACAATTGTGAGGTTGGGGAGGGAAGAGAGCTGTTTGAGGGGGGTCAGGGAGTGGGATGTGTCAGGTGGGAGGCTGATCTCTACACTAAAGCTAAAAATTAACCCTACAAGCTACCTAATTAACCCCTTAACTGCTGGGCATATTACAAGTGTGGTGCGCAGCAGCATTTAACGGCCTTATTATTACCAAAAAGCAACGCCAAAGCCATATATGTCTGCTATTTCTGAACAAAGGGGATCCCAGAGAAGCATTTACAACCATGTGTGCCATAATTGCACAAGCTGTTTGTAAATAATTTCAGTGAGAAACCTAAAATTTTGAAAAATTTAACAGTTTTTTTTATTTGATCGTATTTGGCGGTGAAATGGTGGCATGAAATATACCAAAATGGGCCTAGATCAATAATTTGGGTTGTCTACTACACTAAAGCTAAAAACTAAATTTATGCTTACCTGATAAATTTATTTCTCTTGTGGTGTATCCAGTCCACGGATCATCCATTACTTGTGGGATATTCTCCTTCCCAACAGGAAGCTGCAAGAGGATCACCCACAGCAGAGCTGTCTATATAGCTCCTCCCCTAACTGCCACCTCCCAGTCATTCTACCGAAGACAAGCAAGAGAAAGGAGAAACTATAGGGTGCAGTGGTGACTGTAGTTTAAAAATAAAAAACACCTGCCTTAAAATGACAGGGCGGGCCGTGGACTGGATACACCACAAGAGAAATAAATTTATCAGGTAAGCATAAATTTTGTTTTCTCTTGTAAGGTGTATCCAGTCCACGGATCATCCATTACTTGTGGGATACCAATACCAAAGCTATAGGACACGGATGAAGGGAGGGACAAGGCAGGCGCTTAAACGGAAGGCACCACTGCCTGTAAGACCTTTCTCCCAAAAATAGCCCCCGAAGAAGCAAAAGTATCAAATTTGTAGAATTTAGAAAAAGTATGAAGCGAAGACCAAGTCGCCGCCTTACAAATCTGTTCAACAGAAGCCTCATTCTTAAAAGCCCATGTGGAAGCTACCGCTCTAGTAGAATGAGCTGTAATTCTTTCAGGAGGCTGCTGGCCAGCAGTCTAATAAGCTAAGCAGATTATACTTCTTAGCCAAAAAGAAAGAGAAGTTGTCAAAGCCTTTTGGCCTCTCCTCTGTCCAGAGTAGACAACAAACAATGCAGATGTTTGACGAAAATCTTTAGTAGCTTGTAAATAAAACTTTAAAGCACGAACCACGTCAAGATTTTGTAATAGACATTCCTTCTTTGAAGAAGGATTAGGACACAGTGATGGAACAACAATCTCCTGATTGATATTCTTATTAGATACCACCTTGGGTAGAAAACCAGGTTTGGTACGTAACACTACCTTATCTGCATGAAAAAAGAGATAAGGGGAATCACATTGTAAAGCAGATAACTCCGAAACTCTTCGAGCCGAGGAGATAGCTACTAAAAACAGAACTTTCCAAGATAAGAGCTTAATATCTATGGAATGCAAAGATTCAAACGGAACCCCTTGAAGAACTTTAAGAACTAAATTTAAACTCCACGGCGGAGCAACAGGTTTAAACACAGGCTTGATTCTAACCAGAGCCTGACAAAACGCCTGAACATCTGGAACGTCAGCCAGACGTTTGTGCAAAAGAATAGACAGAGCAGAAATCTGTCCCTTTAAGGAACTAGCTGACAAACCCTTCTCCAATCCTTCTTGGAGAAAGGATAATATCCTAGGAATCCTGACTTTACTCCATGAGTAACCCTTGGATTCACACCAATGAAGATATTTACGCCATATCTTATGATATATTTTCCTGGTGACAGGCTTTCGCGCCTGTATTAAGGTATCAATGACCAACTCAGAGAAACCACGCTTTGATAAAATCAAGCGTTCAATCTCCAAGCAGTCAGACGCAGAGAAATTAGATTTGGATGGTTGAAAGGACCCTGAAGTAGAAGGTCCTGTCTCAGCGGAAGAGTCCATGGTGGAAAGGATGACATGTCCACCAGATCTGCATACCAGGTCCTGCGTGGCCACGCAGGTGCTATCAAAATCACCGAAGCTCTCTCCTGCTTGATCTTGGCAATCAGACGAGGGAGCAGAGGAAACGGTGGAAACACATAAGCCAGGTTGAAGGACCAAGGCGCTGCTAGAGCATCTATCAGTGCTGCCTTGGGATCCCTGGACCTGGATCCGTAACAAGGAAGCTTGGCGTTCTGACGAGACGCCATGAGATCCAGTTCTGGTTTGCCCCAAAGTTGAATCAACTGTGCAAATACCTCCGGATGGAGCTCCCACTCCCCCGGATGAAAAGTCTGTCGACTTAGAAAATCCGCCTCCCAGTTCTCTACTCCTGGGATATGGATAGCTGATAGATGGCAAGAGTGAATCTCTGCCCATAGAATCATCTTTGAAACCTCCAACATTGCTAGGGAACTCCTTGTTCCCCCTTGATGGTTGATGTAAGCTACAGTCGTGATGTTGTCCGACTGAAATCTGATGAACCTGACCGCAGCTAGCTGAGGCCAAGCCTGAAGAGCATTGAATATCGCTCTTAGTTCCAGAATGTTTATCAGAAGGAGTGCCTCCTCCTGAGTCCACGATCCCTGAGCCTTCAGGGAGTTCCAGACTGCACCCCAGCCCAGAAGGCTGGCATCTGTTGTTACTATTGTCCAATCTGGCCTGCGGAAGGTCATACCTTTGGACAGATGGACCCGAGATAGCCACCAGGGAAGAGAATCCCTGGTCTCTTGATCCAGATTTAGTAGAGGGGACAAATCTGTGTAATCCCCATTCCACTGACTGAGCATGCAGAGTTGCAGCGGTCTGAGATGTAGGCGGGCAAACGGCACTATGTCCATTGCCGCTACCATTAAGTCGATTACTTCCATACACTGAGCCACTGAAGGGCGAGAAATAGAATAAAGAACACGGTAGGAATTTAGAAGTTTTGACAACCTGGCCTCTGTCAGGTAAATCTTCATTTCTACAGAATCTATCAGAGTTCCCAGGAAGGAAACTTGTGAGAGGGGATAGAGAACTATTTTCTTCGTTCACTTTCCACCAATGAGACCTCAGGAATGCAGGAATGCCAGAATAATGTCCGTATGGGACTTGGCAATTTGAAAATTCGACGCCTGTATCAGAATGTCGTCTAGGTAAGGGGCTACTGCTATACCCCGCGGCCTTAGGACCGCCAGAAGTGACGCCAGAACCTTCGTAAAGATTCTTGGTGCCGTAGCTAACCCAAAGGGAAGAGCTACAAACTGGTAATGCCTGTCTAGGAAGGCGAACCTGAGAAACTGATGATGAGCTCTGTGTATCGGAATGTGAAGATAAGCTTCCTTTAAGTCCACGGTAGTCATATATTGACCCTCCTGGATCATAGGTAGGATGGTTCGAATAGTCTCCATTTTGAAGGATGGGACCCTGAGAAATTTGTTTAGGATCTTGAGATCTAAGATTGGTCTGAAGGTTTCCTCTTTCTTGGGAACCACAAACAGATTTGAATAGAAGCCTTGCCCCTGTTCCTCCTTTGGAACTGGGTGGATCACTCCCATAACTAGGAGGTCTTGAACACAATGTAAGAATGTCTCTCTCTTTATCTGGTTTGCAGATAATTGTGAGAGGTGAAATCTTCCTTTTGGGGAAGAAGCTTTGAAGTCCAGAAGATACCCCTGGGACACGATTTCCAACGCCCAGGGATCCTGGCCATCTCTTGCCCAAGCCTGGGCGAAGAGAGAAAGTCTGCCCCCTACTAGATCAGTTACCGGATCGGGGGCTGATCTTTCATGCTGTCTTAGAGGTAGCAGCAGGCTTTTTGGCCTGCCTTGCTTTGTTCCAAGCCTGGTTAGGTCTCCAGACCGGCTTGGATTGGGCAAAATTTCCCTCTTCTTTTGTATTAGAGGAAGTTGATGCTGCGCCAGTCTTGAAGTTTCGAAAGGCCCGAAAATTAGTCTGTTTGGTCCTTAATTTGTTGGACCTATCCTGAGGAAGGGCGTGACCTTTTCCTCCAGTAATATCAGAAATGATCTCCTTCAGTCCGGGCCCGAATAGGGTCTGCCCCTTGAAGGGAATGTTGAGAAGCTTAGACTTTGAAGTAACGTCAGCTGACCAGGATTTAAGCCATAACGCCCTACACGCTTGAATAGCAAAACCTGAGTTCTTAGCCGTTAGTTTGGTTAAATGAACAACGGCGTCAGAAACAAATGAATTGGCTAGCTTAAGAGCTTTAAGCCTGTCAAGTATATCATCCAATGGGGTTTCTACCTGTAGAGCCTCTTCCAGAGACTCAAACCAGAAGGCCGCAGCAGCAGTGACAGGGGCAATGCATGCAAGAGGCTGGAGAATAAAACCCTGTTGAATAAACATTTTCTTAAGGTAACCTTCTAACTTTTTATCCATTGGATCTAGGAAAGCACAACTGTCCTCGACTGGGATAGTTGTACGCTTAGCTAGGGTAGAGACTGCTCCCTCCACCTTAGGGACCGTTTGCCATAAGTCCCGTGTAGCGGCATCTATGGGAAACATCTTTTTAAAAACAGGAGGGGGAGAGAACGGTACACCTGGTCTATCCCATTCCTTAGTAATAATTTCTGAAAACCTCTTCGGTATTGGAAAAACATCAGTGTAAACAGGCACTGCATAGTATTTATCCAATCTACACAATTTCTCTGGGACCATAATGGTGTCACAGTCATTCAGAGCAGCTAAAACCTCCCTGAGCAACACGCGGAGGTGTTCAAGCTTAAATTTAAATGTAGACATATCAGAATCAGGTTGAATTATCTTCCCTGAGTTAGAAAAATCACCCACAGATAGAAGCTCTCCTTCCTCAGCTTCTGCATATTGTGATGGGATATTAGACATAGCTACTAAAGCGTCAGAGTGCTCTGTATTTTTCCTAGCCCCAGAGCTGTCTCGCTTTCCTTGTAACCCTGGTAGTTTGGACAATAAACGCTATGGGCGCGCTAGATGTACTTGGTGCCTCTTGAGCGGGCGTCCCTTGAGCGGGAGTCATAGGTTCTGACACGTGGGGAGAGTTAGTCGGCATAACTTCCCCCTTGTCAGTTTCCTCTGGTGATAAATCTTTTAAAGCCAGAATATGATCTTTATAACTTATAGTAAGATCAGTGCATTTGGTACACATTCTAAGAGGGGGTTCCACAATGGCTTCTAAACATAATGAACAAGGAGTTTCCTCTATGTCAGACATGTTTAACAGACTAGTAATGAGACCAGCAAGCTTTGAAAACACTTTAATTAATGTGAAAAAGCAGAATATAAAAAACGGTACTGTGCCTTTAAGAGAAAAAAACAAACACAAAAACTGCAAAACAGTGAAAAAAGCAGTTAACTCTATGACATTTTAACAGTGTATGTACTAGGGTAAAATAGCATTGCACCCACTTGCAAATGGATGATTAACCCCTCAGGCTCAAAAATGAAGCTAAAAAAACGGTAAAACCGTTATAACAGTCACAGGCAAACTGCCACAGCTCTACTGTGGCTCCTACCTTCCCATAAAACGACTTTTGTAGGCACAAAAACCCTTTAGAGAGGTTCAATATGTCAGGGGACTCCTTCAGGGAAGCTGGATGTCTCAGAATTGAAAAGTTACTGCGCAATTAGAGCGTGAAAATAGGCCCCTCCCACCATGCACTGAAAGTCAGAGGGTCTAAAAAACTACTCCTAGGAGTCAAATAACAGCCATGTGGAAAACTAGGCCCCAAATAAAGATTTATCACCCTTAGTAAACAACGTTCCTTATAATACATGTAAACGTTTCACATACTTAGGCCTAGATTTAGAGTTCGGCGGTAGCCGTCAAAACCAGCGTTAGAGGCTCCTAACGCTGGTTTTGGCCGCCCGCTGGTATTTGGAGTCAGTGATTAAAGGGTCTAACGCTCACTTTACAGCCGCGACTTTTCCATACCGCAGATCCCCCTACGCCATTTGCGTAGCCTATCTTTTCAATGGGATCTTTCTAACGCTGGTATTTAGAGTCGTTTCTGCAGTGAGCGTTAGAGCTCTAACGACAAGATTCCAGCCGCCTGAAAAAAGCAGGAGTTAAGAGCTTTCTGGCTAACGCCGGTTTATAAAGCTCTTAACTACTGTACCCTAAAGTACACTAACACCCATAAACTACCTATGTACCCCTAAACCGAGGTCCCCCCACATCGCCGCCACTCGATTAAAATTTTTAACCCCTAATCTGCCGACCGCCACCTACGTTATACTTATGTACCCCTAATCTGCTGCCCCTAACCCCGCCGACCCCTATATTATATTTATTAACCCCTAACTTGCCCCCCACAACGTCGCCGCAAGCTACTTAAAATAATTAACCCCTAATCTTCCGACCGCAAATCGCCGCCACCTACGTTATCCCTATGTACCCCTAATCTGCTGCCCCTAACATCGCCGACCCCTATGTTATATTTATTAACCCCTAATCTGCCCCCCACAACGTCGCCGACACCTACCTACACTTATTAACCCCTAATCTGCCGAGTGGACCTGAGCGCTACTATAATAAAGTTATTAACCCCTAATCCGCCTCACTAACCCTATCATAAATAGTATTAACCCCTAATCTGCCCTCCCTAACATCGCCGACACCTACCTTCAATTATTAACCCCTAATCTGCCGACCGGAGCTCACCGCTATTCTAATAAATGTATTAACCCCTAAAGCTAAGTCTAACCCTAACACTAACACCCCCCTAAGTTAAATATAATTTTTATCTAACGAAATAAATTAACTCTTATTAAATAAATGATTCCTATTTAAAGCTAAATACTTACCTGTAAAATAAATCCTAATATAGCTACAATATAAATTACATTTATATTATAGCTATTTTAGGATTAATATTTATTTTACAGGTAACTTTGTATTTATTTTAACCAGGTACAATAGCTATTAAATAGTTAAGAACTATTTAATAGTTACCTAGTTAAAATAATTACAAATTTACCTGTAAAATAAATCCTAACCTAAGATATAATTAAACCTAACACTACCCTATCAATAAAATAATTAAATAAACTACCTACAATTACCTACAATTAACCTAACACTACACTATCAATAAATAAATTAAACACAATTGCTACAAATAAATACAATTAAATAAACTATCTAAAGTACAAAAAATAAAAAAGAACTAAGTTACAGAAAATAAAAAAATATTTACAAACATAAGAAAAATATTACAACAATTTTAAACTAATTACACCTACTCTAAGCCCCCTAATAAAATAACAAAGACCCCCAAAATAAAAAATTCCCTACCCTATTCTAAAATACAAAAATTACAAGCTCTTTTACCTTACCAGCCCTGAACAGGGCCCTTTGCGGGGCATGCCCCAAGAATTTCAGCTCTTTTGCCTGTAAAAAAAAACATACAATACCCCCCCCCCAACATTACAACCCACCACCCACATACCCCTAATCTAACCCAAACCCCCTTAAATAAACCTAACACTAATCCCCTGAAGATCTTCCTACCTTGTCTTCACCATCCAGGTATCACCGATCCGTCCTGGCTCCAAGATCTTCATCCAACCCAAGCGGGGGTTGGCGATCCATAATCCGGTGCTCCAAAGTCTTCCTCCTATCCGGCAAGAAGAGGACATCCGGACCGGCAAACATCTTCTCCAAGCGGCATCTTCTATGTTCTTCCATCCGATGACGACCGGCTCCATCTTGAAGACCTCCAGCACGGATCCATCCTCTTCTTCCGACGACTAGACGACGAATGACGGTTCCTTTAAGGGACGTCATCCAAGATGGCGTCCCTCGAATTCCGATTGGCTGATAGGATTCTATCAGCCAATCGGAATTAAGGTAGGAATTTTCTGATTGGCTGATGGAATCAGCCAATCAGAATCAAGTTCAATCCGATTGGCTGATCCAATCAGCCAATCAGATTGAGCTCGCATTCTATTGGCTGTTCCGATCAGCCAATCAGAAAATTCCTACCTTAATTCCGATTGGCTGATAGAATCCTATCAGCCAATCGGAATTCGAGGGACGCCATCTTGGATGACGTCCCTTAAAGGAACCGTCATTCGTCGTTCTAGTCGTTATTAGAATAGCGGTGAGCTCCGGTCGGCAGATTAGGGGTTAATAATTGAAGGTAGGTGTCGGCGATGTTAGGGAGGGCAGATTAGGGGTTAATACTATTTATGATAGGGTTAGTGAGGCGGATTAGGGGTTAATAACTTTATTATAGTAGCGCTCAGGTCCGCTCGGCAGATTAGGGGTTAATAAGTGTAGGTAGGTGTCGGCGACGTTGTGGGGGGCAGATTAGGGGTTAATAAATATAACATAGGGGTCGGCGATGTTAGGGCAGCAGATTAGGGGTACATAGGGATAACGTAGGTGGCGGCGGTTTACGGAGCGGCAGATTAGGGGTTAAAAGTGTAATGCAGGGGTCAGCGATAGCGGGTGCGGCAGATTAGGGGTTAATAAGTGTAAGGCTAGGGGTGTTTAGACTCGGGGTACATGTTAGAGTGTTAGGTGCAGACGTAGGAAGTGTTTCCCCATAGGAAACAATGGGGCTGCGTTAGGAGCTGAACGCTGCTTTTTTGCAGGTGTTAGGTTTTTTTTCAGCTCAAACAGCCCCATTGTTTCCTATGGGAGAATCGTGCACGAGCACGTTTTTGAGGCCGGCCGCGTCCGTAAGCAACTCTGGTATCGAGAGTTGCATTTGCGCTAAATATGCTCTACGCTCCTTTTTTGGAGCCTAACGCAGCATTTGTTTGAACTCTCGATACCAGAGTTAAATTTATGGTGCGGCCAGAAAAAAACCCGCGGAGCGTTAACAGCCCTTTTACCGCCAAACTCCAAATCTAGCCGTAAGTTATTAGAGCAATTAACATGAAAATTACCCTTTACTGCAAGCATGATGCCAGTTGTTATTAAATCACTGCAATCAGGCTTACCTCAAATATATCAGGCACCGTCAGCATTTTCTAGACTTCTTATTATCTCTCTAGAAAAAAATATACTGAACATACCTCAAGGCAGTTGAATCTGCAGGCCGTTCTCCCAGCTGAAGTTTTTCTCATACTCTTCAGTTATGTGTGAGAACAGCAGTGGATCTTAGTTACAACCTGCTAAGATCATCAAAAACCTCAGGCAAAACACTTCTTCTAATTTCTGCCTGAGGTAAAAAACAGTACAACTCCGGTACCATTTAAGAATAACAAACTTTTGATTGAAGATAAACTACACTAAGCACCACATCTCTCTATGCGACTTCCCTTGTCAAGAGCAGCAAGAGAATGACTGGGAGGTGGCAGTTAGGGGAGGAGCTATATAGACAGCTCTGCTGTGGGTGATCCTCTTGCAGCTTCCTGTTGGGAAGGAGAATATCCCACAAGTAATGGATGATCCGTGGACTGGATACACCTTACAAGAGAAATTAAACCTAAACGCTCCCTACAAGCTCCCTAATTAACCCCTTCACTGCTGGGCATAATACACGTGTAGTGTGCAGCGGCATTTAGCGACCTTCTAATTACCAAAAAGCAACGCCAAAGCCATATATGTCTGCTATTTCTGAACAAAGGGGATCCCAGAGAAGTATTTAAAACCATTTATGCCATAATTGCACAAGTTGTTTGTAAATAAATTCAGCGAGAAACCTAAAGTTTGTGAAAAAATTTGTGAAAAAGTCAACAATTTTATTTTATTTGATCGCATTTGGCGGTGAAATGGTGGCATGAAATATACCAAAATGGGCCTAGATCAATACTTTGGGATGTTTTCTAAATAAAAATATATACATGTCAAGGGATATTCAGGGATTCCTGAAAGATATCAGTGTTTGAATGTAACTAGCGCTAATTTTGAAAAAACAGAATTTATGCTTACCTGATAAATTACTTTCTCCAACGGTGTGTCTTCCCCAACAGGAAATGGCAAAGAGTCCCAGCAAAGCTGGCCATATAGTCCCTCCTAGGCTCCGCCCACCCCAGTCATTCGACCGACGGACAGGAGGAAATATATAGGAGAAACCATATGGTACCGTGGTGACTGTAGTTAGAGAAAATAATTCATCAGACCTGATTAAAAAACCAGGGCGGGCCGTGGACCGGACACACCGTTGGAGAAAGTAATTTATCAGGTAAGCATAAATTCTGTTTTCTCCAACATTGGTGTGTCCGGTCCACGGCGTCATCCTTACTTGTGGGAACCAATACCAAAGCTTTAGGACACGGATGAAGGGAGGGAGCAAATCAGGTTACCTTAACGGAAGGCACCACGGCTTGCAAAACCTTTCTCCCAAAAATAGCCTCCGAAGAAGCAAAAGTATCAAATTTGTAAAATTTGGCAAAAGTGTGCAGTGAAGACCAAGTCGCTGCCTTACATATCTGGTCAACAGAAGCCTCGTTCTTGAAGGCCCATGTGGAAGCCACAGCCCTAGTGGAGTGAGCTGTGATTTTTTCAGGAGGCTGCTGTCCGGCAGTCTCATAAGCCAATCGGATGATGCTTTTAAGCCAAAAGGAAAGAGAGGTAGAAGTCGCTTTTTGACCTCTCCTTTTACCAGAATAAACAACAAACAAGGAAGATGTTTGTCTGAAATCTTTTGTAGCCTCTAAATAGAATTTTAGAGCACGGACTACGTCCAAATTGTGTAACAAACGTTCCTTCTTTGAAACTGGATTCGGACATAAAGAAGGTACAACTATCTCCTAGTTAATATTTTTGTTAGAAACAACCTTAGGAAGAAAACCAGGCTTATTACGCAAAACCACCTTATCTGCATGGAACACCAGATAGGGCGGAGAACACTGCAGAGCAGATAACTCTGAAACTCTTCTAGCAGAAGAAATTGCAACCAAAAACAAAACTTTCCAAGATAGTAACTTAATATCTATGGAATGTAAAGGTTCAAACGGAACCCCTTGAAGAACTGAAAGAACTAGATTTAGACTCCAGGGAGGAGTCAAAGGTCTGTAAACAGGCTTGATCCTAACCAGAGCCTGAACAAATGCTTGAACATCTGGCACAGCTGCCAGTCTTTTGTGTAGTAAGACAGATAAAGCAGAGATCTGTCCCTTAAGAGAACTTGCAGATAATCCTTTCTCCAAAACTTCTTGTAGAAAGGAGAGAATCTTAGGAATTTTTATCGTATTCCATGGGAATCCTTTGGATTCACATCAACAGATATATCTTTTCCATATTTTATGGTAAATCTTTCTAGTTACCGGTTTTCTGGCCTGAGCCAGAGTATCTATCACAGAATCTGAAAACCCACGCTTCGATAGAATCAAGCGTTCAATCTCCAAGCCGTCAGCTGGAGGGAGACCAGATTTGGATGTTCGAATGGACCCTGAACAAGAAGGTCCTGTCTCAAAGGTAGCTTCCATGGTGGAACCGATGACATATTCACCAGGTCTGCATACCAAGTCCTGCGTGGCCACGCAGGAGCTATCAAGATCACCGAGGCCCTCTCCTGATTGATCCTGGCTACCAGCCTGGGAATGAGAGGAAATGGTGGAAATACATAAGCTAGGTTGAAGGTACAAGGTGCTACTAGTGCATCTACTAGAGTCGCCTTGGGATCCCTGGATCTGGACCCGTAGCAAGGAACCTTGAAGTTCTGACGAGACGCCATCAGATCCATGTCTGGAATCCCCTATAATTGAGTTATTTGGGCAAAGATCTCCGGATGGAGTTCCCACTCCCCCGGATGGAATGTCTGACGACTCAGAAAATCCGCCTCCCAGTTTTCCACACCTGGGATGTGGATCGCAGACAGGTGGCAGGAGTGATCCTCCGCCCATTGAATTATTTTGGTCACTTCTTTCATCGCCAGGGAACTCCTTGTTCCCCCCTGATGATTGATATACGCAACGGTCGTCATGTTGTCTGATTGGAACCTTATGAATCTGGCCTTTGCTAGTTGAGGCCAAGCCCTGAGAGCATTGAATATCGCTCTCAGTTCCAGAATGTTTATCGGGAGAAGAGACTCTTCCCGAGACCATAGACCCTGAGCTTTCAGGGATTCCCAGACCGCGCCCCAGCCCACTAGACTGGCGTCGTCGTGACAATGACCCACTCTGGTCTGCGGAAGCTCATTCCCTGGGACAGATGGTCCAGGGTCAGCCACCAACGGAGTGAATCTCTGGTCTTCTGATCTACTTGAATCATTGGAGACAAGTCTGTATAGTCCCCATTCCACTGTTTGAGCATGCACAGTTGTAATGGTCTTAGATGAATTTGTGCAAAAGGAACTATGTCCATTGCTGCAACCATCAACCCTACTACTTCCATGCACTGCGCTATGGAAGGACGAGGAACAGAATGAAGAACTTGACAAGTGCTTAGAAGTTTTGACTTTCTGACCTCTGTCAGAAAAATCCTCATTTCTAAGGAATCTATTATTGTTCCCAAGAAGGGAACTCTTGTCGACGGAGACAGAGAACTTTTTTCTATGTTCACCTTCCATCCGTGTGATCTGAGAAAGGCCAGAACGATGTCTGTATGAGCCTTTGCTTTTGACAGAGACGACGCTTGTATTAGAATGTCGTCCAAGTAAGGTACTACTGCAATGCCCCTCGGTCTTAGAACCGCTAGAAGGGACCCTAGTACCTTTGTGAAAATCCTTGGAGCAGTGGCTAACCCGAATGGGAGGGCCACAAACTGGTAATGCTTGTCCAGAAAAGCGAACCTTAGGAACTGATGATGTTCTTTGTGGATAGGAATATGTAGGTACGCATCCTTTAGATCCACGGTAGTCATAAATTTACTTTCCTGGATAGTGGGTAGAATCGTTCGAATGGTTTCCATCTTGAACGATGGTACCCTGAGAAATTTGTTTAGGATCTTCAAATCCAAAATTGGTCTGAAAGTTCCCTCTTTTTTGGGAACTACGAACAGATCCCATTCCTTGTTCCCTCTTTTTTGGGAACTACGAACAAATCCCATTCCTTGTTCCTTTATTGGAACTGGGTGTATCACTCCCATCTTTAACAGGTCTTCTACACAATGTAAGAACGCCTGTCTCTTTATTTGGTTTGAGGATAAGTGAGACATGTGGAACCTTCCCCTTGGGGGTAGTTCCCTGAATTCCAGGAGATAACCCTGAGAAACTATTTCTAGCGTCCAGGGATCCTGAACATCTCTTGCCCAAGCCTGAGCAAAGAGAGAGAGTCTGCCCCCCACTAGATCCGGTCCCGGATCGGGGGCTACTCCTTCATGCTGTTTTGTTAGCAGCGGCAGGCTTCTTGGCCTGCTTACCCTTGTTCCAGCCTTGCATCGGTTTCCAGGCTGGTTTGGGTTGTGAGGCATTACCCTCTTGCTTAGAGGATGCAGAATTAGAGGCCGGTCCGTTCCTGAAATTGCGAAAGGAACGAAAATTAGACTTATTTTTGGCCTTGAAAGGCCTATCTTGTTGAAGGGCGTGGCCCTTTCCCCCAGTGATGTCTGAAATAATCTCTTTCAATTCTGGTCCAAATAGAGTTTTACCTTTGAAAGGGATGTTAAGCAATTTTGTCTTGGATGACACATCCGCTGACCAAGACTTTAGCCAAAGCGCTCTGCGCGCCACGATAGCAAACCCTGAATTTTTCGCCGCTAATCTAGCTAATTGCAAAGCGGCATCTAAAATAAAAGAGTTAGCCAACTTAAGTGCGTGAACTCTGTCCATAACCTGCTCATATGGAGTCTCTCTACTAAGCGAGTTTTCTAGTTCCTCGAACCAGAACCACGCTGCTGTAGTGACAGGAACAATGCACGAAATGGGTTGTAGAAGGTAACCTTGCTGTACAAAAATCTTTTTAAGCAAACCCTCCAATTTTTTATCCATAGGATCTTTGAAAGCACAACTATCTTCGATAGGAATAGTAGTGCGTTTGTTTAGAGTAGAAACTGCCCCCTCGACCTTAGGGACTGTCTGCCATAAGTCCTTTCTGGGGTCGACCATAGGAAATAATTTCTTAAATATAGGGGGGGGAACAAAAAGGTATGCCGAGCTTTTCCCACTCCTTATTTACTATGTCCGCCACCCGCTTGGGTATAGGAAAAGCGTCAGGGTGCACCGGAACCTCTAGGAACTTGTCCATCTTGCATAATTTCTCTGGAATGACCAAGTTGTCACAATCATCCAGAGTAGATAACACCTCCTTAAGCAGTGCGCGGAGATGTTCTAATTTAAATTTAAATGTCACAACATCAGGTTCAGCTTGTTGAGAAATTTTTCCTGAATCTGAAATTTCCCCATCTGACAAAACCTCCCTCATGGCCCCTTCAGATTGGTGTGAGGGTATGACAGAACAATTATCATCAGCGCCCTCCTGCTCTTCAGTGTTTAAAACAGAGCAATCGCGCTTTCTCTGATAAGTAGGCATTTTGGATAAAATATTTGCTATGGAGTTATCCATTACAGCCGTTAATTGTTGAATGGTAATAAGCATTGGCGCGCTAGATGTACTAGGGGGCTCCTGTGTGGGCAAAACTGGTGTAGACACAGTAGGAGATGATGTAGTATCATGTTTACTCCCCTCATCTGAGGAATCATCTTGGGCAATTTCATTATCTGTGGCAGTACTGTCCTTACTTTGTTTGGACGCTATGGCACAATTATCACATAAATTTAAATGGGGAGACACATTGGCTTTCATACATATAGAACATAGCTTATCCGAAGGCACAGACATGTTAAACAGGCTTAAATTTGTCAATAAAGCACAAAAAACGTTTTAAAACAAAACCGTTACTGTCTCTTTAAATTTTAAACAGAAAACACTTTATTACTGAATATGTGAAAAAGTATGAAGGAATTTTTCAAAAATTACCAAAATTTCACCACAGTGTCTTAAAGCATTAAGAGTATTGCACACCAAATTTCAGAGCTTTAACCCTTAAAATAACGGAACCGGAGCCGTTTACAAATTTAACCCCTATACAGTCCCAGCTATAGCCTTTGCTGAGACCTAACCAAGCCCAGAGGGGAATACGATACCAATTGACGCCTTCTAGAAGCTTTTCCAGCAAATTTCAAATCCTCACACATGCATCTGCATGCCCTGCTCTCAAAAAACAACTGCGCAGTAATGGCGCGAAAATGAGGCTCAGTCTACAACTAGGAAGGCCCCCTGACTGGAAAAGGTGTCTAACATAGTGCCTGCCGTTTAATAAACGTTCCCCAAGTTTATAAATGCGAATTGTCAGCATAAATATGAATAAAATGCCCAAATAAAGCAATCGATTTAGCCCATAAAAATGTCTACCAGTTTTTTAGCCCATATTAAGCCCTTTATTCTGTTTGTTTGACTAAGAAAATGGCTTACTGGTCCCCATGAGGGGAAATGACAGCCTTCCAGCATTACATGGTCTTGTTAGAAATATGGCTAGTCATACCTTAAGCAGAAAAGTCTGCTAACTGTTTCCCCCAACTGAAGTTACTTCATCTCAACAGTCCTATGTGGAAACAGCAATCGATTTTAGTTACTGTCTGCTAAAATCATCTTCCTCTCACAAACAGAAATCTTCATCCTTTTCTGTTTCAGAGTAAATAGTACATACCAGCACTATTTTAAAATAACAAACACTTGATAGAAGAATAAAAACTACATTTAATCACCAAAAAACTCTTAACCATCTCCGTGGAGATGTTGCCTGTGCAACGGCAAAGAGAATGACTGGGTTGGGCGGAGCCTAGGAGGGACTATATGGCCAGCTTTGCTGGGACTCTTTGCCATTTCCTGTTGGGGAAGAGATATCCCACAAGTAAGGATGACGCCGTGGACCGGACACACCAATGTTGGAGAAAAAGTGTTTTGGAAATAGCAAAGTGCTACTTGTATTTTTTGCCCTATAACTCGGGACAAAATTTAGAAACTATTTAGAAAGGGTGTTATTTGGTGGTTGTAGATGTGTAACAGATTTTGGGGGTCAAAGTTAGAAAAAACACAATTTATGCTTACCTGATAAATTTATTTCTCTTGTGGTGTATCCAGTCCACGGATCATCCATTACTTGTGGGATATTCTCATTCCCAACAGGAAGTTGCAAGAGGACACCCACAGCAGAGCTGTAATATAGCTCCTCCCCTAACTGTCATAGCCAGTCATTCGACCGAAAACAAGCCGAGAAAGGAGGAACCATATGGTGCAGTAGTTACTGTAGTTTAAATTTAAAAATAACCTGCCTTAAAATGACAGGGCGGGCCGTGGACTGGATATCTTTATTGGTGTGAATCCAAGGGTTCCCCAATAAACGACTTTGGAAAGCCTTTGGGCCCTTTAGAGATGTCCTATAGCATTCAGAGGGCCTTTGAGGGAAGCTGGATGTCACAGTTTGTAATTTTAACTGCACCAACTGTAACTTTTATACTACAACAGTGGAAATTGTTTCTAGTCAAAATTTAAGCCAGCCATGTGGAAAAAACTAGGCCCCAATAAAGTTTTATCACCAAAGCATATATAAAAACGATTAAACATGCCAGCAAACGTTTTATATTGTAAATATCATAAGGGTATTACCCCTGGGAGTAAACATGATACCAGTCGTTATTAAATCACTGTATTCAGGCTTAACTTACATTAATCCGGTATCAGCAGCATTTTCTAGTGTTTTCCATCTCTAGAAAAAATTATAACTGCACATACCTGATAGCAGAATAAACTGCACACCATTCTCTCGCTAAAGTTACCTCATCTGTGTAATCCCCTCAGACATATGTGAGAATAGCAATGGATCTTAGTTATAACCTGCTAAGATCATAGAAACCTCAGGCAGATTCTTCTTCTATTTACTGCCTGAGATAAAATAGCACAACTCCGGTACTATTTAAAAATAACAAACTTTTGATTGAAGAAAATAAACTAGCTATATTTAACCACTCTCTCCTACAACGTCCTTTAGCTTGTTGAGAGTTGCAAGAGAATGACTGGCTATGACAGTTAGGGGAGGAGCTATATTACAGCTCTGCTGTGGGTGTCCTCTTGCAACTTCCTGTTGGGAATGAGAATATCCCACAAGTAATGGATGATCCGTGGACTGGATACACCTTACAAGAGAAAGTGTGGTTTTTTTCAATTTTTTCCTCATATTTTATATATTTTTTTATAGTAAATTATAAGATATGATGAAAATAATGGTATCTTTAGAAAGTCCATTTAATGGCGAGAAAAACGGTATATAATATGCGTGGGTACAGTAAATGAGTAAGAGGAAAAATACAGCTAAACACAAACACTGCAGAAATGTAAAAATAGCCATTGTCATTAAGGGTAAGAGAATTGAAAAATGGTCCGGTCATTAAGGGGTTAAACATTTTATATTACAATCTCAGTTTACTGTCCCTTTTAATTCACCTAACATCACCTCAGAACTGCCACTGATGGCCTCACACTGAGTGTATTTACTTGGTGGTTATCATTCAGATGCCAAACTGTCTCCTAACACCGACACAGCTGTATTTGAGTTTCTTTCAAGAACCCTTGGCTTTCTGAAATGCAAATAGATGCAAAGTTGCACCACATTTAAATTTGCCTCCCATATTATACAGTAACAGGGTCTTGTACATCTTGTTACCAACAGAATAAGGACACTTCACCAACACTAACAGATAATCTACATCTGAACGTCTGTGCATTTGCTGAATAGAAAACCATATCTTAAAGGAGATTACTTAACTGCTGTCAGAGTGAACAGTAATTTATCAACTTGATTGCGTATGTGTGTGTGCTGGGCAAGCAGATTGTTAAATAACTACTGCATTGAGGTAACAGGTAATAAAGCTTAAATGACTTGTAAATTTTCTCTCCTGATTAGTATCATTCTCCTATACAGTAATATTTATAAAGCAATTACCATGGGGTGACCAAGCTTCACTTAACTCTTTGGGTCAGATTTAATAAGGGACGAGCGGACAAGATTTGCTGCTTCTTAAGTTCCGTTTCAGGCGGACCGGAAACGATGGGGCTCCGAAGCGGCATCCACTGCTTAATAAATGGAGCCGTTAGACTTTAATGAAGAGTTTTATTGTTACATTACTAATAGAACAGATTCCAGAACTAAATATATACACACCGGTATATTTTTTTAAAGTTTATTTTATTGTATTTGAAATCAACCTTGGCGTTGTTACACATATAAATATTCCTAGGTAAGTGTTTACTAGACCTAATGGAAACAAATCTGGGACCCTTATACCAGCACATGTACCTAAAGCCACTTTAGTAGATCAAGTTAATTTTCTGTTTATATATGAAGTGTTCTCTAGCTGGTGTCTTATCAGAAGGAGGAACAGCAAACAATTACACACAGTAACTCGGGTAAGGCAGAACAAACATGCACTACAACAACTGCCTGTATAGGAATGTGTATGAGAAAAGTACTTTCACATAAACAGCTGAGGGGGGAAAATACATATTACTAAATTATCTTGGCAAATAAGATGGAAGTGCCTTAGCCAGCTCTTCAATAAATGAAGCAGGTCGCTACTACACTAATAGTCTGGGCCAAGAGTTAAACAAACTGTAGCTAGACACCACACCACACATCCTGTGAGAACAAAACCTTTATAGAAACAAAAGTTAGTGGTTTTCACCAAGGAACCAAACAGGGAGAAAAAGTGGTGTCTCCCATCAAGAGTGAAAATGTATCTGAAAATATCTGTCTTATACAGTCTCTTCTTTTACTTATGTTTACACTGAAGTAGTGATCGCTATTTCATTGTCATAATATATACAATTTGCTTTTTGTACTTAAGATGTTGCAAATGACAAAACAGAAGAATTGAAATGTTGCTAGTCCTTATGGTACAACTGTCTGCTGCTTTACCTAGCGAGGGAGCGCACTACATTTAGCTGAATAGTGCGATCATGCACGCTGTTATTATTCATTCAGCAAGCCCATGGCGCAATTGTTAAAAAAAAAAAAAAAATCCTCTGCGCCAAAGAGGACAGCTGAACTTACAAGTGAAGTATAGTTTTAGCTGTAAAATTCTGTACTGTATTTTTATATTTGTTCCTTACATTTTTCTCTTTGCATGTCTTATATCACTGGTTACAGTAATCTTACTAGTGTTGCACTGATCACAAATGATAAATATCTGTATCTAAATAGAGCTGATAACATAATGCAGATACTGCCCTTGTTTATTAACGTGTAAGTTAACAGTTAAATCATATTTCCTTAACAAATACAATTATATCTTGTCAAGACGCCAACAAGAAGACATAATGAAGTAAACGAACCATAGCTGGTTACTTCTTAAGTATGGATTAGTAAATGTAAGCCAACTAGAAAAAGCAAACAGTTAGCTTTACTAGAAGGGTTACCAGGTGTCCGGAATTAAAGTAGACATCCAGCATTTCAATCAGCTGTCCAGTAAAATATGTGTAAAAAACAGACCCTTAAATGTCCATTTATTTTACATTCTGATGTGGGTAAATGGCTGAAAAAGGGATTATAGGTTCATGGATCTACTCTGAGGTCTATCATTTTCAGAGGGGCTGCAGGACCTTGAAGTTGATCTTAGGTATGAGATAGGTATGCGGCTGGCAGAGGGGTTTGGGACAAGGATGTTATGTGGATAGGCAACTGACACAGTGGTTGCAATTCAAGAAACATAATCTGAGGAGGCTGCAGAACCAGGGTTCTGATGTCTGAGGTGGGTACAACTGCCTACTATTCTATACTATATTTACACATATTAACCCCTTAATGACCGACGACGTGCAGGATACGTCCTGTAAAAAAATACAGTTAACGACCGAGGACGTACCCTGCACGTTGTCGGTCTGGAAAGCAGCTGGAAGCGATCCTGCTCGCTTCCAGCTGCTTTCCGGTTATTGCAGTGATGCCTCGATATCGAGGCATCCTGCAATAACACCCCTTGGCCATCCGATGCAGAGAAAGCCACTCTGTGGCACTCTATGCACTGGACATCGTTGGCCGGTATCGTTGGTGGGTGGGAGCCGAAGTGGAAGGCGGGTGGGCGGCCATCGATGGGCTGCGTCACGTGGAGGGGGTCGGTGGAAACCGCTACATTATTAAGTAAAAGTGGGAGAAAGTGGGGGAGGGAGTCATTTAAAAAAAAATATATATATATATATATATATATATATATATATATATATATATATATATATATATATATATATATATATATATATGGGATCTGGGAGAGGGTTGGGGGGTTATCTTTGGGGGGGGGAAGCTACACTACGGGAAATAAAAAAAAAAATAAAAAAAAAAAAATTATATTTTACCCTAGGGTAGAGGGGGAGGGTTAGAGAGCTGTTTGGGGGGGGGGGGATCAGGGAGGTTGGGGGCTAAGGAGGGATCCTACACAGCAGCATATGTAAATATGCTGGGGGGGGGGGAAAGATAGCTTTTGTTTTAGTACTGGCAGACTTTCTGCCAGTACTTAAGATGACGGGGACAAATGTGGGGTGGGGGAGGGAAGAGAGCTGTTTGGGAGGGATAAGGGGGTCTGATGTGTCAGGTGAGAGGCTGATCTCTACACTAAAGCTAAAATTAACCCTGCAAGCTCCCTACAAGCTACCTAATTAACCCCTTCACTGCTAGCCATAATACACGTTTGATGCGCAGCGGCATTTAGCGCCCTTCTAATTACCAGAAAGCAACGCCAAAGCCATATATGTCTGCTATTTCTGAACAAAGGGGATCCCAGAGAAGCATTTACAACCATTTATGCCATAATTGCACAAGCTGTTTGTAAATAATTTCAGTGAGAAACCTAAAGTTTGTGAAAAAGGGAACAATTTTTTTTTATTTGATCGCATTTGGCGGTGAAATGGTGGGATGAAATATACCAAAATGGGTCTAGATCAATACTTTGGGTTGTCTACTACACTACAGCTAAAATTAACGCTAGAAGCTCCCTACATGCTCCCTAATTAACCCCTTCACTGCTGGGCATAATACACATGTGGTGCGCAGTGGAATTTAGCGGCCTTCTAATTACCAAAAAGCAACGCCAAAGCCATATATGTCTGCTATTTCTGAACAAAGGGGATCACAGAGAAGCATTTACAACCATTTATGCCGTAATTGCACAAGTTGTTTGTAAATAATTTCAGTGAGAAACCTAAAGTTTGTGAAAAAATTTGTGAAAAAGTTAACTATTTTTTTTATTTGACCGCATTTGGCGGTGAAATGGTGGAATGAAATATACCAAAATGGGCCTAGATCAATACTTTGGGATGTCTTCTGAAAAAAAAATATATACATGTCAAGGGATATTCAGGGATTCCTGAAAAATATCAGTGTCCCAATGTAACTAGCGATAATTTCGAAAAATAGTGGTTTGGAGATAGCAAAGTGCTACTTGTATTTATTGCCCAATAACTTTAAAAAAAAAGCAAAGAACGTGTAAACATTGGGTATTTCTAAACTCAGGACAAAATTTAGAAACTATTTAGCATGGGTGTATTTTGGTGGTTGTAGATGTGTAACAGATTTTTGGTCAAAGTTAGAAAAAGTGTGTTTTTTTCCATTTTTTCCTCATTTTATAAAATTTTTATAGTAAATTATAAGATATGATGAAAATAATGTTATCTTTAGAAAGTCCATTTAATGGCGAGAAAAACTGTATATAATATGTGTGGGTACAGTAAATGAGTAAGAGGAAAATTACAGCTAAACACAAACACCCCAAAAATGTAAAAATAGCCTTGGTCCCAACGGGCAGAAAATGGAAAAGCGCTTCGGTCATTAAGGGTTTAAAAACATATCAGAGTAAAATAAATTGTGAAATTAAGAACAATGGATAATATTCATATAAGATATAAAAATACAGTCAATATCTAACTTCATAAATTTAAAAAACACATAATTCAGCAGAAATATCCTAAAATCTAGATAATATAAATAAATAAAAAAACGCTAAAATCCAATTTATACTAAAAACTCACAATAATTCATAGTGATCAGCCCTTACAAGAATGCTTGGATATCTAATTCTATGTTTAACCCTTGGGTTCCAGACAATCTAGGGTTTTAATCCAAAAAGTCTCTTGTTGTCTTAATTTCAACAGTCTATTAGTGTCCCAACTATCAGGAGCAACCCAATCAACAATTTTAATAGTCATATCTTTGGGATTTTGGTTATGTGACATTTTGAAATGGTATGAAACACTATGATTATCAACCCCATTCTCTATATTCCTAAAGTGTTCCTGTAATCTATACTTTATCTTTCTTTTAGTTCTTTCAATATAGATTTTATTTTCTTAAAAACTGCAACACACTTTATTTTGCAGGCAATTGGGGAACATTTTGAAAATTAACCATAGATCTTAACCACTTTTATTGGCTGGTTATTTATTGTGCGCTCGTAATTTGTCAGTTTACGGGTGCACGATAAAATAGCTCTCCACTTGTGATCTAGCCCATTGTGGGAAATATTTCAAGGACCATTTAACCAGCAGGTACCCTTATTAAAATCAGTAGATTTGTCTAGTTCTGCAAGTCTAATGGCACCAACCTCACTGGCAGTACTACTGAGTGCAGCCAGCAGGATTAAACTCACCAGTTAGCATACCACCCATGTGTGTTCCATCTTGCAGGAAAAGGCACCAGACAACGCCATTTGTCATATGTGTGCCTCTGTGCAGAACAGTAAGCGTATAAGAGAAGTTAATTGTATTGGTGTCTGAATCAATTCTTGTTGTAGAAAAGTCTAAATCACCCCCGAAGTGTTACCACAGTGAGCAATTGTGACTAAAGCTAAACTGGATGCCTAAGTAATAACTCACATGTACAGAATTATTCTTTATATGCTGTCACGGTACATATTGTACAGAAGTAATACAGAAATAAGTTCAAATCTCTACAATCAGACTCTACAAATAAAAACCATGTACTGTAATGAAATGTTAATATATTTCACAATATAACTGAACACATCTTAAATTACAGATAAACTGATAGGACAAAGAAAACACAAAGTACTTACAAAGTAAACATATTCATGATACAACCATACATAAAAAGGCATTAGGTAATCAGCATATTTACAAAAAACGTGCACAGTCAATCACTGTCACTACAACAATGGTACTGTATGTTTCCTATCAGAGAAGAAAGCACAGCTCCCTGTGTATGATGACAGTAAAGATAAATAACAAAATCACAGTATTTCTCAAAAAGCAATTAGCTGTGAATAAACACACACAGGTATGTACACCCTATTAAATTACTTTCCCTTCCTGCAATACTTTATTAACCTGTAAACCAGGTAACCTGACATCATACACATTCCAAAGGTTCAACTCTTTGATGCTGACAACACTGACTTATGTCAGTATTTATGTTACTATAGTGGTTATTTACCTTAAAGCAAGGAACCTGCAACTTCACTTGGTATCACAAACATAGCATTATGGTTATTTACCTCTATGTCAGAGACCTGCAACTTCACTTGGTATCACAAACATAGCATTATGGTTATTTACCTCTATGCCAGAGACCTGCAACTTCACTTGGTATCACAAACATAGCATTATGGTTATTTACCTCTATGCCAGAGACCTGCAACTTCACTTGGTATCACAAACATAGCATTATGGTTATTTACCTATATGCCGGAGACCTGCAACTTCACTTGGTATCACAAACATAGCATTATGGTTATTTACCTCTATGCCAGAGACCTGCAACTTCACTTGGTATCACAAACATAGCATTATGGTTATTTACCTCTATGCCAGAGACCTGCAACTTCACTTGGTATCACAAACATAACATTATGGTTATTTACCTCTATGTCAGAGACCTGCAACTTCACTTGGTATCACAAACATAGCATTATGGTTATTTACCTCTATGCCAGAGACCTGCAACTTCACTTGGTATCACAAACATAGCATTATGGTTATTTACCTCTATGTTAGAGACCTGCAACTTCACTTGGTATCACAAACATAGCATTATGGTTATTTACCTCTATGCCAGAGACCTGCAACTTCACTTGGTATCACAAACATAGCATTATGGTTATTTACCTCTATGCCAGAGACCTGCAACTTCACTTGGTATCACAAACATAGCATTATGGTTATTTACCTCTATGCCAGAGACCTTCAACTTCACTTGGTATCACAAACATAGCATTATGGTTATTTACCTCTATGCCAGAGACCTGCAACTTCACTTGGTATCACAAACATAGCATTATGGTTATTTACCTCTATGCCAGAGACCTGCAACTTCACTTGGTATCACAAACATAGCATTATGGTTATTTACCTCTATGCCAGAGACCTGCAACTTCACTTGGTATCACAAACATAGCATTATGGTTATTTACCTCTATGCCAGAGACCTGCAACTTCACTTGGTATCACAAACATAGCATTATGGTTATTTACCTCTATGCCAGGGACCTGCAACTTCACTTGGTATCACAAACATAGCATTATGGTTATTTACCTCTATGTTAGTGACCTGCAACTTCACTTGGTATCACAAACATAACATTATGGTTATTTACCTCTATGTCAGAGACCTGCAACTTCACTTGGTATCACAAACATAGCATTATGGTTATTTACCTCTATGCCAGAGACCTGCAACTTCACTTGGTATCACAAACATAGCATTATGGTTATTTACCTCTATGCCAGAGACCTTCAACTTCACTTGGTATCACAAACATAACATTATGGTTATTTACCTCTATGCCAGGGACCTGCAACTTCACTTGGTATCACAAACATAGCATTATGGTTATTTACCTCTATGCCAGAGACCTGCAACTTCACTTGGTATCACAAACATAGCATTATGGTTATTTACCTCTATGTTAGAGACCTGCAACTTCACTTGGTATCACAAACATAGCATTATGGTTATTTACCTCTATGTTAGTGACCTGCAACTTCACTTGGTATCACAAACATAACATTATGGTTATTTACCTCTATGTCAGAGACCTGCAACTTCACTTGGTATCACAAACATAGCATTATGGTTATTTACCTCTATGCCAGAGACCTGCAACTTCACTTGGTATCACAAACATAGCATTATGGTTATTTACCTCTATGCCAGAGACCTTCAACTTCACTTGGTATCACAAACATAGCATCCAGGTTCACAAAGTAGGTACAATATCCATTTTATTAAGATGGATTAGGACAGGCATATATGCTTTGTGGTTAGAGAAGGTGTCTGTGTAAATTGGACTAACTGATTATTTGTACAATAGCTCATTCCACAAAAGCTTTTTAGCAAATTACTTTATGTGGCGTAGAACTAGTTGAATGCCTTTCACTTCTGAGACATTTTACACCTAGGTGTTGAAGTCATTTTTATTCGTTTGCAATACTAAAACATTTTCTGTTTTAAGTGATTACATAATTTAACATAAATTAAGGTTTATAATAATTTGTGCAACAAACATTAAAACATTTTAATGCTGGGTGGATTTGATTTAAATTACTAGTCAGTAAGACCGGTTTTAAAATCAATTTAAATCATGGTTTTCATTTTCAGAACAATAACTTTCCAGATTATTTTTAAATTACTGATTTGGTTACATATCATTACATATGCATAGTTTATTTAACTTAAAGTGAATGTAAACGTTGATGAAATAGTGCCCATTTTTTAAAAATACTACTAAAACAGGGGCACTTTCATTCATCAATATTTACATTGCAGCAGATTTTGCAAATACCTTCTTCTCCTGTAACGCCGGATCGACGATCCCCCCGCCTGCTTCTTCCTACTGTACTAACACAGCAACAACGAAACTGGCTTCCTCCAATCACAGCGTGGCCTCACCAGATGGACGCTCCTGGGGGGAAAGCCTTGCTTGGAGGAAGCCGGTTTTGTCATTGCTGACGAAATACAGAGGACCTGCATGCGGGGGGGGGGGGGGGAAATCGGCGATTCGGCGTTTCAGGAGAAGGTAAGTATTTGTAAAATTTGCTGCAATGTAAACTTTGATGAATGAAAGTGCCCCTGAGTACACTGTCAGAGTCATTTAGGCAAAAGGGCTACAAGGAAAGGACAATATCTAAAAAAATCAAATCTGCCCTAAAAACACCACGGGAAAGGCTCAATACAAAGAAAAGGAAAACAAAACAAGAACCCCTCTAGTAGTCACTTACAACCCTACTCTGGAAGGAGTACGCAAAATTATTAAAGAGCTACAAACACTAATTTCAGAGGACCCCACACTCAAAAAAATATTTCCTGAACCCTCCATACTAGCATTCAAACAACCGCCTAACCCTGAGACAGAGATTGGTCTGCAGCATATTAACCACAGAATGGCACTGCACGATGCAACAAATCACTCTGCAAACTGTGTCAACATATATGTGACAACAACACAGCCAGACACAACAACGCGTCATATAATATTAAAGGATCCTATTCGTGCTCATCTGCTAATGTGGTGTACATGATACAGTGTACAGCGAGTGACAGAGGTTGCTACATTGGAGAAACTGGCCTAAAGCTGCATCTCAGAATGAATCTACACAGACACTCGACCAAAAACCACAAGGAAAATTAATATTGTACCCCTGTTGGTCACCACTTCACCCAGACTGGTCACTCCATCCTTAACCTCAGGATTAAAATTCTTAAAGGGAATTTCAAAGACTCTCATGAACGAAAGACGTTTGAGATGAAAATGCTCACACATTTCAATACCAGAAATGAAGGACTTAATGTAGACTCTGGCTTTCTCACACACTACCATAACCTTCTATAATCTCTCATTTTATTGTCCTATATTGGTTTCTTTTTCCTTTTGTTTCTCCTCTCATCTTGCCTATTTACTCTCCTCTGTTTATTTATTCTTTCTGGCTATTCTCAGCTATTTTCTCCTTCAGACACATTCTTTGCTTATATGACACCCCTCTCACCCCCCTCCCTCCCTTCCATTTGTTGTATGTGATGTGTATCTATATCAGAATGATTAGTATTGCTTCAGACCTGAGGAAGAGAGGAAAACTCTTGAAAGCTTGTCTTTGAAATATTATGTTAGTCCAATAAAAAAAGGTATCACTGCATACTGCAATACTTTGTTTTTTGAGCATCTTATCTACTGGACTAACATGGCTACTCCAATCTTATATATATATATACACACACACACAGTATATCTATCTATCTATCCATCTATCTATCCACACACACACACACACACAGTATATATATATATATATATATATATATATATATATATATATATATATACACACACATACATACATACAATTTGTGTAGGTCACTAACTGAAATTTGACTTACAATAGTGTTCCAACAGCTATTTGGTTACGGTTAGTAAACTGGGCATTTAAATGAGATGCACTTTCAAAATAATTTGAAAAAATGAAAATATCTTAAAGGGATAGGAAAGTCAAAATGAAACCTGCATGAATCAGATCGAACATGTTATTTTAAAACACCTTTAAATTTGCTTCTATTTTCAAATGTGCTTCGTTCTCTTTCTATCCCTTGTTTTAACAAAAATGCACATATCTTACACTAGTGGGACCTAGCTGCTGATTGGTGGCTGCACACATTTGTCTCTTGTGATTGGCTAACTATATGTCTAGTTGTCAGTAGTTCAATGCTGTTCCTTCAGCAAAGGATATCAAGAGAATGAAGACAATTTGATAATAGATGTAAATTGGAAAGTTCTATCAAAATCATGAAGCATCATTTTGGGGTTTCCTGTCCCTTTAAGTTTTAAATATTTACAAACAATGTTAATAATGTTAAAGCTTACTATACTATTTACTCAGTGACACATACTAATGATAATTTTCATTGCAAATGAGGTAGATGTTCAATTAGAAATTGACTAAATCAGAAGCAAGTGTGAAAGTGACCAGCATGTACACATGTACTGACTCCTTGGTAACTCTGCGGGAGTGAGTACAATGTTATCTATGTGGCACACATGAACTAGCACTGTTTAGCTGTAATCTGGGGATAAATAGAATCAGAAAAAAACAAAAAGGTTTAGACTGTGTGATTGGTAGGGAATGTAGCTCACCTTTAAAACGTTATCCCAGAAGTTTAAAAGTATATGTAATATAAGGTGGCGCAACTTAGCTTGCTATTCCCAAAGTGTAAGTATAAATAATATTAATTGCTTAGATGTTGCAGGTCAATTATACACACCAGGATCTGTATACTCCTTTTGGCAAATATATATATATATACACACACACAATGATAAAGTAAAATGCAATTTATTGTTTGTATAATTAAAAACATAAAATCTACAATAAGCAAGTTTATTAAATTATTAAATTATTTATTAAATTATTAAAGAGCTACAAACACTAATTTCAGAGGACCCCACACTCAAAAAAATATTTCCTGAACCCTCCATACTAGCATTCAAACATTGTTTGTATAATTAAAAACATAAAATCTACAATAAGCAAGTTTGTCAAAACATAGCATATATGTATAAATGTAAAAACTGGACACCGGTGTCTGTTAAAAATCAATATAAATAAAAATAATAAAAAAAACTCTATCTTTTTCAAATGTATCCAAATTAATATAAATTTTTATTACTTGAGTCCAACAGTGTAGCTATCAACACTTGGCAACAATTCTAAATAGACTGCCTGCTTTAGGATATCAGAACTTTTTGTTATATGTAACAACTGTATATTCTTAATCCAATATTCAAAAAGGTTCTTGGGGTTTAGTATGGTGATCAGCCCAATGGCTATGGATACAATGAGTAGAAGTATTTGTTATTTGTTTTAGGCAAGTTTGCCCAATATTACCTTATAGTGTTTCTGAATGAACACACTATTTGCGGTAAGTCCGTGATGGAAAGATTCTCCCAAAAGCTCTCCGTTGAGAAATGAGAATCTTTTCATCACGGACTTACCGCAAATAGTGTGTTCATTCAGAAACACTATAAGGTAATATTGGGCAAACTTGCCTTAAACAAATAACAAATACTTCTACTCATTGTATCCATAGCCATTGGGCTGATCACCATACTAAACCCCAAGAACCTTTTTGAATATTGGATTAAGAATATACAGTTGTTACATATAACAAAAAGTTCTGATATCCTAAAGCAGGCAGTCTATTTAGAATTGTTGTCAAGTTTTGATAGCTACACTGTTGGACTCAAGTAATAACAATTTATATTAATTTGGATATATTTGAAAACGAGAGAGTTTTTTATTATTTTTATTTATAATGATTTTTAACAGACACCGGTGTCCAGTTTTTACAAGTTTGACAAACTTGCTTATTGTTGATTTTATCTTTTTAATTATATAAACAATAAATTGCATTTTACTTTATCATTGTGTGTATATATATTTGCCAAAAGGAGTATACAGATCCTGGTGTGTATAATTGACCTGCAACATCTAAGCAATTAATATTATTTATACTTACACTTTGGGAATAGCAAGCTAAGTTGCGCCACCTTATATTACATTTACTGTTTAGCTGTAAAAACACACTGAGATAAGAGGCGGCCTTCAAATGCCTCGAAATTAGCATATGAACCCACCGAGGTTTAGCTTTCAACAAAGAATACCAAAAGAACAAATGCAAATTTGATGATAAAAGTAAAATGAAAAGTTATTTAACATTGTATGCCCTTTCTGAAGCATGAAAGTTTAATTTTGACTAGACTGTCACTTTAAAAATGTTAACAGTTAAAATCTACAATATGTGGATATGGCTATCAACATCACTAACATTAACTGTGGATATTGGCAGAAAACATTAAAACAATTCTGGGATTCTCTTTATACTCACATTTCAGAGCACTAAAAGCCAGCTCATAAGACCAGCGTTGATATCTTTCATCTTTAAAGTCGGGTACAGACGTCCCTGAGTTGGTGCCATATTTCACCAGGATTCTATCCGGAGGCTTCTTCACATGGTTGTTCTGGTAGATTGCTGCTGCTTTGACGAATATTGGGTCAGGGTAGTTCACTTTGTCAGTCAGACAAGATAACCCCCGAACTATGGAGTCTGTGCTATTTTGAGACAGTTTCATATCCAAGACTTGACCAACAACTGAATGCCTTGCACTATTCACATTCATATTACTCTGTAAGGTTGGCATTTTTAATAAGACGTCATTGGCAGCAGGGTTCTAAATTGCAGCACAATCAATTTATAACCTGGAAAATAAACAAAAACATTTTTTGTATTGATTACTAAATAAAAAAAAACACAATTTATGCTTACCTGATAAATTTATTTCTCTTGTGGTGTATCCAGTCCACGGATCATCCATTACTTGTGGGATATTCTCATTCCCAACAGGAAGTTGCAAGAGGACACCCACAGCAGAGCTGTAATATAGCTCCTCCCCTAACTGTCATAGCCAGTCATTCGACCGAAAACAAGCCAAGAAAGGAGGAACCATAGGGTGCAGTGGTTACTGTAGTTTAAATTTAAAAATTACCTGCCTTAAAATGACAGGGCGGGCCGTGGACTGGATACACCACAAGAGAAATAAATTTATCAGGTAAGCATAAATTGTGTTTTCTCTTGTAAGGTGTATCCAGTCCACGGATCATCCATTACTTGTGGGATACCAATACCAAAGTTAAAGTACACGGATGAAGGGAGGGACAAGGCAGGAACTTAAATGGAAGGAACCACTGCCCGTAAAACCTGTCTCCCAAATATAGCCTCCGAAGAAGCAAAAGTATCAAATTTGTAAAATTTTGAAAAAATATGAAGCGAAGACCAAGTCGTCGCCTTGCAAATCTGATCAAAAGAAGCCTCATTTTTACAGGCCCAAGTGGAAGCCACAGCTCTAGTGGAATGAGCTGTAATCCTTTCAGGAGGTTGCTGTCCAGCAGTCTCATAGGCTAAGCGGATTAAGCTTCTTAGTCAAAAAGAAAAAGAGGTTGCCAAAGCCTTTTGACCTCTCCTCTGTCCAGAGTAGACAACAAACAAAGCAGATGTTTGACGAAAATCTTTAGTAGCTTGTAAGTAAAACTTTAAAGCACAGACCACGTCCAAATTGTGTAACACAAGGATGGAACAACAATCTCTTGATTGATATTCTTGTTAGATACCACCTTAGGTAAGAACCCAGGTTTGGTAGGCAGGACTACCTTATCCGTATGAAAAATCAGATAAGGAGAATCACATTGTAAGGCAGATAGCTCAGAGACTCTACGAGCCGAGGAAATAGCTACCAAAAAAAAGAACTTTCCAAGAAAAAAGCTTGATATCTATGGAATGAAGAGGTTCAAACGGAACTCCTTGAAGAACCTTAAGAACCAAGTTTAAGCTCCATGGTGGAGCAACAGGTTTAAACACAGGCTTGATTCTAACTAAAGCCTGACAAAATGCCTGAACGTCTGGAACATCTGCCAGACACTTAACAAGCTGACAATCCTTTTTCCAAACCTTCTTGGAGAAAAGATAATATCCTAGCAATCCTGACCTTACTCCATGAGTAACCCTTGGATTCACACCAATAAAGATATCTACGCCATACCTTATGGTAAATTTTCCTGGTGACAGGCTTTCGTGCCTGTCTTAAGGTATCAATAACTGACTCAGAGAAGCCACGCTTTGATAAAATCAAGCGTTCAATCTCCAGGCAGTCAGCCTCAGAGAAATTAGATTTGGATGGTTGAAAGGACCCTGAAGTAGAAGGTCCTGTTTCAGAGGCAGAGACCATGGTGGAAAGGATGACATGTCCACTAGATCTGCATACCAGGTCCTGCGTGGCCACGCAGGTGCTATCAGAATCACCGATGCTCTCTCCTGCTTGATCTTGGCAATCAGTCGAGGGAGCAGAGGAAACGGTGGAAACACATAAGCCAGGTTGAAAGACCAGGGCGCTACTAGAGCATCTATCAGTGTCGCCTTGGGATCCCTGGACCTGGATCCGTAACACGGAAGCTTGGCGTTCTGGCGAGACGCCATGAGATCCAGTTCTGGTTTGCCCCAACGATGAATCAGTTGTGCAAATGCCTCCGGATGGAGTTCCCACTCTCCCGGATGAAAAGTCTGACGACTTAGAAAATCCGCCTCCCAGTGCTCTACACCTGGGATATGGATAGCTGATAGGTGACAAGAGTGAATCTCTGCCCAGCGAATTATTTTTGAAACTTCTAACATCTCTAGGGAACTTCTCGTTCCCCCTTGATGGTTGATGTAAGCTACAGTCGTGATGTTGTCCGACTGAAATCTGATGTACCTCAGAGTTGCTAACTGAGGCCAAGCCTGAAGAGCCTTGAATATCGCTCTTAGTTCCAGAATATTTAATGGAAGGAGAGACTCCTCCTGAGTCCACGATCCCTGAGCCTTCAGGGAGTTCCAGACTGCCCCCCAACCTAGAAGGCTGGCATCTGTCGTAAACAATTGTCCAATCTGGCCTGCGAAAGGTCATACCTTTGGACAGATGGACCCGAGATAGCCACCAGAGAAGAGAATCCCTGGTCACTTGGTCCAGATTCAGTTGAGGGGACAAATCTGTGTAATCCCCGCTCCACTGACTGAGCATGCATAGTTGCAGCGGTCTGAGATGTAAGCGTGCAAACGGCACTATGTCCATTGCCGCTACCATTAAGCCGATTACTTCCATACACTGGACCACCGAAGGGCGCGGAATGGAATGAAGAACCCGGCAGGAATTTAGAAGCTTTGATAACCTGGACTCCGTCAGGTGAATTTTCATTTCTACAGAATCTATCAGAGTCCCTAGAAAAGAAACTCTTGTGAGTGGGGATAGAGAACTCTTTTCCTCGTTCACTTTCCACCCATGCGACCACAGAAATGCCAGTACTACGTCCGTATGAGACTTGGCAATTTGGAAGTTTGAAAAACAGTGAAAAAATGCAGTAAATCAAATGAAATTTTTACAGTGTGTATAATAGGCTAACAGAGCATTGCACCCACTTGCAAATGGATGATTAACCCCTTAGTTCAAAAAACGGATAAAAAAAACGAAATAGACGTTTTTTTAACAGTCACAACCAACTGCCACAGCAAGCAGTGGCCCTACCTTCCCCAATAAACGACTTTGGAAAGCATTTGGGCCCTTTAGAGATGTCCTATAGCAATCAGAGGGCCTTTGAGGGAAGCTGGATGTCACAGTTTGTAATTTTAACTGCACCAACTGTAACTTTTATACTACAATAGTGGAAATTGTTTCTAGTCAAAATTTAAGCCAGCCATGTGGAAAAAACTAGGCCCCAATAAAGTTTTATCACCAAAGCATATATAAAAACGATTAAACATGCCAGCAAACGTTTTATATTGTAAATATCATAAGGGTATTACCCCTGGGAGTAAGCATGATACCAGTCGTTATTAAATCACTGTATTCAGGCTTAACTTACATTAATCCGGTATCAGCAGCATTTTCTAGTGTTTTCCATCTCTAGAAAAAATTATAACTGCACATACCTGATAGCAGAATAAACTGCACGCCATTCTCTCGCTGAAGTTACCTCATCTGTGTAATCCCCTCAGACATATGTGAGAATAGCAATGGATCTTAGTTACAACCTGCTAAGATCATAGAAACCTCAGGCAGATTCTTCTTCTATTTACTGCCTGAGATAAAATAGCACAACTCCGGTACTATTTAAAAATAACAAACTTTTGATTGAAGAAAATAAACTAGCTATATTTAACCACTCTCTCCTACAACGTCCTAGCTTGTTGAGAGTTGCAAGAGAATGACTGGCTATGACAGTTAGGGGAGGAGCTATATTACAGCTCTGCTGTGGGTGTCCTCTTGCAACTTCCTGTTGGGAATGAGAATATCCCACAAGTAATGGATGATCCGTGGACTGGATACACCTTACAAGAGAAATAAACATTTGTCCTGAAAGATGATTCTGTTTAGTTTAATGTCACTGTTCTAGAAAGTCTGTCAGGCAGTTAGGTTTTTATCACGTTCTAAAATTGTATTATTTAGAATACAGAATTTACAAGGGTCTAATATAACCCAGAATAGAATCTGGGCAAAAGTGGTTACCCAGTCCCCATTTTGCTTGTGCCCACGAGAGTTTAGTCTATCACCCCCCAAACACTTGAAATGTGCCTTCCAGCTTACTCTTGTCAAGCCCACTATGTCAGACTCCAGGACATTTGCTTTGTACTAGATTTGCATTTTGTCTGCTTTCCAGCAGTTGTTTTGGTTGTCAAAGTGTAATCTACTCATGCACAAGCAGGATGGTTAGGCAGTTTTGCACCTAACTGCACTACCTTCCACTACAAAGCAAACAGTGTGAGTATATTAGGTAAAATTGCATGTGCTACACATTGCTTGTAAATTACACCTTGTGTATAGAGGAACCACATCATTTATTTAAAGGAACAGCCTTCCCCAGAACGTGTATTGTTTAAAAAGATAGATAATCCCTTTATTACCCATTCCCCAATTATGCATAAGCAACACAGTTATATTAATATACTTTTTACCTCTGTGATTGCCTTATATCTAAGCCTCTGCAGACTGCCCCCTTATCTCAGTGCTATTTACAGACTTGCATTTAAGCCAGTTAGTGAGGACTCATTTGTAACTCCACAGCAGTGAGCACGTTACCTATATTACACACATTAACTAGCACTAGCTGTGAAAAGCTAATAAAATGCAAAAAGATAAAGGCGGCCTGCACAGGCTTACAAAAAGGCAGTGATTTGGTGCTTTAAAAAGGTAATAGAGTATATAATATAACAATATTGGTTGTGCAAAGCTGGGGAATGGGTAGTAAAAGTGTTATCTATTGTTTTGAACAATGAACATTTTAGAGTAGACTCTCCCTTTCATTTATTTAGAGATTTCTCAACTGTTGAACAAATAACAACAGTGTTTAGTCATGTTGCTCTCTGAGTGCTGCTTGTGTATAACAGCTCAGGGTCATAGCTGGCTGTGCTTAAAAGGGACAGTAATATCAAAATTAAACTTTAAATTGATTGGATGGAGCATGACATTTTAAACAACTTTCCAATGTTCTTCTATTATGAATTAGCTTAGTTTTCTTGGTATCCTTTGTTGAAGAGTAATTCCAGGTGAGCCCAGGAGCATGCACGTGTCTTTAGCCATCTGGCAGTAGTGTTATCAACGTAATTTATTGCAGTGTTATACAGTGTTGTAAACGCTGTTGCTATAGACTGCTAAAGACATGTGCACGCCCCTAAGCTCCTATCAACATACCTAGGGTTATTATTTAACAAAGGATACCAAAAGAACAAAGCAAATTTGATAATAAAAGTAAATTGGAAAGTTGTTTAAAATTGCATGCCCTGAGAGGAGGTCCCGGTGGAGGAGGAGCAGAGCCTATGCTGCTGTGCTCTCTGCTCCAGTCCAACAGCACCTGGCGGTGGGATTTTCGCGCCTCCCCTTGATTGGGGTTGCTACCTGGACAGTACTACCATCTCTGGGACCCAGTTAGTGGAACTCCAACCCACTGACCTGACAGATAGAGTTAACTGAGAAAGACCGTTGATTTGGCTTGGGCACTGCAACACTTGGCTATACGGTCGCTGTTGCCCTATACCAAGGGCCATTCCCCTCCTCTGCGAGGACTGCATATGAAGAAATGAGAGAAGCATATAGTTTGCTTGAACACCTATTGTGGATCCCCTGTGCGCCCCTGTGAGTAAACATACAAACTGCCTGCTTCAAATCTCCCCACCCTCCTCACCCGTTGCCCCTACTGATCTGAACCTGGTTTGTCCATCTTGAAGTCCCGAGAGAGGTGACGTTGGCGGCCTCTTCTGAGGAGATCTTTGAATTCCGCTGCGCCGTCTGATAGAGCCGTGCTGTGAGCGTGCTCCCTCCTCCCCCACCGGTGTTGCGTGGGAGGAGGCGCTGGCTCCGGCGGCAGATAGGAGGAACGCTCCTGGGGCTACGTTTTGCCCTGTAAAGTCTGTTAGTGCTATTCCCTCTTCCCCCTCTCCCACCGGTGCTGCGCGGGAGGGGGTGAGGGGAACTGTAGTCTCTACGAAAATCGCTGGATACCGCTGGGACCAAGAGGAGACTTACTTGGCGTCTTCTTGCCTCTTCACAGGGCATCCGGATAGAGGAGGAGGAGGTGAGTTCTTCTGAGGAAAACTGTAACTTTTTAGGTGGATAAAAGAACTCTGGGGCGCACAGGAGGGAACAGGCTTAAAACCCTACTCCCCTATGATATAGGCATACTACAACATAAGAAAGGGGAGTAGGAGGTAATAAAACCTACAAAACTAAGGCTTCAAACTATCTTTTAGTCTGGACTGAGCAACCCTGAGCCAGGGCTTACTGAAGTAATAAAACCATAAAATGACTGTATAACTAAGGGGAATTACACCGAAGGAGAAACAATAGTAACCATCTGTGTCTAAAAGTTACACTGTTATGACCCGGGGACTTGCTTATACAAAAAGCTACATCCAGTACTTTGAACTGTCTGAGTTCATATATAAGATTGTGATAATCATCTAGAGTACAATGTTTCATAGTTAGACTTATTAAGCACAGTTTTTTTCTAGGCTACTTAAGAGATAAAGAAAAACATAATTTATGCTTACCTGATAAATTTATTTCTCTTGTAGTGTATCCAGTCCACGGATCATCCATTACTTATGGGATATTAACTCCTCCCCAACAGGAAGTGCAAGAGGATTCACCCAGCAGAGCTGCTATATAGCTCCTCCCCTAACTGCCATTACCAGTCATTCGACCGAAAACATGCAGAGAAAGGAAAACCATAGGGTGCAGTGGTGACTGTAGTTTAATGGAAAAATTACCTGCCTTAAAGTGACAGAGCGGGCCGTGGACTGGATACACTACAAGAGAAATAAATTTATCAGGTAAGCATAAATTATGTTTTCTCTTGTTAAGTGTATCCAGTCCACGGATCATCCATTACTTATGGGATACCAATACCAAAGCTAAAGTACACGGATGACGGGAGGGACAGGCAGGCTCTTTATACGGAAGGAACCACTGCCTGAAGAACCTTTCTCCCAAAAACAGCCTCCGAAGAAGCAAAAGTGTCAAATTTGTAAAATTTGGAAAAAGTATGAAGAGAAGACCAAGTTGCAGCCTTGCAAATCTGTTCAACAGAAGCCTCATTCTTAAAGGCCCAAGTGGAAGCCACAGCTCTAGTAGAATGTGCTGTAATTCTTTCAGGAGGCTGCTGTCCAGCAGTCTCATAGGCTAACCGTATTATGCTACGAAGCCAAAAGGAGAGAGAGGTAGCCGAAGCTTTTTGACCTCTCCTCTGACCAGAATAAACGACAAACAGGGAAGACGTTTGTCGAAAATCCTTAGTTGCCTGTAGATAAAATTTCAGGGCACGGACTACATCTAGATTGTGTAGCAGACGTTCCTTTTTCGAAGAAGGATTAGGACACAAAGATGGAACCACAATCTCTTGATTGATATTCCTGTTAGTGACCACCTTAGGTAGGAACCCAGGTTTAGTACGCAGAACTACCTTGTCTGAATGAAAAATCAGATAAGGAGGATCACAATGTAAGGCAGATAACTCAGAGACTCTTCGAGCCGAGGAAATCGCCATTAAAAACAGAACTTTCCAAGATAACAACTTGATATCAATGGAATGAAGGGGTTCAAACGGAACCCCCTGTAAAACATTAAGAACTAAGTTCAAACTCCATGGTGGAGCAACAGTTTTAAACACAGGCTTGATCCTAGCTAAAGCCTGACAAAAAGCTTGAACGTCCGGAACTTCTGACAGACGTTTGTGTAAAAGAATGGACAGAGCTGAAATCTGTCCCTTTAAGGAACTAGCGGATAAACCCTTTTCTAAACCTTCTTGTAGAAAAGACAATATCCTCGGAATCCTAACCTTACTCCATGAGTAACTCTTGGATTCGCACCAATATAAGTATTTGCGCCATATCTTATGGTAAATCTTTCTGGTAACAGGCTTCCTAGCCTGTATTAAGGTATCAATAACTGACTCAGAAAAACCACGTTTTGATAAAATCAAGCGTTCAATTTCCAAGCAGTCAGCTTCAGAGAAATTAGATTTTGATGTTTGAAGGGACCCTGGATCAGAAGGTCCTGTTTCAGAGGTAGCGACCAAGGTGGACAGGATGACATGTCCACTAGATCTGCATACCAAGTCCTGCGTGGCCATGCAGGCGCTATTAGAATCACTGATGCTCTCTCCTGTTTGATTCTGGCAATCAATCGAGGAAGCATCGGGAAGGGTGGAAACACATAAGCCATCCCGAAGGTCCAAGGTGCTGTCAAAGCATCTATCAGAACCGCTCCCGGATCCCTGGATCTGGACCCGTAACGAGGAAGCTTGGCGTTCTGTCGAGACGCCATGAGATCTATCTCTGGTTTGCCCCAACGTCGAAGTATTTGGGCAAAGACCTCCGGATAAAGTTCCCACTCCCCTGGATGAAAAGTCTGACGACTTAAGAAATCCGCCTCCCAGTTCTCCACTCCCGGGATGTGGATTGCTGACAGGTGGCAAGAGTGAGACTCTGCCCAGCGAATTATCTTTGATACTTCCATCATTGCTAGGGAGCTTCTTGTCCCTCCCTGATGGTTGATGTAAGCTACAGTCGTGATGTTGTCCGACTGAAACCTGATGAACCCCCGAGTTGTTAACTGGGGCCAAGCCAGAAGGGCATTGAGAACTGCTCTCAATTCCAGAATGTTTATTGGTAGGAGACTCTCCTCCTGATTCCATTGTCCCTGAGCCTTCAGAGAATTCCAGACAGCGCCCCAACCTAGTAGGCTGGCGTCTGTTGTTACAATTGTCCAGTCCGGCCTGCTGAATGGCATCCCCCTGGACAGATGTGGCCGAGAAAGCCACCATAGAAGAGAATTTCTGGTCTCTTGATCCAGATTCAGAGTAGGGGACAAGTCTGAGTAATCCCCATTCCACTGACTTAGCATGCACAATTGCAGCGGTCTGAGATGTAGGCGTGCAAAGGGTACTATGTCCATTGCTGCTACCATTAAGCCGATCACCTCCATGCATTGAGCTACTGACGGGTGTTGAATGGAATGAAGGACACGGCATGCATTTTGAAGCTTTGTTAACCTGTCTTCTGTCAGGTAAATCTTCATTTCTACAGAATCTATAAGAGTCCCCAAGAAGGGAACTCTTGTGAGTGGAAAGAGAGAACTCTTCTTTTCGTTCACCTTCCATCCATGCGACCTTAGAAATGCCAGTACTAACTCTGTATGAGACTTGGCAGTTTGAAAGCTTGAAGCTTATATCAGAATGTTGTCTAGGTACGGAGCTACCGCAATTCCTCGCGGTCTTAGTACCGCCAGAAGAGCACCCAGAACCTTTGTGAAGATTCTCGGAGCCATAGCCAATCCGAATGGAAGAGCTACAAACTGGTAATGCCTGTCTAGAAAGGCAAACCTTAGATACCGGTAAAGATCTTTGTGAATCGGTATGTGAAGGTAAGCATCCTTTAAATCCACTGTGGTCATGTACTGACCCTTTTGGATCATGGGTAAAATTGTCCGAATAGTTTCCATTTTGAAAGATGGAACTCTTAGGAATTTGTTTAGGATCTTTAAATCCAAGATTGGCCTGAAAGTTCCCTCTTTTTTGGGAACCACAAACAGATTTGAGTAAAACCCTTGTCCTTGTTCCGACCGCGGAACCGGATGGATCACTCCCATTAATAAAAGATCTTGTACGCAGCGTAGAAACGCCTCTTTCTTTATTTGGTTTGTTGACAACCTTGACAGATGAAATCTCCCTCTTGGGGGAGAGAATTTGAAGTCTAGAAGGTATCCCTGAGATATGATCTCTAACGCCCAGGGATCCTGGACATCTCTTGCCCAAGCCTGGGCGAAGAGCGAAAGTCTGCCCCCCACTAGATCCGTTCCCGGATCGGGGGCCCTCGATTCATGCTGTCTTAGGGGCAGCAGCAGGTTTCCTGGCCTGCTTGCCCTTGTTCCAGGACTGGTTAGGTCTCCAGCCTTGTCTGTAGCGAGCAACAGCTCCTTCCTGTTTTGGTGCAGAGGAAGTTGATGCTGCTCCTGCTTTGAAATTACGAAAGGAATGAAAATTAGACTGTCTAGCCTTAGGTTTGGCTCTGTCTAGAGGCAGGGCATGGCCTTTACCTCCTGTAATGTCAGCGATAATTTCTTTCAACCCGGGCCCGAATAAGGTCTGCCCTTTGAAAGGTATATTAAGCAATTTAGATTTAGAAGTAACGTCAGCTGACCAGGATTTTAGCCACAGTGCTCTGCGTGCCTGAATGGCGAATCCGGAATTCTTAGCCGTAAGTTTAGTTAAATGTACTACGGCATCTGAAATAAATGAGTTAGCTAACTTAAGGGCTTTAAGCTTGTGTGTAATCTCATCTAATGGAGCTGATTCAAGTGTCTCTTCCAGAGACTCAAACCAAAATGCTGCTGCAGCCGTGACAGGCGCAATGCATGCAAGAGGTTGCAATATAAAACCTTGTTGAACAAACATTTTCTTAAGGTAACCCTCTAACTTTTTATCCATTGGATCTGAAAAGGCACAGCTATCCTCCACCGGGATAGTGGTACGCTTAGCTAAAGTAGAAACTGCTCCCTCCACCTTAGGGACCGTTTGCCATAAGTCCCGTGTGGTGGCATCTATTGGAAACATCTTTCTAAATATTGGAGGGGGTGAGAACGGCACACCGGGTCTATCCCACTCCTTAGTAACAATTTCAGTAAGTCTCTTAGGTATAGGAAAAACGTCAGTACTCGCCGGTACCGCAAAATATTTATCCAACCTACACATTTTCTCTGGTATTGCAACTGTGTTACAATCATTCAGAGCCGCTAACACCTCCCCTAGTAATACACGGAGGTTTTCCAGCTTAAATTTAAAATTTGAAATATCTGAATCCAGTTTGTTTGGATCAGAACCGTCACCCGCAGAATGAAGCTCTCCGTCCTCATGTTCTGCAAATTGTGACGCAGTGTCTGACATGGCCCTAATATTATCAGCGCACTCTGTTCTCACCCCAGAGTGATCACGCTTACCTCTTAGTTCTGGTAATTTAGCCAAAACTTCAGTCATAACAGTAGCCATATCCTGTAATGTGATTTGTAATGGCCGCCCAGATGTACTCGGCGCTACAATATCACGCACCTCCCGAGCGGGAGATGCAGGTACTGACACGTGAGGCGAGTTAGTCGGCATAACTCTCCCCTTGTTGTTTGGTGAAATATGTTCAATTTGTACAGATTGACTTTTATTTAAAGTAGCATCAATACAGTTAGTACATAAATTTCTATTGGGCTCCACTTTGGCTATAGCACATATAGCACAGATATCTTCCTCTGAATCAGACATGTTTAACACACTAGCAAATAAACTAGCAACTTGGAAATACTTTTCAAGTAATATACTATAATATGAAAACGTACTGTGCCTATAAGAAGCACAGAAAAAGTTATGACAGTTGAAAATTAATAAACTGAAAAGTTATAGCATCAAATCTTTGTAAAAAACACAATTTTAGCAAAGGATTGCTCCCATTAGCAAAGGATAACTAACCCTGATAGCTAACAGTGAGAGAGATCAGTAAACTGTCATAAATTAAATAAAACGACTGCCAAGTGGAAAAAAATAGTGCCCAAAACATTTTTTCACCCAGTACCTCAGAAAATTAAACGATTTTACATGCCAGCAAAAAACGTTTAACATTAATAAATTGAGTGTTAAAAAGCCTGTTGCTAGTCCCTGCAAATTAGGCTAAAGTTTTATGCATACAGTATAATTCCAGTGAAGTGCCATTCCCCAGAATACTGAAGTGTAAAATATACATACATGACAGCCTGATACCAGTTGCTGCTACTGCATTTAAGGCTGAGTTTACATTATATCGGTATGGCAGAATTTTCTCATCAATTCCATTGTCAGAAAATAATAAGCTGCTACATACCTCTTTGCAGATTAATCTGCCCGCTGTCCCCTGATCTGAAGTTTACCTCTCCTCAGATGGCCGAGAAACAGCAATATGATCTTAACTACTCCGGCTAAAATCATAGAAAAACTCAGGTAGATTCTTCTTCAAATTCTACCAGAGAAGGAATAACACACTCCGGTGCTATTATAAAATAACAAACTTTTGATTGAAGGTATGAAACTAAGTATAATCACCACAGTCCTCTCACACATCCTATCTATTCGTTGGGTGCAAGAGAATGACTGGTAATGGCAGTTAGGGGAGGAGCTATATAGCAGCTCTGCTGGGTGAATCCTCTTGCACTTCCTGTTGAGGAGGAGTTAATATCCCATAAGTAATGGATGATCCGTGGACTGGATACACTTAACAAGAGAAAGCCTTTTTTTCTTTCTTTTTTTTTTTTTTTTTTGTTAAAAAATGTAATGCTTAACAGGAACTGTATGTACTCAAATTGCTAGCTTGCACTCTGGGACAATTATCAATATTTATGTATTATAAGTATAACATTGTCTAGCAGGGTTAAAGGATGAATGAGAGGGGATAAGGGGTGAGGAAAAGAAGGTAAAAAAGGGATATTGCCCTGCTAAAATTTCTCCTTGCTTCTGTTATAATCACATTGCCACATGAAACTACAGTTTCGTTTGCTTTAAAGAGGCAAAGGAAAAAGAGATACTACTTTTTTTTTTTTTTCTCTCTCTTATTTGAGCTATATAACTTTTTGTCTCTGCAAGTGTTTTTCCTTTCCTTAAATTAGCCCCCTAAGTGTTACATTCGTAAACAATTTTTTACTAATATACAATAGGCTAAATGTCCCATTTCTTCTTAGTATAAAACCAGATGTAAAAGTGGTAAAAATATTGGAATAGTGGAATTATACTAAGCCTGGCCTGAGCAGCAACATACACGCTGAAAGATTCCTCAAATCAAAAATAACATAGTCCTTATTTTTTTTTATTTTATTTTTTTTTTTTGCCAAAAATTCTTTAAGCATAAAAATATTTCTCTTTAGAGAAAGAAAGATAGTATCTCAAAGTTCTGGCTACTTTCCCTTCTCTCCTAACAATTAGGTGGTCTGGATATATAAAAATTGACATTTAGGCAACCTCAGTCAAAATCGGAAGAAGTCCAGGTTGGACTCAGAGGAGTTGGGAGGAATATTTCCCTGTTGCCGTAATAAACTCACTTTATCACTACTCACAATAATTTCACTCTCTCACACAAATTATTAATAATTAATCCCCCTCACTATAATTCACCCCAATTTAAAAAAAATTCTTAATTGCAACCCCTGGGCTCTTGTAGCCCCCTCGCATTAGACCTTCACCTTCCTTCACTGGCACATCCTCACTCTCCCCCAACCCTAACTGTTCCACCACATAATACACACTCACTATCCCCCCCCCCTTTTTTCTCTCCTGGGCACTTTTTTATAACTCACAATCAAGAGGTACATGGATAAATATTTTTCCAACTCCCCAAAACACCCTTCCCCAAATATGACAGGGAGGCATAGAGACAGAAAACTTAAGAATCCATCAGAACCAGTTGCTGAACAAACAAGTCTTTTAAATTTAGCAATAATGCCAGAAAACCTTAATATGCAGACATTAGTGTCTAATATTGCAGAGGCACTTGCCCCTAAATTTGAAATCCTCAAAAATGAAATCAAGCATGATATTTCCTCTCTAACTCAAGAGGTGCGGCAATTTTCAAATAGACTCCAAGAAGTAGAACAGAGGGTATCGGATCTGGAAGATCAAACAATTATTCATAACTCCAAAATTGAGAATTCTGATAAAAAGTTACAAAAAATCATGAACAGACTAGAGGACCTTGAAAACCGTTCACGACGGAATAATCTTAGAATAATTGGTCTGCCTGAAACTAAACAATTCGAAAACCTTGACACTTTCATATCCGATACTCTCACTAAAGCTTTAAAAATTCCTTCCTCATACCCCCGATGATAGTAGAGCGAGCCCACAGGATAGGCCCCCCTCGGTCAGAAGGTAATAACAGTAGTAGAAATCGGCCGGTTATAGCTAGACTACTTAATTACAAGGATAAAGATCTATTGTTACAGTATTCACGAAAGAATCAACCGATTATGATTGAGGGTAATAAAATTATGATTTTCCAAGACTTTTCGGCAGACACTGCTTTAAAAAGAAGGGAATTATCCCCCATTTGTTCAAAATTTATACAACAAGGGTATAGGGCGGTTCTGATTTATCCCTCAAAATTGAAAGTGGTATTGAATGGAACAACACATATTACTGAAGATGTTCAAATAGCTGAAAACCTTCTTAAGTCTCTCGCTGGCTAGATACAGGGACAAACTATGATTAACGACTTTACACATGTGGCTCTATGCTGTTTTTTTTCTTTTTTATGATATTAACTCTAGAAGCGGGTTGTGGCGGTGGTAATCTTGGGGGAAAATGGGACCCCTCCCCCCCCTTCCCCAATCTCCCCCTTTTTTTTTTTTTTTCTTTCTCTTTTACTTTCCCTCTATATGTTAGAGAAAAATGACACAAAATTTGGAAAAATTTAAAATTGTATCATGGAACGTAGGGGGAATTTCTTCCCCTATTAAACGTAAAGCAATTCTGTCACACCTACGAAAAACTCAGACAGATATTGGTCTATTACAGGAAACTCACTTAAATTCAGAGGAATCACTAAAATTAAAATCATCTTGGGTAAGAGAAGTTTTTATAGCCCCGAGTGTAGGAAAAAAGAGAGGAGTAGCAATACTCATAGGCAAAAAACTCCAGGTGGAGATTCTGGACTCTGAGGCCGATCCTGGGGGGAGGTATGTCCTGGTCAAGGTGAAAATAGGCCAGGCAAAATATACAATTTGTAATGTCTATGGGCCAAACAAAATTGATTCTGAATTTTGGGACGTATTACAAGCAAAGCTCCTTCTAAGAACTGAAGGACATCTAATTTTGGGGGGGGATTTTAATATGGCCCCCCAATGTCCCATAGACAGACTTAGGAAAAACACTAAATGTTTGAAACAGAAAAAAGATAATCTTGAGCGCAAAATAATTAATAATATTAAACAGACCCTCTCTCTGCGCGATATTTGGAGATATCAGAACCCTGACACTCAGGACTTTACATGCCTATCTAAGGCGCACAAAACACTGTCTAGGATTGACTTGTTTCTAATCGGGGATCACCTAAGTCCTACAACGGTTAAGTCCGAGATAATGCCTATCTTCTTATCAGATCATGGGCCTATTACCCTTGAATTTAATATTACCCAACAGAGTTCAAAGAATCATCGATCATTTTTACAATGATTTTAAGTTTAAAGAATGGCTTAAGAACAAATTTAATGAATACGCTCAATTCAATAATAATTACGCTGAACGCTCTGATATCTTCTGGGAAACTGCTAAAGCAGTTCTCAGAGGAGAAATTATGGCATATTCGGCGATCCAAAATAAAAGAAGGAGGGCAAGAGAGAGGGAAGTTTGCAACTCATTGATTAATTCCTACAATCTTTATCTACTAGATGGAACGCCCTTTAATTGGGCAAGATATGTACGAGCTAAGGCAGCAAGAGATACCTTTTATTTAACACAGGCAACAAACACTGAGCTTAGGATGCAAGCCAAATTGCATAAATTTGGTAATAAGTCTGGCAAAATGTTAAATAGATTAATTAAAAATGAGAATAAAAAACTTCATATTAATAGAATTCAACATAATGGGAAATCTTTAATTAAGCCAGAAGAAATATCCAGGGTATTTTATCAGTATTTTCAACAACTTTACACTAGTAAAGAATTTGATAGAAACAAAGCGACAGAATTCTGTAGCAAAATCAACTTTCCCACGGCCAATCCCGAGGAGATTGCCAGACTCAATGCACCTATCTCACTAGAAGAAATTGGAATAATAGTCACCAAACTTCCCATAAGTAAGGCAGCTGGCCCGGATGGATTGCCCAACGAGTTTTATAAAATTCTAATACCAGTGATAGCGCCATATCTGGGCAATCTTTACAATGATATTTTTATTAAACATAAACAGGCTTCCTCCTCTTTCGCATCTTCACTTACCACTCTGATCTTGAAAGAGGGGAAGGACCCCACATGCAAAGAGTCTTATAGACCTATTGCACTGTTAAATTCAGACTACAAAATTCTCTCCTCTATTTTAGCAAAAAGACTTCAGTCTATCTTAACTACAGTAGTCCATCCGGACCAAGCTGGCTTTATCAATAACCGTAACTCTTCAGCAAAAATTAGAGAATTACTAGTTACTATGGAATATATACAAAGAACATCTCCTCAGGGGGTGGGGAGGAGGGATCCCTCTGACATGGCCATTTTATTACTTGATGCGGAAAAAGCCTTTGATTTAGTAATCCATAAACATCTAATTTTCTCTCTAACAAAGTTTGGGATTGGGGGTAATTTTCCTAAATTTGTGGAGAATATATACAACCATTCCTTTACAAATCTGATTATTAACAATGATATTACTTCTTCGATTGCATTGAAGAGGGGCACTCGTCAGGGCTGTCCTCTCTCCCCGCTCCTATTTGATTTAGCCATAGAACCCTTAGCAATTCAGATTAGGCGCTCGCTCGAAGGTATAAAAATTCAAAATCACGAAATAAAAATTGGATTATATGCAGATGATTTACTCATATATCTTTCTAATACAGAAAAAAATATTCCAAAACTTCTGCGTATTACTGATCAGTTCGGGATATTCTCAGGGTACAAAGTAAATGCTACAAAATCAGAGTTAATTTGGCTTAGGAAAAATAAAACTAGCATAACAGACATACCCTTTAGAGTGGTAACGGAATCTACGAAATATTTAGGAATTAAAATCCCAATAAATTTAAAAGATCTCTATAAGGTGAACATAACCCCAATGCTAGCATATATTAAAGAAAGGCTTAAAACTTGGCAAAACTTACCTCTGTCAATTTCTGGTCGTACTGCCTTATTTAAGATGGTTCTTCTCCCAAAATTGCTTTACATTTTGCAGAATGTCCCCCTAATTCTGTTTGAGAGAGATATACGGTCGCTAAACTCATCAATTGGCCAATTTATTTGGCAAGGGAAAAGAGCTAAGATAGCCCTTTCCAAATTAACAGCATTAAGAGAGATGGGAGGCTTGGCACTCCCAAATTTAAGATTCTATAATCTCTGTTTCTTAGTCCGCATAGTAGCAGATTGGTTTACTAATAAGAATTATGTTCTAAATGTTGACTTAGAGTCTAATATTTGAGAACCTTACTCATTATTGGCCTTGGCACACTTGGAACCCAGAGATCTTCCAATAAGCATTAAAGAACTCAAATTTATTTTGAATCCACTTAAAGCTTGGTCTAGATTGACTAAAATTCTTTCAATATGCCCTAAGGCATCAAGGTATCTCCCTTTAACCAAAAATCCGAACTTCCAACCTGGCCTAGATTCACCGGTTTTTAATAGGTGGCATAACAATGGATTGGACAGAATTATTTATTTAATTGATCAGGATAGAAAATGTGTCAAATCTTTTGCACAATTGAGGGAAGATTATAATTTGGTAAATAAAGACTTCTTTGCTTATTTACAGATAAGACACTACATTATGGATCTAACATATAGGACTGGGTGGAGTTGGACCTTGGGCAAGCTAGAAACCTGGCTTACAATATCTAGAGATTCCTCCATGTCCATTTCTCCGTGCTATTATCTATTGAGCCTTAGTAAGGCGGCCCCGCTAGTGGAGAACCTAGCCCTATCTTGGAATAATTTAATCCCACATAGTAATATAGAACCTAAAATCATACAACTCTCTTTGAATAAGGTATTAAAAAAAAACTCTCTCTACTAATTGGCGAGATGCTCATCTGAAACTTTTGCACAGGGCATATTTCACCCCGGAGAGAGGCCTCAGAGTCCGAAACCCTGAATTTGACAAATGTCCTAGATGCTCTTATTTAGCTGCGGACCTAATACACATGTTCTGGTCTTGCCCTAGGATGAGAAATCTGTGGGGCAAGTTAGAATATTGGCTTAAGAATGTACTCAAAATTGAGCGGATGGCCCTCTCCTTGTTTCAGACTATATTCTGTCTGAGGCCTGGAGAGGAGCGTCAGCCTAATGAAAAATTAGTTAACTTAGCTATTTTAGCTACCAGATACCTGATATGCAAGAAGTGGAAACTGAGGGCGATACCATCTATACCAGAAATTAGGAATCATTTAAAGAAACAATGTGTCTTAGAACAAAGAACTACTAATATAGACAATGAACGTGACGTAAAGAAATTTTTCCATAAATGGGCGCCTTTTATTAAGATTTTCCCCGATAGAGAAATCGACTATCTGATATCTCCATTTAAGAACTCGGAGCTAGTATTACTAGGTCTTTGGTGATCTGAGGTAGGTTAGTGCAAATTGAGAATTTTTGTTTTTCCCTTCCCTCCCCCCCTTTCCTTTTTTTTTTTTTTTTTTTCTCTGGTCAATAGGGTAGAGTATGGGGGGAGGGAGGGAGGGGTAGGGGGGGGGATAAATATGGAAAAATTCCAACACTGAGTTACTAAAGACAAACTGAATAGTTCAGCTAATTTGGTATATGAGATGTAATATACAATTATTTTTTCTCTTGTAAGACTGCTATGGCTTTTTTTTTTTTTTCCCTGCTCTTTTCTCTTTTTTCTCACTGCTGTCTTACTCTAATATTGCCTTATATTGATGAAGCATAATAATAGGTTGTTTTTTTTTTTTTATTGTGAACTTGTACTCACTGTTGGATAAAATAAAATAAAATAATTTAAAAGTAAAATTGCATGCCCTATTTACTAAACCCAAATTCGTTCTTTAATGATTCAGATAGAGCATGCAATTTTAAGCAACTATTTAATTTACTCCTATTATCAATTTTTCTTCGTTCACTTGCTATCCTAATTTAAAAAGCAGAAATGTAAAGTTTAGGAGCCGGACCAATTAGAAAGTTGCTTAAAATTGCATGCTCTATCTGAATCATTAAATTGGTTTAGTATCCCTTTAAGTCATGAATGTTTAACTTTGACTTGACTGTCCCTTTAAATTGCATATTTTTTTTATTATTTATTGTATATTTCTATTCCAACAAATGCCAAGATACTAAGATACTGTATATTCCTTTACTATGCACACAAACTTTGATTTGGTTTTTAGAAGCACCACATTAGGAAACACTAACTTTGCAAACTATTTAAAGGGACAGTAAAGTCAAAGCTAAACTTTCATGATTCAAATAGAAAATACAATTTTAAACAACATTTCAATCTAGTTCTATTTTCACATTTGCATTTAACTGTTGCTATCCTTGCTGAAGAGTACGATCAGGAGCAGCAATGCAGTACTGTAAGTTAGCTGAACTCATCTGGTGAGCCAATTACAAGAGGCTTATGTTTGTGGGGACCAATCATCAGCTAGCTCCCAGTAGTGGATTGGGTATGCTTTTCAAAAAAAGGATACTAAGGCTACAAAGAAAAGAAAGCACATTTTAAAATAAAGGTAAATTGGAAAACATAATTTATGCTTACCTGATAAATTTATTTCTCTTGTAGTGTATCCAGTCCACGGATCATCCATTACTTATGGGATATTAACTCCTCCCCAACAGGAAGTGCAAGAGGATTCACCCAGCAGAGCTGCTATATAGCTCCTCCCCTAACTGCCATTACCAGTCATTCGACCGAAAACATGCAGAGAAAGGAAAACCATAGGGTACAGTGGTGACTGTAGTTTAATGGAAAAATTACCTGCCTTAAAGTGACAGGGCGGGCCGTGGACTGGATACACTACAAGAGAAATAAATTTATCAGGTAAGCATAAATTATGTTTTCTCTTATTAAGTGTATCCAGTCCACGGATCATCCATTACTTATGGGATACCAATACCAAAGCTAAAGTACACGGATGACGGGAGGGACAGGCAGGCTCTTTATACGGAAGGAACCACTGCCTGAAGAACCTTTCTCCCAAAAACAGCCTCCGAAGAAGCAAAAGTGTCAAATTTGTAAAATTTGGAAAAAGTATGAAGAGAAGACCAAGTTGCAGCCTTGCAAATCTGTTCAACAGAAGCCTCATTCTTAAAGGCCCAAGTGGAAGTCACAGCTCTAGTAGAATGTGCTGTAATTCTTTCAGGAGGCTGCTGTCCAGCAGTCTCATAGGCTAACCGTATTATGCTACGAAGCCAAAAGGAGAGAGAGGTAGCCGAAGCTTTTTGACCTCTCCTCTGACCAGAATAAACGACAAACAGGGAAGACGTTTGTCGAAAATCCTTAGTTGCCTGTAGATAAAATTTCAGGGCACGGACTACATCTAGATTGTGTAGCAGACGTTCCTTTTTCGAAGAAGGATTAGGACACAAAGATGTAACCACAATCTCTTGATTGATATTCCTGTTAGTGACCACCTTAGGTAGGAACCCAGGTTTAGTACGCAGAACTACCTTGTCTGAATGAAAAATCAGATAAGGAGAATCACAATGTAAGGCAGATAACTCAGAGACTCTTCGAGCCGAGGAAATCGCCATTAAAAACAGAACTTTCCAAGATAACAACTTGATATCAATGGAATGAAGGGGTTCAAACGGAACCCCCTGTAAAACATTAAGAACTAAGTTCAAACTCCATGGTGGAGCAACAGTTTTAAACACAGGCTTGATCCTAGCTAAAGCCTGACAAAAAGCTTGAACGTCCGGAACTTCTGACAGACGTTTGTGTAAAAGAATGGACAGAGCTGAAATCTGTCCCTTTAAGGAACTAGCGGATAAACCCTTTTCTAAACCTTCTTGTAGAAAAGACAATATCCTCGGAATCCTAACCTTACTCCATGAGTAACTCTTGGATTCGCACCAATATAAGTATTTGCGCCATATCTTATGGTAAATCTTTCTGGTAACAGGCTTCCTAGCCTGTATTAAGGTATCAATAACTGACTCAGAAAAACCACGTTTTGATAAAATCAAGCGTTCAATTTCCAAGCAGTCAGCTTCAGAGAAATTCGATTTTGATGTTTGAAGGGACCCTGGATCAGAAGGTCCTGTTTCTGAGGTAGCGACCAAGGTGGACAGGATGACATGTCCACTAGATCTGCATACCAAGTCCTGCGTGGCCATGCAGGCGCTATTAGAATCACTGATGCTCTCTCCTGTTTGATTCTGGCAATCAATCGAGGAAGCATCGGGAAGGGTGGAAACACATAAGCCATCCCGAAGGTCCAAGGTGCTGTCAAAGCATCTATCAGAACCGCTCCCGGATCCCTGGATCTGGACCCGTAACGAGGAAGCTTGGCGTTCTGTCGAGACGCCATGAGATCTATCTCTGGTTTGCCCCAACGTCGAAGTATTTGGGCAAAGACCTCCGGATGAAGTTCCCACTCCCCCGGATGAAAAGTCTGACGACTTAAGAAATCCGCCTCCCAGTTCTCCACTCCCGGGATGTGGATTGCTGACAGGTGGCAAGAGTGAGACTCTGCCCAGCGAATTATCTTTGATACTTCCATCATTGCTAGGGAGCTTCTTGTCCCTCCCTGATGGTTGATGTAAGCTACAGTCGTGATGTTGTCCGACTGAAACCTGATGAACCCCCGAGTTGTTAACTGGGGCCAAGCCAGAAGGGCATTGAGAACTGCTCTCAATTCCAGAATGTTTATTAGTAGGAGACTCTCCTCCTGATTCCATTGTCCCTGAGCCTTCAGAGAATTCCAGACAGCGCCCCAACCTAGTAGGCTGGCGTCTGTTGTTACAATTGTCCAGTCCGGCCTGCTGAATGGCATCCCCCTGGACAGATGTGGCCGAGAAAGCCACCATAGAAGAGAATTTCTGGTCTCTTGATCCAGATTCAGAGTAGGGGACAAGTCTGAGTAATCCCCATTCCACTGACTTAGCATGCACAATTGCAGAGGTCTGAGATGTAGACGTGCAAAGGGTACTATGTCCATTGCTGCTACCATTAAGCCGATCACCTCCATGCATTGAGCTACTGACGGGTGTTGAATGGAATGAAGGACACGGCATGCATTTTGAAGCTTTGTTAACCTGTCTTCTGTCAGGTAAATCTTCATTTCTACAGAATCTATAAGAGTCCCCAAGAAGGGAACTCTTGTGAGTGGAAAGAGAGAACTCTTTTTTTCGTTCACCTTCCATCCATGCGACCTTAGAAATGCCAGTACTAACTCTGTATGAGACTTGGCAGTTTGAAAGCTTGAAGCTTGTATCAGAATGTCGTCTAGGTACGGAGCTACCGCAATTCCTTGCGGTCTTAGTACCGCCAGAAGAGCACCCAGAACCTTTGTGAAGATTCTCGGAGCCGTAGCCAATCCGAATGGAAGAGCTACAAACTGGTAATGCCTGTCTAGAAAGGCAAACCTTAGATACCGGTAATGATCTTTGTGAATCGGTATGTGAAGGTAAGCATCCTTTAAATCCACTGTGGTCATGTACTGACCCTTTTGGATCATGGGTAAAATTGTCCAAATAGTTTCCATTTTGAACGATGGAACTCTTAGGAATTTGTTTAGGATCTTTAAATCCAAGATTGGCCTGAAAGTTCCCTCTTTTTTGGGAACCACAAACAGATTTGAGTAAAACCCTTGTCCTTGTTCCGACCGCGGAACCGGATGGATCACTCCCATTAATAAAAGATCTTGTACGCAGCGTAGAAACGCCTCTTTCTTTATTTGGTTTGTTGACAACCTTGACAGATGAAATCTCCCTCTTGGGGGAGAGAATTTGAAGTCTAGAAGGTATCCCTGAGATATGATCTCTAACGCCCAGGGATCCTGCACATCTCTTGCCCAAGCCTGGGCGAAGAGAGAAAGTCTGCCCCCCACTAGATCCGTTCCCGGATCGGGGGCCCTCGATTCATGCTGTCTTAGGGGCAGCAGCAGGTTTCCTGGCCTGCTTGCCCTTGTTCCAGGACTGGTTAGGTCTCCAGCCTTGTCTGTAGCGAGCAACAGCTCCTTCCTGTTTTGGTGCAGAGGAAGTTGATGCTGCTCCTGCTTTGAAATTACGAAAGGAACGAAAATTAGACTGTCTAGCCTTAGGTTTGGCTCTGTCTTGAGGCAGGGCATGGCCTTTACCTCCTGTAATGTCAGCGATAATTTCTTTCAACCCGGGCCCGAATAAGGTCTGCCCTTTGAAAGGTATATTAAGCAATTTAGATTTAGAAGTAACGTCAGCTGACCAGGATTTTAGCCACAGTGCTCTGCGTGCCTGAATGGCGAATCCGGAATTCTTAGCCGTAAGTTTAGTTAAATGTACTACAGCATCTGAAATAAATGAGTTAGCTAACTTAAGGGCTTTAAGCTTGTGTGTAATCTCATCTAATGGAGCTGATTCAAGTGTCTCTTCCAGAGACTCAAACCAAAATGCTGCTGCAGCCGTGACAGGCGCAATGCATGCAAGAGGTTGCAATATAAAACCTTGTTGAACAAACATTTTCTTAAGGTAACCCTCTAACTTTTTATCCATTGGATCTGAAAAGGCACAGCTATCCTCCACCGGGATAGTGGTACGCTTAGCTAAAGTAGAAACTGCTCCCTCCACCTTAGGGACCGTTTGCCATAAGTCCCGTGTGGTGGCGTCTATTGGAAACATCTTTCTAAATATCGGAGGGGGTGAGAACGGCACACCGGGTCTATCCCACTCCTTAGTAACAATTTCAGTAAGTCTCTTAGGTATAGGAAAAACGTCAGTACTCGCCGGGTACCGCAAAATATTTATCCAACCTACACATTTTCTCTGGTATTGCAACTGTGTTACAATCATTCAGAGCCGCTAACACCTCCCCTAGTAATACACGGAGGTTTTCCAGCTTAAATTTAAAATTTGAAATATCTGAATCCAGTTTGTTTGGATCAGAACCGTCACCCGCAGAATGAAGCTCTCCGTCCTCATGTTCTGCAAATTGTGACGCAGTGTCTGACATGGCCCTAATATTATCAGCGCACTCTGTTCTCACCCCAGAGTGATCACGCTTACCTCTTAGTTCTGGTAATTTAGCCAAAACTTCAGTCATAACAGTAGCCATATCCTGTAATGTGATTTGTAATGGCCGCCCAGATGTACTCGGCGCTACAATATCACGCACCTCCCGAGTGGGAGATGCAGGTACTGACACGTGAGGCGAGTTAGTCGGCATAACTCTCCCCTCGTTGTTTGGTGAAATATGTTCAATTTGTACAGATTGACTTTTATTTAAAGTAGCATCAATACAGTTAGTACATAAATTTCTATTGGGCTCCACTTTGGCTTTAGCACATATAGCACAGATATCTTCCTCTGAATCAGACATGTTTAACACACTAGCAAATAAACTAGCAACTTGGAAATACTTTTCAAGTAATTTACTATAATATGAAAACGTACTGTGCCTATAAGAAGCACAGAAAAAGTTATGACAGTTGAAAATTAATAAACTGAAAAGTTATAGCATCAAATCTTTGTAAAAAACACAATTTTAGCAAAGGATTGCTCCCATTAGCAAAGGATAACTAACCCTGATAGCAGAAAAAAAAAAAAAAAAAAATACAGAAATAAACGTTTTTTTATCACAGTCAACTACAATCTCACAGCTCTGCTGTGAGTGATTACCTCCCTCAAAACAAATTTTGAAGACCCCTGAGTTCTGTAGAGATGAACCGGATCATGCAGGGAAGACAATAAACTTCTGACTGAATTTTTTGATGCGTAGCAAAAGCACCAAAAAAGGCCCCTCACACATAACAGTGAGAGAGATCAGTAAACTGTCATAAATTAAATAAAACGACTGCCAAGTGGAAAAAAATAGTGCCCAAAACATTTTTTCACCCAGTACCTCAGAAAATTAAACGATTTTACATGCCAGCAAAAAACGTTTAACATTAATAAATTGAGTGTTATTAAAAAGCCTGTTGCTAGTCCCTGCAAATTAGGCTAAAGTTTTATGCATACAGTATAATTCCAGTGAAGTGCCATTCCCCAGAATACTGAAGTGTAAAATATACATACATGACAGCCTGATACCAGTTGCTGCTACTGCATTTAAGGCTGAGTTTACATTATATCGGTATGGCAGAATTTTCTCATCAATTCCATTGTCAGAAAATAATAAGCTGCTACATACCTCTTTGCAGATTAATCTGCCCGCTGTCCCCTGATCTGAAGTTTACCTCTCCTCAGATGGCCGAGAAACAGCAATATGATCTTAACTACTCCGGCTAAAATCATAGAAAAACTCAGGTAGATTCTTCTTCAAATTCTACCAGAGAAGGAATAACACACTCCGGTGCTATTATAAAATAACAAACTTTTGATTGAAGGTATGAAACTAAGTATAATCACCACAGTCCTCTCACACATCCTATCTATTCGTTGGGTGCAAGAGAATGACTGGTAATGGCAGTTAGGGGAGGAGCTATATAGCAGCTCTGCTGGGTGAATCCTCTTGCACTTCCTGTTGGGGAGGAGTTAATATCCCATAAGTAATGGATGATCCGTGGACTGGATACACTTAACAAGAGAAAGTTGTTTAAAATGACATGCTCTATCATTAACTTCTAATTTTGACTTTAAAGGGATATGAAACCCATACGTTTTGTGATTCAGACAGAGAATAGAATTTTAAAAATGTTCCCAATTTACTTATTTTATGAATTGTGCTTTGTTCCCATGGTATTCTTTGTTGAAGAGATACCTAGGTAGGCATTTGGAGCACTACATGTGAGGAAATAGTGCTGCCATTTAGTGTTCTAGCAAATAACATTCTTGTAAAACTGCTGCTATATAGCGCTCCACACATGCACGCTCCTGAGCTTACATTCCTGCTTTTTGTCAAAAGATCCAAGAAGAGAATTTGATAACAGAAGTAAAATAAACAGCTGTTTAAAACTGCATCTTCTATGTGAATCCTAAAAGAAAAAAATAATTGTGTCATGTCCCTTTAAATCCACTTTTGGAGAGAAAATAAACTGACAAATACAGATCACTACCAAAAGATAAATTACAGGCGATCAAAAATATTTAGGGTTCAGTAAACCAACAGAAGTGAGAGATCGCTTTCAATTACCAATATTTTTTAAAGTGCAGGACTCCCACAGAGATGAAAAGAAAATGCATTAGACACAGTAGGGAGGTATTTATGTGGCAAGTGAAGTGTAACTCAATCAGAAATGCTGAACTTTTTCTCACAACTAAGATTACAATCTTTTCATGGCAAAATAAATCTGTATCAAAACCAACACTACCTACTACTATAATATTAGTAATATTATTTAATTTAATGATTTTTCTCAGAATTAAAACTTTATATCTCAGAGATATTGCGGGTTTGGTTCCAGAAATATAAAAAGCAATAAAGTGTGTTACACAAATATTTTGGTTTTGCAATGTATGTAAAAGTTATGTTAACACTATACTGACACTCAGGTCAAATTACATTTTCATGATTCAGATACAGCATGTAATTTTAAACAACTTTCCAATTTACTTCCATTAAAAAAAAATGTGCACATTCTTTTATATTTACACTTTTGTAGTCACCAGCTCCTACTGAGCATGTGCAATAATTCAAAGACTATACATATATGCATTTGTGATTGGCTGATTGCTATCACATGGTACAGGGGGAGTGGAAATATACATAACTTTGAAATTTGTTTAAAAAAAATCTACTACTCATTTGAAATTCAGAGTAAATGCTTTTGTATTTTCTTGTTATCTTGCATTTGTTGATCATGCAAATCTACTGTGTTTACTGGTCATTTAAGTGTGCAACACCATTACATCTAAAAAAAAAAATCTGTACATACCTTAAAGGGACATAAAACAGGTTGAGATCTGTACATATCCTAAAAAGGGCTAACTAATTAAAAATAGTTTCAATAAAAAAAATGCTAAGCTGCCTGGAGAAGCCCACTCCACCCCCCTTATCAGTGTTTAGACACAGGCATTGCATTTCACAGCTTCTAGGCATGCTCCAGCAGATAATCACTGTGCATTTTTGCATTTTCCCAAAACAACAATAGATATAGCCATAGAAGGAAAGGGTTAATGGGGAGGCACTGCAGTATAAATGTTCAGGTAAAGTAATTAAAGTACATATTATATTTTGTCTCTATCCCAACTTATTTTATGACCCTTTAATTAAAAAATACTTTATTGCTAAAAAAATGCTAGCCATCATCTGAGCCTTCAGCGGGTTTGTAATCTGGTGGTGTGTGAATACATTTTTTATATATATATATATATATATATATATATATATATATATATATATATATATATATATACACATACACACACACAGTATTGTGAAACAGTTTCAGGCCACCTTTAGATTTGTTGTTTTAGCAATGGTATAATGACTATATATAATTATTTCTAAGTCTCTTTATTAGAATAACACCAGAAAATACAGGATATTTGTATTTAGTATTAAAAACAGAAAAATGTCAGAACAGCTTCTATAAGCTAAAGTGGCAAATATTTAGTATGACCTCCCCTTACACTTGAGAAATAGGCAGGAACCTGGCTCTCGTAAACCTAAATGGAATGGAAACCTAATTAATGTCATTGTTAACACCTGTATCTGTCCTACTATTTCATGTCAACATGACTGCTGTGAAAAAGGTCTATTACACCAGGTTTGTGCAAGACATGCTTGAGCATTACATACACATGTGGTATGAGTTTAATTCATTGGAAGCTTGCTAATAAAACCAACGTTTAATCACATAATGCATTAAAAATGCCAAAGATCACAGAATTTGACAGTCATAAAAACATACTTTTGCATCAGCAAGGCCAATCTCAAAAGGAAATCAGCTAACAAACTAGATACTCTAGATGTGCTATTCAAGCTTAAGTCAAGGACAAGGACAAAAAAATGACTAGAAGGCCAAGAAAACTTGATGAGAAGTTTCTCAGAGTTTCACCTATGAGAGACCGGAAGAAGTCCAGCAAGGACCAGGCTCAGCATCTGGCAGCTGATTGCAGATGTTAAAGGGACACTCAATCAAAATTAACTTTTTATGATTCAGATAGAGCATGCCATTTTAAACAACTTTCCAATGTACTTCCATTAACAAAATGTGAAGTCTTTTTATATTTAAACTTTTTGAGTCACCAGCTCCTACTGAGCATGTGCAAGAATAAGTGTGTATGCATTTGTGAATGGCTGATGGCTGTCACATGGTACGTGTATACATTTGTGATTGGCTGATGGCTGTCACATGGTACAGGGGGGAGTGGAAAAATACATAACTTAAAATTGTCAGAAAAAAAAAAATCTACTACTCATTTGAAGTTGCTATTGCATTGTCTTGTTATATTGCATTTGCTGATTATGCAAATCTACTGTGTTGACTGGTCCTTTAAGCAACCTGCAATGACTGACAAGCCGTGCTCTTGCTCAATCTGTCTGCACAGATAAAGTTTTTTTTTTACATAATATATGTTAGGAACTTTTTTTTTTTCTTGTCTTTAAAATGTTTTTTTGCAAAAGAACATGTTTGTCTTCCCTGGCGACATAAAAAGCACAGTATCTTTGTGGATAGCCTGCTATTGCTAAACATTTTTTATTTTGCTACAATATAGGACGTGTTAGTAAATTTAAATAAAAAATTCCAACAGACAGCCTTGAAAAGTAAAAAACGATACTTTATTGCAAGTTAAAACAGGAATTTTAACTGCATGTCCTGCTGTTTTAACCTGGAATAAAGCATTGTTTTTTACTTTTCAAGGCTGTCTGTTGGAACTTTTTATTTGAATTTGCCAATACTGCACAGTAGACATTGGGGTGTCTACTCCTTCTCAGAAGCCTTACCGCACACTATCCTTTTTGTGACATTATAGTATAACCGCTGTGACTGTGGCCGTTTCTGTGGATCTGTTTTGGTATATTTTTTACTACAAATATGTGCCTCGCCTGCCCCCCTCCCTCTTCAGGGTGAAGAATGCTCGATGCCCCTACACTGAATGAGGTTGAAGGGGTGTAAGAGGAGAGTACGATTTGAAGAAATAGGCAAATAACACACACAGCCCAATCAATGGATCACTAAGGCTGAGTATCGAGGATCCTGCACTGTTTATTACAGCTTGAACCAGTTACGTTACTATTGGGAGGAGTCCTTCGAGTTACCAGCCGGTTCAGCTCCTGATTGGCCACAGGGTGGTCACATGATACCGGAAGCGCGGAGTCCTCAGTGTTAATGCTGGATCAACACGAAAAAACAAAATTACCTGATAAATTTATTTCTCTTGTGGTGTATCCAGTCCACGGGTTCATCCATTACTTGTGGGATATTCTCCTTCCCAACAGGAAGCTGCAAGAGGACATCCACAGCAGAGCTGTCTATATAGCTCCTCCCCTAACTGCCACCCCCAGTCATTCGACCAAAGACAAGCAAGAAAAAAGGAGAAACTATAGGGTGCAGTGGTACTGTAGTTTAAAAATAAAAACCACCTACCTTAAAATGACAGGGCGGGCCGTGGACTGGATACACCAGAAGAATTTATCAGGTAAGCATAAATTTTGTTTTCTCTTGTAAAGGTGTATCCAGTCCACGGGTTCATCCATTACTTGTGGGATACCAATACCAAAGCTTTAGGACACGGATGAAGGGAGGGACAAGGCAGGAACTTAAACGGAAGGCACCACTGCCTGTAAGACCTTTCTCCCAAAAATAGCCTCCGAGGAAGCAAAAGTATCAAATTTGTAGAATTTAGAAAAAGTATGAAGCGAAGACCAAGTCACCGCCTTACAAATCTGTTCAACAGAGGCCTCACTTTTAAAAGCCCATGTGGAAGCCACCGCACTAGTGGAATGAGCTGTAATTCTTTCAGGAGGCTGCTGGCCAGCAGTCTCATAAGCTAAGCGGATTAAGCTTCTCAGCCAAAAAGGAAGAGAAGTTGCCAAAGCCTTTTGGCCTCTCCTCTGTCCAGAGTAGACAACAAACAAAGCAGATGTTTGATGAAAATCCTTTGTAGCTTGTAAATAAAACTTTAAAGCACGAACCACATCAAGATTGTGTAATAGACGTTCCTTCTTAGAGGAAGGATTAGGACATAATGAAGGAAAAACGATCTCCTGATTGATATTCTTATTAGATACTACTTTAGGAAGAAACCCAGGTTTGGTACGTAAAACTACCTTAACTGCATGGAAAATTAGATAAGGGGAATCACACTGTAAAGCAGATAACTCTGAAACTCTTTGAGCCGAGGAGATAGCTACTAAAAACAGAACTTTCCAAGATAAAAGTTTAATATCTATGGAATGCAAAGGTTCAAACGGAACCCCTTGAAGAACTTTAAGAACTAAATTTAAACTCCATGGCGGAGAAACAGGTTTAAACACAGGCTTGATTCTAACCAAAGCCTGACAAAATGCCTGAACGTCTGGAACCTCAGCCAGACGTTTGTGCAAAAGAATAGACAGAGCAGAAATCTGTCCCTTTAAGGAACTAGCTGACAATCCCTTCTCCAATCCCTCTTGGAGAAAGGATAATATCCTAGGAATCCTGACTTTACTCCATGAGTAACCCTTGGATTCACACCAATGAAGATATTTACACCATATCTTATGATAGATTTTCCTGGTGACAGGCTTTCGAGCCTGAATTAAGGTATCAATAACCGACTCGGAAAAAACACGCTTTGATAGAATCAAGCGTTCAATCTCCAAGCAGTCAGACGCAGAGAAATTAGATTTGGATGTTTGAAGGGACCTTGAAGTAGAAGGTCCTGCCTTAGCGGCAGAGTCCATGGTGGAAAGGATGACATGTCCACCAGATCTGAATACCAAGTCCTGCGTGGCCACGCAGGAGCTATCAAGATCACCGAAGCTCTCTCCTGCTTGATCTTGGCAATCAGACGAGGGAGCAGAGGAAACGGTGGAAACACATAAGCCAGGCTGAAGGACCAGGGCGCTGCTAGAGCATCTATCAGCGCTGCCTGGGGATCCCTGGACCTGGATCCGTAACGAGTAAGCTTGGCGTTCTGATGAGAAGCCATGAGATCCAGTTCTGGTTTGCCCCATAGTTGAATCAACTGGGCAAATACCTCCGGATGGAGCTCCCACTCCCCCGGATGAAAAGTCTGCCGACTTAGAAAATCCGCCTCCCAGTTCTCTACTCCTGGGATATGGATAGCTGAGAGATGGCAAGAGTGAACCTCTGCCCATAGAATTATCTTTGAAACCTCCAACATTGCCAGGGGGCTCCTTGTTCCCCCCTGATGGTTGATATAGGCTACAGTCGTGATGTTGTCCGACTGAAATCTGATGAACCTGACCGCAGCTAGCTGAGGCCAAGCCTGAAGAGCATTGAATATAGCTCTTAGTTCCAGAATGTTTATCGGAAGGAGGGCCTCCTCCTGAGTCCACGAACCCTGAGCCTTCAGGGAGTTCCAGACTGCACCCCAGCCCAGAAGGCTGGCATCTGTCGTTACTATAGTCCATTCTGGCCTGCGGAAACTCATTCCTCTGGACAGATGGACCCGAGACAGCCACCAGAGAAGAGAATCCCTGGTCTTTTGATCCAGATTTAGTAGAGGGGACAAATCTGTGTAATCCCCATTCCACTGATTGAGCATGCAAAGTTGCAGTGGTTTGAGATGTAGGCAGGCAAACGGAACTATGTCCATTGCCGCTACCATTAAGCCGATTACTTCCATAGACTGAGCCACTGACGGACGAGAAGTGGAATAAAGAGCACGGCAGGAAGTTAGAAGCTTTGACAACCTGACCTCTGTCAGAAAAATTTTCATTTCTACTGAATCTATCAGAGTTCCTAGGAAGGAAACTCTTGTGAGAGGGGAGAGAGAGAACTCTTTCCTTCGTTCACCTTCCACCCGTGAGACCTCAGGAATACCAGAACAATGTCCGTATGGGACCTGGCGATTTGAAAAATTCGACGCCTGTATCAGAATGTCGTCTAGGTAAGGGGCCACTGCTATGCCCCGCGGCCTTAGAACCGCCAGAAGGGACCCTAGAACCTTCGTAAACATTCTTGGTGCCGTGGCTAACCCGAAGGGAAGAGCCACAAACTGGTAATGCCTGTCTAGGAAGGCAAACCTGAGAAACTGATGATGATCTCTGTGTATCGGAATGTGTAGATAAGCATCCTTTAAGTCCATGGTAGTCATATATTGACCCTCCTCGATCATAGGTTGGATGGTTCGAATAGTCTCCATCTTGAAGGATGGGACCCTGAGAAATTTGTTTAGGATCTTGAGATCCAAGATTGGTCTGAAAGTTCCCTCTTTTTTGGGAACTATAAACAGATTTGAATAGAAGCCCTGCTCCTGTTCCTCCTTTGGAACTGGGTGGATCACTCCCATAACCAGTAGGTCTTGAACGCAACGTAAGAATGCCTCTCTTTTTTTTTTTTTGGCCTGCTTCCCCTTGTTCCAAGCCTGGTTAGGTCTCCAGACTGAATTGGACTGGGCAAAATTTCCCTCTTGTTTTGTAGTAGAGGAAGATGAAGCTGCGCCACTCTTGAAGTTTCGAAAAGGAACGAAAATTAGTCTGTTTGGTCCTTAATTTGTTGGACCTATCCTGGGGAAGGGCGTGGCCTTTTACTCCAGTAATATCAGAAATGATCTCCTTCAGTCCAGGCCTGAATAGGGTCTGCCCTTTGAAGGGGATGTTGAGAAGTTTAGACTTTGAAGTAACGTCAGCTGACCAGGATTTAAGCCATAGCGCCCTACGCGCCTGAATGGCAAAACCTGAATTCTTAGACGTTAGCTTGGTTAAATGAAAAACGGTGTCAGAAATAAATTAATTGGCTAACTTAAGAGCTTTAAGCCTGTCTAGGATATCATCCAACGGGGTCTCCACCTGTAGAGCCTCTTCAAGAGACTCGAACCAGAAAGCCGCTGCAGCAGTGACTGGGGCAATGCATGCAAGAGGCTGGAGAATAAAACCTTGTTGTATAAAGATTTTCTTAAGGAAACCCTCTAATTTTTTATCCATTGGATCTAGGAAAGCACAACTGTCCTCGACAGGGATAGTTGTACGCTTAGCTAGAGTAGAGACTGCTCCCTCCACCTTAGGGACCGTCTGCCACGAGTCCCGTGTTGCGGCATCTATAGGAAACATCTTTTTAAAAGCAGGAGGGGGAGAGAACGATACACCTGGTCTATCCCATTCCTTAGTAATAATTTCTGGAAACCTCTTAGAGACTGGAAAAACGTCAGTGTAAACAGGCACTGCAAAGTATTTGTCCATTTTACACAATTTCTCTGGGACTACAATGGTGTCACAGTCATCCAGAGTCGCTAAAACCTCCCTGAGCAACAAGCGGAGGTGTTCAAGCTTAAATTTAAACACTGTCATTTCAGAGTCAGACTGAAGTAACGCCTTCCCTGAATCAGAAATGTCACCCACAGATAGAAGCTCTCCTGCTTCGGCTTCTGTACATTGTGAGGGTATATCAGACATAGCTACAAAAGCGTCAGAGAGCTCTGTATTTGTTCTAACCCCAGAGCTGCCTCGCTTCCCTTGTAACCCTGGCAGTTTGGACAATACCTCTGTGAGGGTATGATTCATAACTGCCGCCATGTCTTGTAAGGTAAATGCATTGGACGCGCTAGATGTACTTGGCGTCACTTGAGCGGGAGTAATAGGTTCTGACACGTGGGGAGAGCTAGATAGCATAACCTCCCTTTTGTCAGTCTGAGAAACCTCTGGTGATAAATCTTTAAAAGCCATAAGATGGTCTTTATAACTTATAGAAAGGTCAGTGCATTTGGTACACATTCTAAGAGGGGGTTCCCCAATGGCTTCTAAACATAATGAACAAGGAGTTTTCTCTATGTCAGACATGTTTAACAGACTAGTAATGAGACCAGCAAGCTTGGAAAACACTTTAATAAATGTGAAAAAGCAATTATATAAAAACGGTACTGTGCCACATAAACTACCTAAACTGCAAAACAGTGATAAAAAGTAGTAAACTCTACGAAATGTTTACAGTGTGTATAAGGGACTAAAGCAGCATTGCACCCACTTGCAAATGGATGATTAACCCCTTAGGCCCAAAAATGGATTCGAAAAAAGTTAAAACCATTAACAAACAGTCAAACACACTGCCACAGCTCTGCTGTGGCTCCTACCTGCCCTTAAACACTATTTTTGCAGGAACAAAACCCTCTATAGTGGTCCTAGCTGCCAGAGGACTCCTTTAGGGAAGTTGGATGTCTCAGTCTGAAAATCAACTGTGCATTTAGAGCGCGAAAATAGGCCCCTCCCACCATGCACTCAATGTCAGAGGGCCTTAAAAAAGTACTCCTAGGAGTAATCTAACTAGCCATGTGGAAAACTAGGCCCCAAATAAAGATTTATCACCCTCAGAGAAAAAACGTTTTTTCTATAAACCATGCAAACGTTTTTACACTAAGTAATATGAGCATTAACATGAATATTACCCTTTTTTGCAAGCATGATCCCAGTCGTTGTTAAATCACTGTATCAAGCTTACCTCAAATATACCGGGCACTGTCAGCATTTTCTAGACCTTATCATCTCTCTAGAAAAAAAAAAAATATACTGAACATACCTCAAAGCAGGTAATCTGCAGACCGTCCCCCCAACTGAAGTTTTCTTTCCATACTCTTCAGTTATGTGTGAGAACAGCAATGGACCTTAGTTACAAACCGCTAAGATCATCAAACCTCCAGGCAGAATACTTCTTCCAATTTCTGCCTGAGAGTAAAACAGTACAACGCCGGTACCGTTTAAAAATAACAAACTCTTGATTGAAGGTAAAACTACACTAAGTCACCACATATCTCTTGATACTTACTTTCTTGTCGAGAGCTGCAAGAGAATGACTGGGGGTGGCAGTTAGGGGAGGAGCTATATAGACAGCTCTGCTGTGGGTGTCCTCTTGCAGCTTCATGTTGGGAAGGAGAATATCCCACAAGTAATGGATGAACCCGTGGACTGGATACACGTTTACAAGAGAAAGAAGCAAGCCCAGCTGCTTTTTCTACTACCTACACACACCGGGTGAGTCAATAATTGCTAGGCAGTGGACTGTGTGCTTATTATATTTGAAGGTTATCCTCACGCTGTGTCCTTGGACCTAGTGAGGAGGTTTACATCCTCCCCAATACTGCCTTTGGGACTTACTCTTACCACGTTGCTCTCTAATCTCATTTGGCCTAGCAGGTACTACTTCATTAAAGTTACCCTTTTTTGTTACCTATATTGATTAGAGCTAGTGGTGAACTGTTACAGAGTTAAGAATAAGCTTATCTCACCCGGTTGTGAAACACACTTGTGATGGGACTGTTTATTACATAGCTAATGGGACTGTTTAAATACATTTAAACTACCACTTATTTGTGGAACCTGCTGTTATTTCCACTTATGTCTTGTTTCTCTCTTGTTTGTTCTTTGTGTTATTTATTGAATATAGGACGTGGTTTTATTTCTACCTTGACTGCCCTTCTCCATGGGATATCATCTTTGGCAGCTACACTTTTTCACCCAATCTGTTGTCACTATGGAGCATTCTCAATCGAGATTTTTGTAGATACACAAAAAGAACTTCGGTTTCAATTTACGCAGTGCTTTTTTTCTGGCTAGTTTTTCTTACATCTCTGAATACATCCTGCAACTAAAGGTGATGAGATGATATAATACAATAAAACAAGACAATGCTAGCTTTCACAATACAGCATCAGACTAGTCAGCCAAGAGCAGTGCATTATTAATATATTTGACTTTGTATTTTTATATAATTATCCCTGGCAACATGTATGAAAGAATCCCTAACTGTTTCAAATAATGATAATTATAACAAAAAAGTAAAGTTGTAAAATAAAAAAGGGGTAGTTACTATGTTCTAAACTGTGTCAGATTATAGCTGCAGTGGTAAAATCAGTCAGTATTAGAACACCCAATAACACTTTAACACTGAGAATAAATAAATCTATCTACTTATTCAACATTGGTCAAGATTACAAGTGGAGCACTAAAGCTAGCATGGGATGTGATGGGCAGTATTGCTAGACTGCGCTCATGAGCGATAAAAATGTATTGCTCCACTTGTAATCTGGGCCATTATATTCCAATAGAATGAAATGCAAAACTCCATTAAATGGACATATATATATATATATATATATATATATATATATATATATATATATATATATATCATGGTGCAACAACTTATATCAGGTAGGAGCCAGATAGAGTTTTTAGGAGCCAGAAAATAGTTTTGTAGTAGTTTTTGCTAAATAAATAGCAGCCCTGTGTAAAATTCTAGGAGCCATAATTGTCTGGCTTGAAATATTTATCAAGCCCTGATTTATAGTACCCATAAATAGTTTAATTGCCTATAGGGGCACTGGCGCTTAATCTCACTTAACCAGTTACTGGTAAGCTAACTGGCGGCTAGATTTAGAGTTCTGCGGCCAAAGGGGTGCATTAGCTACGCGTGTATTTTTTCCCCCGCACCTTTTAAATATCGCTGGTATTTAGAGTTCACAGAAGGGCTGCGTTAGGGTCCAAAAAGGGAGCGTAGAGCATAATTTACCGCCATTGCAACTCTAAATACCAGCGGTGCTTACGGACGCGGCCAGCTTCAAAAACATGCTCGTGTACGATTTACCCATAGGAAACAATGGGGCCGTTTGAGCTGAAAAAAAAACCTAACACCTGCAAAAAAGCAGCGTTCAGCTCCTAACGCAGCCCCATTGTTTCCTATGGGGAAACACTCCCTAAGTCTGCACCTAACACCCTAACATGTACCCCGAGTCTAAACACCCCTAACCTTACACTTATTAACCCCTAATCTGCCGCCTCCGCTATAGCTGACCCCTGCATATTATTTTTAACCCCTAATCTGCCGCTCTGTACACCGCCGCAACCTACGTTATCCCTATGAACCCCTAATCTGCTGCCTCTAACCCCCGCCGACATCTATATTATATTTATTACCCCCTAATCTGCCCCCCCCCAACGTCGCCGCTACCTAACTACAATTATTAACCCCTAATCTGCCGACCGGACCTCACCGCTACTCTAATAAATGTATTAACCCCTAAAGCTAAGTCTAACCCTAACCCTAACACCCCCGTAAGTTAAATATAATTTTTATCTAACAAAATAAATCTTATTAAATAAATTATTCCTATTTAAAGCTAAATACTTACCTGTAAAATAAACCCTAATATAGCTACAATAAAAATAATAATTATACTGTAGCTATTTTAGGATTAATATTTATTTTACAGGCAACTTTGTATTTATTTTAACCAGGTACAATAGCTATTAAATCGTTAATAACTATTTAATAGCTACCTAGTTAAAATAATTACAAAATTACCTGTAAAATAAATCCTAACCTAACTTACAATTAAACCTAACACTACACTGTCAATAAATTAATTAAATACAAATACCTACAAATAAATACACTAACTAAAGTACAAAAAATAAAAAAAAACTAAGTTACAAAAAATAAAAAAATAATTTACAAACATTATAAAAATATTACAACAATTTTAAGCTAATTACTCCTACTCTAAGCCCCCTAATAAAATAACAAAGCCCCCCAAAATAAAAAAATGCCCTACCCTATTCTAAAATAAAAATCGAAAAGCTCTTTTACCTTACCAGCCCTTAAAAGGGCCTTTTGCGGGGCATGCCCCAAAGAATTCTGCTCTTTTGCATGTAAAAAAAAAACATACAATACCCCCCCCAACATTACAACCCACCACCCACATACCCCTAATCTAACCCAAACCCCCCTTAAATAAACCTAACACTAAGCCCCTGAAGATCTTCCTACCTTATCTTCACCACAATGGGTATCACCGATCCGTCCAGAAGAGGGTCCGAGGTCTTCCTCCTATCCGGGCGATGTCTTCATCCAAGCGGGGGGCTGAAGAGGTCCATCATCCGGCTAAAGTCTTCATCCAAGCGGGGGCTGAAGAGGTCCATCATCCGGCTGAAGTCTTTATCCAAGTGGGGGCTGAAAAGGTCCATCATCCGGCTGAAGTCCTCCACGACGAATGAAGGTTCCTTTAAGGGACGTCATCCTAAATGGCGTCCCTCGAATTCCGATCGGCTGATAGAATCCTATCAGTTAATCGGAATTAAGGTAGGAAAAATCTGATTGGCTGATTGAATCAGCCAATCAGATTCAAGTTCAATCCGATTGGCTGATTGGATCAGCCAATCAGATTGAGCTTGCATTCTATTGGCTGATCGGAACAGCCAATAGAATGCAAGCTCAATCTGATTGGCTGATCCAATCAGCCAATCGGATTGAACTTGAATCTGATTGGCTGATTCCATCAGCCAATCAGAATTTTCCTACCTTAATTCCGATTGGCTTATAGAATCCTATCAGCCAATCGGAATTCGAGGGACGCCATCTTGGATGACGTCCCTTAAAGGAACCCTCATTCGTTGGGAGTTCGTCGTGGAGGAAGGATGTTCCGCATCGGCGGGATGAAGATGGAGCCGGAAGAAAGAAGATTGAAGATGCCGCTTGATAGAAGACTTCAGCCGGATGATGGACCTCTTCAGTCCCCGCTTGGATGAAGACTTCAGCCGGATGATGGACCTCTTCAGCCCCCGCTTGGATGAAGACTTCAGCCGGATGATGGACCTCTTCAGCCCCCGCTTGGATGAAGACTTCAGCCGGATGATGGACCTCTTCAGCCCCCGCTTGGATGAAGACATCGCCCGGATAGGAGGAAGACTTCAGACCCTCTTCTGGACAGATCGGTGATACCCGGTGTGGTGAAGATAAGGTAGGAAGATCTTCAGGGGCTTAGTGTTAGGTTTATTTAAGGGGGGTTTGGGTTAGATTAAGGGTATGTGGGTGGTGGGTTGTAATGTTGGGGGGGTGGGGTATTGTATGTTTTTTTACAGGCAAAAGTGCAGAATTCTTTGGGGCATGCCCCGCAAAAGGCCCTTTTAAGGGCTGGTAAGGTAAAAGAGCTTTTCGATTTTTATTTTAGAATAGGGTAGGGCATTTTTTTATTTTGGGGGGCTTTGTTATTTTATTAGGGGGCTTAGAGTAGGTGTAATTAGCTTAAAATTGTTGTGATCTTTTTATAATGTTTGTAAATTATTTTTTTATTTTTTGTAACTTAGTTCTTTTTTTATTTTTTGTACTTTAGTTAGTGTATTTATTTGTATTTATTTGTAGGTATTTGTATTTTATTTATTTATTGATAGTGTAGTGTTAGGTTTAATTGTAACTTAGGTTAGGATTTATTTTACAGGTAATTTTGTAATTATTTTAACTAGGTAGCTATTAAATAGTTATTAACTATTTAATAGCTTTTGTACCTGGTTAAAATAAATACAAAGTTGCCTGTAAAATAAATATAAACCCTAAAATAGCTACAATATAATTATTATTTATATTGTAGCTATATTAGGGTTTATTTTACAGGTAAGTATTTAGCTTTAAATAGGAATAATTTATTTAATGAGATTTATTTTATTTTGTTAGATAAAAATTATATTTAACTTAGGGGGGTGTTAGGGTTAGACTTAGCTTTAGGGGTTAATACATTTATTAGAGTAGCGGTGAGGTCCGGTCGGCAGATTAGGGGTTAATAAGTGTAGTTAGGTAGCGGCGACGTTGGGGGGGCAGATTAGGGGTTATTAAATATTATGTAGGTGTCGGCGGTGTTAGGGGCAGCAGATTAGGGGTACATAGGGATAATGTAGGTTGCGGCGGTGTGCGGTCGGCAGATTAGGGGTTAAAAAAATTTAATAGAGTGGCGGAGATGTGGGGGGGGCCTCGGTTTAGGGGTACATAGGTAGTTTATGGGTGTTAGTGTACTTTAGAGCACAGTAGTTAAGAGCTTTATGAACCGGCGTTAGCCCAGAAAGCTCTTAACTCCTGGCTTTTCTCTGCGGCTGGAGTCTTGTCGTTAGATTTCTAACGCTCACTTCAACCAAGACTCTAAATACCGGCGTTAGAAAGATCCCATTGAAAAGATAGGATACGCAATTGGCGTAGGGGGATCTGCGGTATGGAAAAGTCGCGGCTGGAAAGTGAGCGTTAGACCCTTTCCTGACTGACTCTAAATACCAGCGGGCGGCCAAAACCAGCGTTAGGACCCCCTAACGCTGGTTTTGACGGCTAACGCAGAACTCTAAATCTAGGCGTGGGTTTTTCCACATCAAGTGGTTCCATTTTCAAACACTTGCCATATGAAACCTGCTTGCCTTAGACTATGCAGCTTGCTACTTGCTCTGGACTGAATCACTTTTGCTAAAAACTGACTGACCCAGCAACATGCTACTTATTCTGAACTGACCAACTGAACTGTTGCTGAAACCAGCTTGCCTCTGACCCTGCAACTTATTCTGGACTGACCCACTGTTGCCAAAACCTGCTTGCCTCTAACCCTGCAAATTGCTACTTTATATAGTCAGACAAGTTGTTACTGAAGCCTGCTTATGCTAGTAAGTCATTTAAAGGGACATTAAACCCAAATTTTTTCTTTCATGATTCAGATGGAGAATACCATTTAAAACAACTTTATAATTTACTTCAACTATCTAATTTGCTTCATTCTCTTGATATTCTTTCCTGAGAAGCATATCTAGATAGGCTCAATAGCTTCTGATTGGTGGCTGCACATAGATGCCTCATGTGATTGGCTCACCCATGTGTATCGCTATTTCTTTAACAAAAGATATCTAAAGAATGAAGCAAATGAGATAATAGAAGTAAATAGGAATGTTGTTTAAAATTTTATTTTCTATCTGAATCATGAAAGAAATGTTTTGGATTTAATGTCCCTTTAAGCCCTTCCTAGCAGTCCTCTCCTTGTATTCAGGTAAAAGGTCTTTATTTGATATGTCACAATAATATTTGCGTAAGTCAAGATTTCAAGGTCACAGACAAAAACAATTTGAAAACAATTTCCAATAATGTATGATTTCAGGTCTGGATCTTATATTTTCTGTTAATTTTTGTATTCTAGTAACATGTAAGAATTATTGTTTTTACACTAAATCGCAGTCAAATATCCACAATAACAAATATTATTGGCTGGATATTTATATTGTCAGTGCTTTTTTTTTTAATGGTTTCACTAATTTGTTTGAAGATCTAAATTTAAAGTGGTATTTTGGATTGCACTAAAAAGGTTTAGGTTACATTAACCATCCACTTGTCATATGAGATTATGCATTACCGACTGCTCCGCTTGTTATCTAACCCAAAATGTGTACACAATTTAAAAATAAAATGTAACATTTAACATGAAAATAGCAAATTTCTATATTCAACACAATTAAGATTTATTTATTATTTTGGCTGAAACATCTCACAATCTATTAACAGAACTACAGTGACAGCATCCTGCATTAACTGATATACTTACCATACATACTTCATAGCATTTGAGGTTTATATGTGAGTGGCCTGTTTTTATTTGTTAAAGTATATTTTTATTATTAAAACATATTACACTATTGCTTTTCCTCTATTTCCTTCTGTATTTGTTATATAAAATGACTTATAACTTCCCTGAGATGCACGGAGTGCAACTGATTTGAAGATCTGACATATAACAAGCAGCAGATTTACAGAGGGACACAAGGAAGCAGTACTTCCATCATCACTATTGGATAAAGATCATCTGAAATAAATGTACACCCTCTGTAGGAACAAAATTGTGATCTGTGCTGTTCTTTCTATCTATCTCTATCTATGGCAGATCTTAGATATCCTTTACAATGTGAATAGATGACTGTAAGCAATGCATTAAAGTGAGCCAGGCAGTCATGGCTATATTATATTACTTATGGCTCTATGTTTATAAACATTCCCTCCCATGAAAAATGTTTGGCTAGCTCCTTGATAGGTAGTTTCATACAAATTTGTCAAAAACTGACTCACAAGTTCCTTAGTTGTGTGTGATACTCTCAGTGGTTTCATAAAAAGCTAAACACAGAAATGATGACAATGTTACAGGCCAAACTTTAGTGGTGATGTTAATAAATGATATGCATGCTAATGCCCCCAAACACACTCAACTCATAGGTGCCTAACTGAAACAACTTCTTTCATAAAAAAGTGATATGACACTCAAAACTCTTCATCTGGGATTCATATAGCATACCATCTTTAAAGTGAATGTCAACTTTCAAGAATAAGTGCCCGGTTTTTAAAAATACTATTAAAAACAGGGGCACTTTCATTCATGAAAGTTTACATTTCACCCGTTTTGTTAAAATACTTACCTTTACTTCTTGAAGCCGGAGAAGCGATTCCCCCTCCTGCCACTCGTCACTTCATACATCAGCAATGACGAATACGGCATCCTCCAATCACGGCTCCCCCCCAGGGGAATCATTGCCTGAGGCAACGCCGTGATTGGAAGAAGACGGATTCGTCATTGTTGACGTATGAAGTGACGAGTGGCAGGAGGGGGAATCGCTTCTCCGGCTTCAAGAAGAAAAGGTAAGTATTTTAACAAAACAGGTGAAATGTAAACTTTAAACAATTTACTATTTATTTATATTGGCAATGTTGCTTCACCAATGCACTACTGGGAGCTAACTGAAAATATTGGTTGAGCCAATGACAAGAGGAATATATATGTGCAGCCTCCAATCATCAACTAGTCAATTATTGTTCCTAAGCCTATCTAAATATGATTTAAATCAATGAATACTCAAAAAACAAAGTAAATTAGATAATAGAAGTAAAATGGAAGGTTTTCAAAATTGCATACTCAGAATCATGGAAGTTTAATTCTGATGTTACTGTCCCTTTAAACAAGAACTAATTCCACATTAGAACAATGATAGTAATTATGTAGGGTGTCAATGCAGTTAGAGTACCAGCCTTCAGGCAAATTTACAAAATGTAGATTGAGTGTTGTGTTCATCTTGGAGGAAAGTAGATAGGTTTAGTATTTAGAAGATGTAGAACCTATCACAACTTGTTATTCGGGTTAGTATTATCATTATCCTCTTTTTGTACTAAATATATTGATTGAGGACCTTGCTCTCAAGCAGCTTAGATCAAGTTAGCATTTATGGACACTAGTTACCACCTAACATAAACTAATAGGTTGTTTATATGCTAATGCTGGGGCACATTGCAAACGTGTGGTATGTCTAAAAAAAAATACATAAAGATACTGCATAAAGTATTTTACAAATAACTAGGTTTAGTTTACCTCACTGTGTTATTAACGTTTCCAGTAAATTCTAGGTATGTTAACAAAAACTATAAGAACAGAAATGCAGGTTATGTTTTAAAAGCTGAATTCTGCAGGCTCTGGAAATGACTCAGGTAATTATGAAAAAGATCATTGATACCCAAATAGCTGTCTCTGCCTATCTCAGGCTAAATGAGTCTCTACCTAATCTATTAACATCTCTTGCCATCGCAATGTTAAAGATATAACTATTCTGCAAGACAATAAAATACCTATTACGTATTTATATTTTGTATGTTTTACTTTACTCGGTAATTAAATGTTAAATACGTGCAAATTGAAAAAGTAATATTACAGCAACATTATCTATGAGCATCGTATAATGTGCAGTGTCAACATAAAGCACAGTATAACTAATGCAGCACAATCACATCCTCTGAGTGCCCATTCAATGCCAGCCCGCCCTGCCCCGCCTGGGTACAATACCTGTCCGATCCAGCAGTGATGCCAACAACTCCAGCGCCCGGGGGATAACTGTGTTATACTCTCAGAGGAGGAGCCGCTGGGATCAGTGCTCACACTGCTCAGGCCACACCCCTAACTAAAAACGGTGCTGGGATAGACCAGGGCAGGCGATGGGGGTGTCCCCGTAGCTCTATTACTCCGGTAACCAATGGCGTGAGGGAAACAGAGGGCGTGGTTACAGTTTAGTATGCAGATTTGTCTCCTTACTCGGTTGTCAGTGTTTGTCTATGTCTAAACGGTAAACGTAGGTAACAGATGGGAATCGGTGAAGTTATCTCAGTTTTGGGAACACCGTAAATTGTGTGCGTTTGTCATGAGTTCCTTGAGCTTTATCGTTGTTTTGTTTTCTTCACGAACTCCGGTTTACTTTGTTCCTATAGGATACAAAAGGAGGAGAAAATGTTTTAGTCTTTACAAAGTTTACTTACTTGTAAAAGCGGATTTCGCTGCCTTAGACAGTGGATGTGGTCTTTCGTAAACCGCTTAACGGTGCACAAATGGCCGAACTAGTATGCGCTTACTGAGCTATACTTTCCAAAATAGAGGTCCGATCACAATCTTAGTAAAGTTATTATTAGATGATTTATCTACAAAAACCACTAAGACTTTGATTATGATTTTTTGATACAAGGAAGTTGGTTTCTTGTTCAAGCTGTTTCTTATTCGTGAAATTCTGTTTCTTATGGAAGTTGGTTTCTTATTCAGATTTGTTGTCAGACTGCTTTTAAATTGACTTTAAAATAAAAATATAGGTTTTATTTAAATAATATGATTCATATAATGTAGTTACACAGAGGTGGAATCCCTTTATACAACAATTGGATATACAAACTGGAAAAGAGGGCATACGTTGGCACCAATACAAATATTACTATTTTGAATAAGTAACTAGTATTTTCAAAGGGTTAATAACCATTTGGCCACTGATTTCACTATGAATATATACAGGGTAGATTCCCCTCCATACCATGCAATTGTTTTTAGCCTGGCCTAATTGTGTTTTGTGCGCAGAAATTGATGCCAACCCTGGCATAGGTGCTGTACTTCTCATTTTTGAATAAGTAACAGATATTTTCAAAGGGTTAATAACCATTTTACCACTGATTTCACTATGAATATATACAGGGTAGAGTCCCCTGAATGCCATGCAATTGTTTTTAGCCTGGCCCAATGGTGTTTTGGGCACAGAAATTGATGCCAACCCTGGCATAGGTGACATAATTCTCATTTTTGAATAAGTAACATATATTTTCAAAGAGTTAATAACCATTGGGCCACTGATTTCACTATGAATATATACAGGGTAGATCCCCCTCCATGACATGCAATTGTTTTTAGCCTGGCCCAATGGTGTTTTGGGCACAGAAATTGATGCCAACCCTGGCATAGGTGACATAATTCTAATTTTTTAATAAGTAACTGATATTTTCAAAGGGTTAATAATCATTGGGCCACTGATTTAACTATAAATATATACAGGGTAGATCTCCCTCCATGACATGCAATTGTTTTTAGCCTGGCCCAATGGTGTTTTGGACACAGAAATTGATGCCAACCCCGGCATAGGTGCTCTAATTCTTTTTTTTTTTTTGAATAATTTTTATTGAGGTAAAAAAAATGATATTACATCTTATGCATGGTAAATCAGCAAAGAAGCAAAGAATAGGGATATTTAAATACAATGATGGAAACAGAAGACTAAGGGAAGGAGAATATATTCTAAGTCAAAATAACCTCAATATTATGAGGTGCTTGTCTCCATAACATCACAATATAGTATAAACTACGTTGATTTTACATAAACATATGCATGGCTATGTTAATACTGATAAATCAAATTGTCTGGGCGTGGGCCCTACACCCAGCAACAAAGAAACCATACATGTAGGTACACATAAGTTTATTACTAAGGCAGTATATAGTGAGTGATGCTTAACTGAACATGAGTGAGGTGATCATAGTAGAACCAACCTATATCTAACCTTATGTGGGGTACAGAGTAAGTAAGTCTGAAATCTTCCCTTATCAATGAAGAGGTTAACCATTATATAGACTAAAAAGCAAGTGAACACAATAAAGTATCAAGGGCCCCCCTACATACATCTTAACCAAAAAACATTTGTAAACAGGTGACCCTTGGGCCTTGGCACTCACATTGGGCTAGTTGAGCTATAAGGTAGGCAGATGCAACAGATATCTGTATATCCCCTTACATCATAGCATAGAGTGGTGTATACTTATTGGAAAATAAATAATAGCTGTAAATATATGTAGGGGAGGTGTCTAGTGAAAAGATCTATATCACCATATAGTGGACAAAAAAGTAGCATAAACATCTTAAGCTTAAACTTGGGGCTAGTTATCCATTATGTTTGTCAAATTATATTAAACAGCAAAAATAAATATAGAAGTCCCATATTCAGAGCAGTAGCTATCTCTACCTCCAGCTTACTCCAATTGTACCAAGTTTCCCATAATGTGCTGTAAAAACTTATATGTTACTACAAGAGAGACTATATACAGTGTCCGCATGGGCAAGTGAAAAGGTAGGGCAAACTAAAAGGGATGTGAGATAAGCAAAATCACATTGCCTGGACATGCTAAACTTAAAAAATGTTTGCTACACTCAGCAAAACTCTGCCTAACCCCACAATCCCCTGTGCATATAAACATTAAGGAGTATCCACGTGTCTAAACATATGATTTGGTGAAAACCTTTTATAAAACTCTTGCAAAAATCCAGGGCATGACTGAAAATAACTTTAAACTTAAATCATATATGAACAGAGTGCAAACATATCCCATATAAAGCAATAGTCAAATATAATTGGAACCACGTGACAACAAAGGGATAAGTAGATTAATGGAGCAAGTATCCAGGGAGGTGTAAGAGTAACCCCATTTTCAATTTACTGAGTGTTCCCGTTAGTAATGAAATACCAATAATAAAGAGTTAATCCACTTTCACAAGCCCATAGGAGACTAATAGGGTTTTGAAGAATACAGTCCGCTGCGTCACACATCAACAGAAAAGGTTAAACGATAATTTAAAGTGCAAACAATTAAAGCTGAATTAGTTCAAGAGAAACCCAGAACCAGACTTCACCAATTGACCTTATTAGCCTGCTTCAAAGTAGGTCAAAGGCAGCCCAAGACCTAGCATTAGTCCTTCGCCCTGAAACACCTGATCATCAAAGCCATCTCGGTCACACAACGGAGCATAATGGAGCTGCAAGCTCCCCGGTAGCAAAAGACTGCCTTCTGTTGTCCCACTCTGTAGTAGTCGCTCATCAAGGCTATCCGAGTGTAGAGCGTAGCCTCCCCAATTCGGCACAGCTTTAGCCTCTGCAAAAGACACTGACACTTCTTGCTCAGTCCTGCCGACACAGCGCTGAGGGGAAACTGCCCGAGCATTGCTGCCATCTGCGGAGACCGTGCACATTGCGCTCAAAGGTAGGTTCATCAACAAGTTCAGGTCCCTTCTAAGATATGCCGGGTCAATAATCAAGCTGGAAACAGGATCTGTAGTAAGGGAACCCCCATAACCAGCATCAGAGTTCAGCCCATCTTTGCTGCAGTGATGATAAACGTCTTCCTGCTGTGGGAGATCAGCATGGCTGCGCGAGATCTCAGGAGTCGGCGCTGTAATACAGCCATTCTGGGAAATAGTAGAAGCGGTAGGGTTCACAGTAAGGGTAATATGGCAATTAGCTGACTGCAGAATATTATTCTCTCTCACCACTCTACCAGCGAAGCACTCATATAAAGTCCGTTCTAGGTTGTCAAAGTGAACTTGTAAAAGCTGCGTCACAGCTAGCTGCCAGCCATGTGTAGCCTCCATTATAGCCCGACTTCTAAGTGACTGAGAACGACCATCCAAAAGCTCCAAATGTCACCATTGACGTTGCGCTTGATAGGGGTTCCTTTTATTGCAGTAGTAGTTGCTTTAAATATCGGTCATAACATATGAAAACCAGGAGCTCTCGACACACACGTCTGGTTCCCTTGAAAGCTGGCTCCGCCCCCCCTAATTCTCATTTTTAATAAGTAACAGATATTTTCAAAGGGTTAATGACCATTGGGCCACTGATTTCACTATGAATATATACAGGGTAGATTCCCCTCCATACCATGCAATTGTTTTTATCCTGGCCCAATGGTGTTTTGTGCTCAGAAGTTGATGCCAACCCTGGCATAAGTGACATAATTCTCATTTTTGATTAAGTAACAGATATTTTCAAAGGGTTAATAACCATTGGGCCACTGATTTCACTATGAATATATACAGGGTAGATCCCCCTCCATGCCATGCATTTGATTTTAGCCTGGCCCAGTGGTGTTTTGGGCACAGAAATTGATGCCAACACTATCATTGGTGCTGTAATTCTTATTTTTGAATAAGTAACATATATTTTCAAAGGGTTAATAACCATTGGGCCACTGATTTCACTATGAATATATACAGGGTAGATTCAACTCCATGCCATGCAATTGTTTTTAGCCTGGCTGGCCCAATGTTGTTTTTGGCACAGAAATTGATGCCAACCCTGGCATAGGTGACATAATTCTCATTTTTTAATAAGTAACAGATCTTTTCGAAGTGTTAATAACCATTGGGCCACTGATTTCACTATGAATATATATAGGGTAGATCCCCCTCCATAACATGCAATTGTTTTTAGTCTGGCCCAATGGTGTTTTGGGCACAGAAATTGATGCTAACCCTTACATAGTTACTGTAATTCTCATTTTTTAATAAGTAACTGATATTTTCAAAGGGTTAATAATCATTGGGCCACTGATTTCACTATGAATATATACAGGGTAGATCTCCCTCCATGACATGCAATTGTTTTTAACCTGGCCCAATGGTGTTTTGGGCACAGACATTTATGCCAACACTGGCATTGGTGCTGTAATTACCATTTTTGAATAAGTAACATATTTTCAAAGGGTTAATAACCATTGGGACACTGATTTCCCTATGAATATACACAGGGTAGATACCTCTCCATGACATGCAGTTGTTTTTAGCCTGGCCCAATGGTGTTTTACTCTAGAGCTCTGAGCTGTATAGTAGCCTTCTTAGAGTTTCATAGCAAACTCAATGGTAGTCATTCGGGGAAGTGTTTATTTCTCATGGTGATTATCCATATTGTCAGCCGTTTGGGAATCAGTCCGGGGTGCAACCCAACTGCTAGCGTGAATAGTAAAACACACGCTAGCACACTGAGAAATAACCAGGACGTGACCCACTCAGGAAACAGACAAGATTGGTTTAAAAAAATAATAATTGTTCCAGTACGCTGGGAAGCCACAAAAAGTGAAAACGTCCCTTTAAGCAGGTTAATAATATATAAAGATAATGCTCTTATTTGCAGCTTGTAAAAGTAAATGTCCCTTTAAGCAGGCTTGTAACAAAAAAGACAAAGTTCTCTTTTGCAGCTTGTAAAAGTAAATGTCCCTTTAAACAGGCTTGTAACAAACAAAAAGACAAAGTTCTCTTTTGCAGCTTGTAAAAGTAAATGTCCCTTTAAGCAGGCTTGTAACAAACAAAAAGACAAAGTTCTCTTTTGCAGCTTGTAAAAGTAAATGTCCCTTTAAGCAGGCTTGTAACAAACAAAAAGACAAAGTTCTCTTTTGCAGCTTGTAAAAGTAAATGTCCCTTTAAGCAGGCTTGTAACAAACAAAAAGACAAAGTTCTCTTTTGCAGCTTGTAAAAGTAAATGTCCCTTTAAGCAGGCTTGTAACAAACAAAAAGACAAGGTTCTCTTTTGCAGCTTGTAAAAGTAAATGTCCCTTTAAGCAGGCTTGTAACAAACAAAAAGACAAGGTTCTCTTTTGCAGCTTGTAAAAGTAAATGTCCCTTTAAGCAGGTAGTAAATAGGAAAATATATCCAAGAGAAGATTTGAGGGATAAGGCATAAGCAAGGTCAGGCAGGCAGAAGTCGGTATCCAAACATCAGAAGCAGGGTTAAGGCAAAAGCTAGGTCAGGCAGGCAGTAGTCGGTATCCAAACAACAGTAGCAGGGTTAAGGCAAAAGCTAGGTCAGGCAGGCAGTAGTCGGTACACAAGAATAGAAACAGATACAAGTACTCACAGACGCCAGGGGAATCAAACAAACGGGCCCCGAGTAAGATCTCCCGCCGGGGTTTAAAGGCAGGAGCGGTGACAAAATCAGAGGGGTGTGTCAGAGGATGCGTCACGTTGCTAAGCAACGTGACGTCATCCACACTGAGAAGATCCGGGAGCCGCGGTGACAAGGCGATGAACGGAAAAATCATGACAGCACCCCCCTCCTCAAGGACTCCTCCGGGGGACAGGACCAGGCCTAGCAGGATGAGACTTGTGGAAGGCCTTTATTAAAGTAGGAGCATTTACTTGATGAGCTGGCTCCCAGGATCGTTCCATGACTGGATAACCTTTCCAATGAATGAGATAATACAATTTCTTGCCACGGAGCTTGGAATCCAGAATATGGCTGATCTCAAACTCAGGGTGTCCATGGACAAAAAGAGGTGGAGGTTTAGAAAGAGGTTTAGAATACCTGTTAGACATCATAGGTTTTAGAAGAGAAACGTGGAATACCGGATGGACTTTGAGAGTCTTGGGTAAAGCCACCCGGTAAGCAGTGGAACACACTTGACCCAGTATTCGGAAAGGACCCACGTATCGTGGTCCCAGTTTGGTAGAAGGTTGTTTCAGGCAAAGAAAACAAGAGGAAATCCAAACTTTATCGCCAGGACGATACTTGGGAGCCTTCTTCCGTCGAAGATCTGAAAAGAACTTGTAACGTTTAGAAGCTACAGAAAGGATACGATGTATTCTCCGCCAATGTCGGGTTAATCTTCCGGCAGAAAGATCAGAAGCAGGATTCACTGTGGAAGAAGTATGCAAAGGAAATGTTCTGGGCTGAAATCCGTAAGCCGCATGAAAAGGAGATGTCTGAAAGGAGGAATTATACCGGGCGTTATGAGCCAATTCAGCTAAAGGAAGGTAAGAAGTCCAGTTAGAGTGAAAATGATCCACATAATGTCTAAGATATGTTTCAAGACACTGGTTTACCCTTTCAGTCTGGCCGTTAGATTGTGGATGATGAGAAGTAGACAGGGATATTGTAGTTCCAAAGTGTTTACAAAGTGATCTCCAAAATCGGGAAACAAACTGTACCCCTCTATCTGAAACAATATCCAGAGGAAATCCATGGATTCTTACAATATGCAAAATAAAAAGTTTAGAAAGTCTTTTGGCAGACGGTAATCCTGGTAAGGGAACAAAATGAGCAGTCTTAGTGAACCTGTCGACCACCACCCAAATAGTGTTGTTTCCAGCTGACAAAGGAAGGTCGGTAATAAAGTCCATGGATACATGCGTCCAAGGCTGATGAGGTATGGGCAACAGTTGGAGCAACCCTGAAGGAAGTTGGCGAGGAGTCTTGTTTATGGCACATTGTGTGCATACTGAGACGTAATCTTTAACATCTTGAGAGAGAGTAGGCCACCAGACATACTGTTTGAGATTTCGAGTGGTGATACTGATGCCAGGATGTCCAGAAAGGGGACTATCATGAGCCCAAAATAGAATCTTGGAACGAAGGCGTTCAGGAACAAAGAGTAAACCATCAGGAGGTTTACAGGACAAAGGAAGATTCCTTTGAGCAGACTGTAAATCTTGTAACCAAGAAGTTGTTAGCTGGGCTATGACTTCATGAGGTTGGAGAATGGTACCAGACTCAGGAATTGGGGTATCTTGAAATTGTCTGGAAAGGGCGTCTGCCTTAATATTTTTTGAACCAGGTATGTAAGACAAATTATAGTGAAACCGGGAGAAGAATAACGACCAGCGTGCTTGCCTGGAATTCAATCGTTTGGCCGTTTGGAGATAAAGAAGGTTTTTATGATCAGTAAGTATGGTAAACGGCAAAGAAGTACCCTCCAGCCAATGCCTCCATTCGTCCAAGGCCATTTTAATGGCAAGCAACTCTTTATTGCCTACGTCATAGTTAAATTCAGAAGGAGTGAATTTTTTAGAGAAAAATCCAACAGGATGAATCATTCCAGTTTCCGGTATTCGTTGAGAAAGAACAGCTCCAGCAGCAACAGAGGAAGCATCAACTTCCAGGATAAACTGAAAATCTGGATTTGGGTGACGGAGAATAGGTGCAGAAGAAAAAGCTTCTTTGAGAGACTCAAAAGCCTCTATAGCCTCAGGAGGCCATTTTTTGCAATTTTGCCCCTTTCTAGTGAGAGAAGTAAGGGGAGAAGTAATAGTAGCAAAATCCTTGATGAACTTCCTGTAATAGTTGGCGAAGCCCAGAAAACGTTGCAAAGCCTTCAGAGAATCAGGTCTAGGCCAATCCAAGATGGCAGAAAGTTTAGTAGGATCCATTTCAAATCCAGATGCCGATATTACATAACCCAGAAAGGGTATGGATTTTTCATGGAAAGAACATTTCTCCAGTTTAGCAAACAGATGGTAATCTCTTAAACGTTGAAGTACTTTCCTGACGTGGTGCACATGATCTTGGTGATTTTGAGAAAAAATCAAGATATCGTCAAGGTATATGATGACAAAGATATTCAAAAAATCACGAAAGATCTCGTTCACAAAATGTTGAAAAACCGCCGGAGCATTGCATAGCCCAAAAGGCATGACCAGATATTCGTAATGCCCAAATCGAGTGTTAAAAGCAGTCTTCCATTCATCTCCTTGGCATATACGGATAAGATTGTATGCACCACGTAGATCAAGTTTAGTAAATATGGTGGCTCCCTGAAGATAAGTAAAAAGTTCAGGAATAAGGGGTAGAGGATAACTGTTCTTGATGGTAATCTGATTTAATCCTCTGTAATCAATACAGGGTCGTAATCCGCCATCCTTCTTTCCTACAAAAAAGAAACCAGCCCCTACAGGGGAAGAGGACGGTCGGATAAATCCTCTAGCCAGATTGTCTTTAATATATTCTTCCAAAGCCACGTTTTCAGGTTTAGAAAGTGGATATGTCTTGCCTCGAGGATAGGTAGCCCCAGGAAGGAGATCAATGGGGCAATCGAAAGGGCGGTGAGGAGGAAGACGTTCAGCTTCCTTTTTGGAGAAAACATCCACAAAGTCATGATAAGGCATAGGTAGAGAGTCGGGAGTTTCGATTGTGAGAGCAATAGTGAGTGGTAACTTGGTGATCTTTTGAAGACATTTAGTAAGGCATGTAGATCCCCAGGAGGTGAGTTCGCCAAAAGTCCAAGAAAAAGTAGGATTATGTACTTGGAGCCAGGGTAGTCCCAAGATAATGGGAAATTGAGGAGTGGGAATGACATTGAAACAAATTGTCTCGGAATGAAGTATTCCTACAGTGAGAAGTAAAGGTTGAGTAGCAAACTGAATGTATCCGGAACCCAAAGGATCTCCACTGACCGTAGAGACTGAAATTGAATACTATTTCTTTAGTAAGGGTATAGTGTGAGTAGAGACGAATGTGGAGTCAATGAACACTCCTCCAGTACCAGAGTCGATAAGAGCTTGGGTATGAATCTTACTATGTCCAATTTGAAGGGTTACTGGAACAAAGAGTTTCTTGTATAGGGAATGACTACTTTTTTGGCTTAACTCAGTTCCCTGGACTAGAGTTAAGCCCTGGCTTTTACTGGCCTGGTAGGACAATCCCTTAATAAATGCCCTTTAAGGCCACAGTACAAACACAAGCCAAGAGAATGTCTTCTCAAGCGTTCAGTCTCTGTTAATTTTATACTTCCCACTTCCATGGGTTCAGCCTGATCAGGAGTAGGAGAGGCAGGAGTGACTGGATTAGAAAAACGAGGAGCCAAACGAAAAGGAGTTCGAGTTGATGACCTCTGTGTTCTATCCTTTTCTTGTTGGCGTTCACGAAATCTGGCGTCGAGACTGATACAAAGATTTATTAAGGCTTCCAAGGATTCTGGAAGCTCCCGATACACCAATTCATCCTTGAGACGCTCAGAAAGTCCTTTACGAAAAGCGGCTCTAAGAGCTCCCTGATTCCAAGTAGTTTCAGAGGCAAGGGTGCGGAACTCAATAGCGTATTGAGAAACTGGTTGACTACCTTGACGTAAATCCAAGAGAGTAGCTTCAGCAGCGGATGACTTTCCAGGTTTATCAAATATATTTGAAAACACAGAGAGAAATGTATCAACATCCAGAAGTATAGGGTCATTCTTTTCTAGCAAAGGTGATACCCAAGCCAAAGCTTTTCCTTTCATTAAGGATATAAGAAATGTGATTCTAGAAGAGGGAGTAGCAAAAAGAGTAGGGCTATTTCGGAAATGGAGACGGCACTGATTCAGAAAGCCCCTACATTCTTCAGGATTCCCATCATATTTATCTGGAAGAGGTATCCTGGGACTCAGTTGTACCTGAGACTGGTTGTTAGGAATCGAAGGAGGTAATGCCTCATTGGGATTGGGATTGGGAGGTGTAGTAGCAACCAAATTTTGTAATAAAGCAGTTATTTGATCAAGTTTAGTGTCCAGGGATTGCAAGTGAGTGGCATGAGATCCCAGTAACTGTCCCTGGTGAGCCACGGCCATGGATAATTCAGTGGGGTCCATTTATGGCCCGTTTGTAATGTCAGCCGTTTGGGAATCAGTCCGGGGTGCAACCCAACTGCTAGCGTGAATAGTAAAACACACGCTAGCACACTCAGAAATAACCAGGACGTGACCCACTCAGGAAACAGACAAGATTGGTTTCAAAAAATAATAATTGTTCCAGTACGCTGGGAAGCCACAAAAGTGAAAACGTCCCTTTAAGCAGGTTAATAATATATAAAGATAATGCTCTTATTTGCAGCTTGTAAAAGTAAATGTCCCTTTAAGCAGGCTTGTAACAAAAAAGACAAAGTTCTCTTTTGCAACTTGTAAAAGTAAATGTCCCTTTAAGCAGGCTTGTAACAAACAAAAAGACAAAGTTCTCTTTTGCAGCTTGTAAAAGTAAATGTCCCTTTAAGCAGGCTTGTAACAAACAAAAAGACAAAGTTCTCTTTTGCAGCTTGTAAAAGTAAATGTCCCTTTAAGCAGGCTTGTAACAAACAAAAAGACAAAGTTCTCTTTTGCAGCTTGTAAAAGTAAATGTCCCTTTAAGCAGGCTTGTAACAAACAAAAAGACAAAGTTCTCTTTTGCAGCTTGTAAAAGTAAATGTCCCTTTAAGCAGGCTTGTAACAAACAAAAAGAAAAGGTTCTCTTTTGCAGCTTGTAAAAGTAAATGTCCCTTTAAGCAGGCTTGTAACAAACAAAAAGACAAGGTTCTCTTTTGCAGCTTGTAAAAGTAAATGTCCCTTTAAGCAGGTAGTAAATAGGAAAATATATCCAAGAGAAGATTTGAGGGATAAGGCATAAGCAAGGTCAGAACTAATAAATAATTGTAAATAGGCTTACAAGTAGAGGTAGGTAACTTAAATCTGTGAAGGAAATTTCCACTATTGCCCTAACTGAATCAAAGCTAAGTAGTTTTACTTTAGAAAAAAATGTTTCATCATTCACACACTAAAGTTTATTAAATCAAAGTTTAACCACACATACACTTAGCAGAAGCTAAAGATTAAAAACACTGCACCTAAGTTGAACTAAGATTTTTAAATTTTAATCTGAAATCAGTATCACTGGTATCAAGCAGCAAAGATTATAGTAGTAAGCTAAGCCCTTACAATCCGAGGGCTATTTTAAATTTTAACTTTAACAATTTATTAAAGCTGCATTTTTACCAGATCAACTAAGGTGAGCAAGTTAAAAGAAAGGGGAAAGACAAAGCTTATCCCCAGGACCCCTGACGTACGTTTCACAAAAAACGCTTCCTCAGAGGGGTGTGGAGCTGCTGCAAAATGCTCTATTTATGAGTCATTAAGACTCTCCTCCGGTGTTGGAGTGGATGTCCCTTGATTGCCAGAGTTACATTTTCATTGGCTCATACAAATGTCAATCACAGAAGTAACTGGTGATAGGGTGCATAGAAGGATTGGAATTCAAAACGTCACGCTGCGTCCAAAAGTGGGCGTTGTTGTTTACATTGACATTTATTGAACAGATCTCATTGGAGGATTGATCCACCATATGTTATGCTGATGTCTGTCGTTGCTTAACTGACATGTCAATGCGAGGTATACCGCAGTAACTTAACAAGTTAGATCGCTTAACACAAATAGATAGATCATGCTAATATATCCCTTATATATAAACAAACATTGCACTTAAGGAATACGTTTAGTGAAATTGTTGTCCGGAATAATCATATCTGGATACGGGAGATAGTGCATATAAATGCATATAAAAGAAAATCGGCATATCATATCTCCCATTAGATATTACTAAACAGTATGCAGCGGTGGTTATTATTGATGGATGTGGTGAATCTGCTCAATAGCATTTATTCCGTGTATACAAGTGCACTGCTATATACGCTAACATTAGTGTTATGTCTGGAGTGGGCGTGTTTGTTTATATTTACTTCTGTAGTAACGATCTTATTGGCTGATCACTTATAACATATGTTAACACATGAATCTAGTACATGGAGTAGTTATTGACAGATCTAAGCGTGTATTATGATCTATGAGATTTGATTTTGTTCTAGTCCGCTGTAGGCTTATGTGAGTGATATATAAGAGTAAGATATATCTACACAAAAACCAATTACTTAGTCTAATCTGGGTGAACTGCTTATACTTTTAATTCCCATGTAGAATTCTAAAAAGAAAAGAAAGGTTACATAAAAGGCAACACTATTTGTTGGAGAATGAACAGATACCAGGGATGAATTATGGAGATGTTATTATTATTGTAGGCACAAATATGGTATGATGCCTCTTATTGGAACATCTATATCCGAAATAGCCTTTAGTTCATATTAGTTACCTATTCGGTTAGTTCATATTAGTTACCTATTCGGTTATATTTCCAAAGTGGAATGGTATACTTGGGTTTATTAAAAGTGAATAGTATACTTAATTATAAAGGGATATTATTGTTCTCAGTAATACAAATGCTAATTTTGTATATAATGTTCAGGTCAGATCACTTTATCATTACTAGGTGAAAAAATTATTATAAACAAAAATAGACGTGAGAATAAAACAAGAATTGTGTGAAAAGTGCTATAGTGTGTGAAAAAATAAAGTTACATAATAAAGTTAACATAACAAGGGAGGGGAGATACAAAGGTGAGACATGCCTAATCTAATGTGTATATATTCACTGGATAAAATCTGCTTATCCAAAATGTATAGACTAACATGTGTACCGTGTGTGAATAAGTAAACAAATCGATTATAACTCTAAATGAATTTAGCTTATACGAAGTGTACAGAGTGACATGTGTACCTTTATGTGAATTAAATAGGCGAGTTAAAGAGTGGTACCCTTAACCTAGACATTAGGGTAGTGTGGTGATTGTTAGATCATTATAAGTGAAATCTGGAATTAGCCAGAAAATTTTTTGAAAACGTGATAAGATACAGCAGTGATGAAAAGTGATACCCCATTTCATTTATAAATATACAAAGTAATTGTTGAAGTCATTCATGCCATTAGGTTTTACAGAGTTTAAACGGTAAATCCATTTACATTCAAGTTTGAGTAATGTCTTTTCCAGATTGCCTCCTCGTATTCCCAGTGAGGCTTTCTGAATGACCATATATTTCAGATTACTAGTGGAACACTTGTGATGTATTTGGAAGTGTTTTGCTACAGACGTTAACTTTTTGCCACGGGCTTCATCCTTGTTGGCATTTTTTATGTTGTTAGCATGTTCAAGAATACGTACTCTGATCTCCCGGGTTGTCATGCCAACATAGATCATTTTGCATTGGCAAAAAAGAGCATACACGACCGCAATAGTTCTACAGGAGAAATGGGAAGCTAAATTATATAACTGGCCATCTTTGTCTTGAATGGTTTTTGACTTCATTACGTATGGGCATGCTGAGCAAGTCCCACATGGGAACATCCCTGGATCAGTGTCCTTTTTCTTAAAGGCTCTTACATAGTGGCTAGAGACGAGTCTATCCCTGAGATTTGTGGGTCTTTTGTACCCAATTGAGATTCTGTCACCAATGTTTTCCTTCAGAGAGGGATCATTTTGCAGAATTTTCCAGTGTTGGTTGATTATTTTAGTTATTTCTGACATTTGTGGGTTATATGTAGTGATTAATCTTGGATTAGACTCACTAGTATTTTTGACCTTGGGAATGAGTAAATTTTCTCTGTGGGTATTTAGGGCCTTATATTTGGCTCGTTTGACTGCTTTTTTGCTATAGCCTCGTGCCATAAGTCTGTCCATTAAATTTTTGCTTTCCGTGAGATATATGTCAGTGCTGGAACAGTTACGTCTTAGGCGCAGAAATTCCCCGAAGGGGATAGCCTTAAGGGTACATGGTGGATGAGCACTAGACCTGTGTAATAGAGTGTTAGTCGCTGTTTCTTTTCGGTAAATGGTGGTGTTAATGTAACCATCTTCTTTCTTGAATATGGTTATATCCAGAAAGGAAATTTTATGTTGATCGGCTGAATATGTTAATTTGATATTTTTATTATTCATGTTTATTTTGTTCATGAATTGATCTAATTCCACAGATGTTCCTTGCCATATGAATAAGACATCATCTATATATCTTATCCATAGCGGAATGTGATCAGTATGATGTTGTAGTTCAGTTGAGAATACATTAAAGAGCTCCCAGTACCCCAAAAACAGATTGGCATATGTAGGTGCGCAGGCCGTACCCATCGCGGTACCCTGCGTCTGTAAATAGTACCTATCGTTAAAGGTGAAGAAATTGTGTGTCAAGATAAACTGCAGTAGTTGGATTACAAAATTATTATGATCATCATTGTCATTTGTATTTGTTGACAAGAAATACTTGATGGCTGCTATTCCATCTGTGTGTCTGATATTAGTGTAGAGTGATTCTACATCTGCAGTTACAAGCCACATGTCATCAGAGAGCTGAATATTTTGTAATATTTGCAATACCTCCATGGTATCACGGACATATGAAGGTAATGTGTTTAAGTACTCTCTTAATCTTTGGTCGACATATCTGCTGGCCTTTTCTGTTAGATTTTCATTCCCAGAAACGATAGGTCTGCCAGGGGGTATTTGGGAGTTCTTGTGCACCTTTGGTAAGAAATATAACGTAGCGACTTTGGGGTGATCTACAGTTAAATACTTTTTCTCAGTATTGGTAATAATATTGTCTGTCCAGGCTTGTTTGACTAAGTTGTTATATTGTGTCAGATATGAGCTTTGAGGATTAAAGATCAATTGTTTATAGCAGGTAGAATTGGATAGCTGTCTGGAGGCTTCGTCTATATACATTTTGGATGGCCACAATACCACATTCCCACCCTTGTCAGACGGCTTTATAGTGATGTCTTTCCAAGATTCAATCTCATTCAGAGCTTTGAATTCTGATATTGTCAAATTGTGATTCTTTCGAGTAACAGGCAATTGCTCAATTTGATTACAGACCATTTTACAAAATACCTGAATTTCAGGTGAATTTGACATAGAGGGAACATATTTGGATTTAGGTTTCAGTGTGGATTTCCATGTACTGGAATCAGGTGGGGTAACATCATTGGTATCAGTCATATTCCCGTCACTGAGTTGTTCTAATAGATCAACTGTACTTAGATCTTCTGCGTCTAATATATTGGGATTATAGGCATATATTTTTTTCAGCATCAACTTGCGTGAAAATAGATGTATGTCTTTTATTAATTCAAATTTATTGAGAGAATTAACAGGACAAAAAGATAATCCCTTAGATAATACATCTATATGATCTTGGTTCAGTGTGTGATCTGACAGATTGATGACCCTTAGTTTGTCATCCTGATTTTGGAGAAGGGACTTAGTTCCCTCCTCCTGGTAGATTGACGTGTTGGACCAGTAAATTTCCTTTTGTTCCCCCGTGAATTGGGTATTGTGTGATTGGTCTGCAATGTTGGAGGAGTTGGATTGTGTGGAGTTTGAACTAAAAAAGAAGAGGAGGATGTATTTAGTGACTGTGCTGCACTATGTGTCTTAGGTCTGGTGGATTGGGAAGCATTATCACTGTTATTGCTTCTCTGATTGGTGTGTTGGTTAGAATTACCTATCTCTGTTTCATTGTCAGAGATATCAGATTCACTATCAGCACTGCTGTCAGATTGTTGTATTATATATCTGTTGGATCTATGTCTAGATGTATGGTTACTGCGCCAACGGTATATTCTCTGATTTTGAAAGTCCTCTATATCTCTTTGGAGTTTCTGTTTTTTGTTCGCTACTACTTCCATTTCTAATTTGTCTAGCTCATGTTGGTATTTATCATATTTTGCTTTGTAATCAAATTTTTCATCAAACTTTGACAACTGGGTGTTATATTCCTCTATTTCAGTGTCCAGTTTAGTGAGCTCTAATTTGTCGTGTTTTATTAGAATTTGGATTAATTTAAGCGAACATTCAGTTAATGCAGTTTCCCATTGTTTTACTAGATCTTCATTATTTAAAGTGAATGCAGGGAACACTTTCATTCTTAGACCCCTGGGTATTAGGTTTTTTTCGGCATACTTTTCGAAAAAGTGCCAGTTCCACCACCTTTTGGACTGCTTATGTAAAGTCTGATGTAGTTTGCACAGTACATTATTCAACTCTTCTTCATTAATTTGTATGTTTACTCAATTTACTCATTCCCAAGGTCAAAAATACTAGTGAGTCTAATCCAAGATTAATCACTACATATAACCCACAAATGTCAGAAATAACTAAAATAATCAACCAACACTGGAAAATTCTGCAAAATGATCCCTCTCTGAAGGAAAACATTGGTGACAGAATCTCAATTGGGTACAAAAGACCCACAAATCTCAGGGATAGACTCGTCTCTAGCCACTATGTAAGAGCCTTTAAGAAAAAGGACACTGATCCAGGGATGTTCCCATGTGGGACTTGCTCAGCATGCCCATACGTAATGAAGTCAAAAACCATTCAAGACAAAGATGGCCAGTTATATAATTTAGCTTCCCATTTCTCCTGTAGAACTATTGCGGTCGTGTATGCTCTTTTTTGCCAATGCAAAATGATCTATGTTGGCATGACAACCCGGGAGATCAGAGTACGTATTCTTGAACATGCTAACAACATAAAAAATGCCAACAAGGATGAAGCCCGTGGCAAAAAGTTAACGTCTGTAGCAAAACACTTCCAAATACATCACAAGTGTTCCACTAGTAATCTGAAATATATGGTCATTCAGAAAGCCTCACTGGGAATACGAGGAGGCAATCTGGAAAAGACATTACTCAAACTTGAATGTAAATGGATTTACCGTTTAAACTCTGTAAAACCTAATGGCATGAATGACTTCAACAATTACTTTGTATATTTATAAATGAAATGGGGTATCACTTTTCATCACTGCTGTATCTTATCACGTTTTCAAAAAATTTTCTGGCTAATTCCAGATTTCACTTATAATGATCTAACAATCACCACACTACCCTAATGTCTAGGTTAAGGGTACCACTCTTTAACTCGCCTATTTAATTCACATAAAGGTACACATGTCACTCTGTACACTTCGTATAAGCTAAATTCATTTAGAGTTATAATCGATTTGTTTACTTATTCACACACGGTACACATGTTAGTCTATACATTTTGGATAAGCAGATTTTATCCAGTGAATATATACACATTAGATTAGGCATGTCTCACCTTTGTATCTCCCCTCCCTTGTTATGTTAACTTTATTATGTAACTTTATTTTTTCACACACTATAGCACTTTTCACACAATTCTTGTTTTATTCTCACGTCTATTTTTGTTTATAATAATTTTTTCACCTAGTAATGATAAAGTGATCTGACCTGAACATTATATACAAAATTAGCATTTGTATTACTGAGAACAATAATATCCCTTTATAATTAAGTATACTATTCACTTTTAATAAACCCAAGTATACCATTCCACTTTGGAAATATAACCGAATAGGTAACTAATATGAACTAACCGAATAGGTAACTAATATGAACTAAAGGCTATTTCGGATATAGATGTTCCAATAAGAGGCATCATACCATATTTGTGCCTACAATAATAATAACATCTCCATAATTCATCCCTGGTATCTGTTCATTCTCCAACAAATAGTGTTGCCTTTTATGTAACCTTTCTTTTCTTTTTAGAATTCTACATGGGAATTAAAAGTATAAGCAGTTCACCCAGATTAGACTAAGTAATTGGTTTTTGTGTAGATATATCTTACTCTTATATATCACTCACATAAGCCTACAGCGGACTAGAACAAAATCAAATCTCATAGATCATAATACACGCTTAGATCTGTCAATAACTACTCCATGTACTAGATTCATGTGTTAACATATGTTATAAGTGATCAGCCAATAAGATCGTTACTACAGAAGTAAATATAAACAAACACGCCCACTCCAGACATAACACTAATGTTAGCGTATATAGCAGTGCACTTGTATACACGGAATAAATGCTATTGAGCAGATTCACCACATCCATCAATAATAACCACCGCTGCATACTGTTTAGTAATATCTAATGGGAGATATGATATGCCGATTTTCTTTTATATGCATTTATATGCACTATCTCCCGTATCCAGATATGATTATTCCGGACAACAATTTCACTAAACGTATTCCTTAAGTGCAATGTTTGTTTATATATAAGGGATATATTAGCATGATCTATCTATTTGTGTTAAGCGATCTAACTTGTTAAGTTACTGCGGTATACCTCGCATTGACATGTCAGTTAAGCAACGACAGACATCAGCATAACATATGGTGGATCAATCCTCCAATGAGATCTGTTCAATAAATGTCAATGTAAACAACAACGCCCACTTTTGGACGCAGCGGGACGTTTTGAATTCCAATCCTTCTATGCACCCTATCACCAGTTACTTCTGTGATTGACATTTGTATGAGCCAATGAAAATGTAACTCTGGCAATCAAGGGACATCCACTCCAACACCGGAGGAGAGTCTTAATGACTCATAAATAGAGCATTTTGCAGCAGCTCCACACCCCTCTGAGGAAGCGTTTTTTGTGAAACGTACGTCAGGGGTCCTGGGGATAAGCTTTGTCTTTCCCCTTTCTTTTAACTTGCTCACCTTAGTTGATCTGGTAAAAATGCAGCTTTAATAAATTGTTAAAGTTAAAATTTAAAATAGCCCTCGGATTGTAAGGGCTTAGCTTACTACTATAATCTTTGCTGCTTGATACCAGTGATACTGATTTCAGATTAAAATTTAAAAATCTTAGTTCAACTTAGGTGCAGTGTTTTTAATCTTTAGCTTCTGCTAAGTGTATGTGTGGTTAAACTTTGATTTAATAAACTTTAGTGTGTGAATGATGAAACATTTTTTTCTAAAGTAAAACTACTTAGCTTTGATTCAGTTAGGGCAATAGTGGAAATTTCCTTCACAGATTTAAGTTGCCTACCTCTACTTGTAAGCCTATTTACAATTATTTATTAGTTGTGTTCTGTCCTTAACTTCAAATCTGTGGCAGGAGATCTCTGTAGTTAGGAGACTATAAAACTCAAATTGGGCCACCTGCCCTTAACCACTGAATCTCCTGTTATACTATACTTTGCCCTACCCCCACCCTCTCACTTTAAACTGTTCTAAACAAGGAGAATATACCCAGATTCTTATTCTGGGTTTAGCCTTTTTCTAGGGGGTTTTTTTCTTTCTACATTTAATTATGAATATTCAAGGCGATATAGCTAATCGCCAACAAAAAAGGTTACAGGAATTAAATTCACTGTTTAATACAACTAATAGTGATAACATACAAATTAATGAAGAAGAGTTGAATAATGTACTGTGCAAACTACATCAGACTTTACATAAGCAGTCCAAAAGGTGGTGGAACTGGCACTTTTTCGAAAAGTATGCCGAAAAAAACCTAATACCCAGGGGTCTAAGAATGAAAGTGTTCCCTGCATTCACTTTAAATAATGAAGATCTAGTAAAACAATGGGAAACTGCATTAACTGAATGTTCGCTTAAATTAATCCAAATTCTAATAAAACACGACAAATTAGAGCTCACTAAACTGGACACTGAAATAGAGGAATATAACACCCAGTTGTCAAAGTTTGATGAAAAATTTGATTACAAAGCAAAATATGATAAATACCAACATGAGCTAGACAAATTAGAAATGGAAGTAGTAGCGAACAAAAAACAGAAACTCCAAAGAGATATAGAGGACTTTCAAAATCAGAGAATATACCGTTGGCGCAGTAACCATACATCTAGACATAGATCCAACAGATATATAATACAACAATCTGACAGCAGTGCTGATAGTGAATCTGATATCTCTGACAATGAAACAGAGATAGGTAATTCTTACCAACACACCAATCAGAGAAGCAATAACAGTGATAATGCTTCCCAATCCACCAGACCTAAGACACATAGTGCAGCACAGTCACTAAATACATCCTCCTCTTCTTTTTTAGTTCAAACTCCACACAATCCAACTCCTCCAACATTGCAGACCAATCACACAATACCCAATTCACGGGGGAACAAAAGGAAATTTACTGGTCCAACACGTCAATCTACCAGGAGGAGGGAACTAAGTCCCTTCTCCAAAATCAGGATGACAAACTAAGGGTCATCAATCTGTCAGATCACACACTGAACCAAGATCATATAGATGTATTATCTAAGGGATTATCTTTTTGTCCTGTTAATTCTCTCAATAAATTTGAATTAATAAAAGACATACATCTATTTTCACGCAAGTTGATGCTGAAAAAAATATATGCCTATAATCCCAATATATTAGACGCAGAAGATCTAAGTACAGTTGATCTATTAGAACAACTCAGTGACGGGAATATGACTGATACCAATGATGTTACCCCACCTGATTCCAGTACATGGAAATCCACACTGAAACCTAAATCCAAATATGTTCCCTCTATGTCAAATTCACCTGAAATTCAGGTATTTTGTAAAATGGTCTGTAATCAAATTGAGCAATTGCCTGTTACTCGAAAGAATCACAATTTGACAATATCAGAATTCAAAGCTCTGAATGAGATTGAATCTTGGAAAGACATCACTATAAAGCCGTCTGACAAGGGTGGGAATGTGGTATTGTGGCCATCCAAAATGTATATAGACGAAGCCTCCAGACAGCTATCCAATTCTACCTGCTATAAACAATTGATCTTTAATCCTCAAAGCTCATATCTGACACAATATAACAACTTAGTCAAACAAGCCTGGACAGACAATATTATTACCAATACTGAGAAAAAGTATTTAACTGTAGATCACCCCAAAGTCGCTACGTTATATTTCTTACCAAAGGTGCACAAGAACTCCCAAATACCCCCTGGCAGACCTATCGTTTCTGGGAATGAAAATCTAACAGAAAAGGCCAGCAGATATGTCGACCAAAGATTAAGAGAGTACTTAAACACATTACCTTCATATGTCCGTGATACCATGGAGGTATTGCAAATATTACAAAATATTCAGCTCTCTGATGACATGTGGCTTGTAACTGCAGATGTAGAATCACTCTACACTAATATCAGACACACAGATGGAATAGCAGCCATCAAGTATTTCTTGTCAACAAATACAAATGACAATGATGATCATAATAATTTTGTAATCCAACTACTGCAGTTTATCTTGACACACAATTTCTTCACCTTTAACGATAGGTACTATTTACAGACGCAGGGTACCGCGATGGGTACGGCCTGCGCACCTACATATGCCAATCTGTTTTTGGGGTACTGGGAGCTCTTTAATGTATTCTCAACTGAACTACAACATCATACTGATCACATTCCGCTATGGATAAGATATATAGATGATGTCTTATTCATATGGCAAGGAACATCTGTGGAATTAGATCAATTCATGAACAAAATAAACATGAATAATAAAAATATCAAATTAACATATTCAGCCGATCAACATAAAATTTCCTTTCTGGATATAACCATATTCAAGAAAGAAGATGGTTACATTAACACCACCATTTACCGAAAAGAAACAGCGACTAACACTCTATTACACAGGTCTAGTGCTCATCCACCATGTACCCTTAAGGCTATCCCCTTCGGGGAATTTCTGCGCCTAAGACGTAACTGTTCCAGCACTGACATATATCTCACGGAAAGCAAAAATTTAATGGACAGACTTATGGCACGAGGCTATAGCAAAAAAGCAGTCAAACGAGCCAAATATAAGGCCCTAAATACCCACAGAGAAAATTTACTCATTCCCAAGGTCAAAAATACTAGTGAGTCTAATCCAAGATTAATCACTACATATAACCCACAAATGTCAGAAATAACTAAAATAATCAACCAACACTGGAAAATTCTGCAAAATGATCCCTCTCTGAAGGAAAACATTGGTGACAGAATCTCAATTGGGTACAAAAGACCCACAAATCTCAGGGATAGACTCGTCTCTAGCCACTATGTAAGAGCCTTTAAGAAAAAGGACACTGATCCAGGGATGTTCCCATGTGGGACTTGCTCAGCATGCCCATACGTAATGAAGTCAAAAACCATTCAAGACAAAGATGGCCAGTTATATAATTTAGCTTCCCATTTCTCCTGTAGAACTATTGCGGTCGTGTATGCTCTTTTTTGCCAATGCAAAATGATCTATGTTGGCATGACAACCCGGGAGATCAGAGTACGTATTCTTGAACATGCTAACAACATAAAAAATGCCAACAAGGATGAAGCCCGTGGCAAAAAGTTAACGTCTGTAGCAAAACACTTCCAAATACATCACAAGTGTTCCACTAGTAATCTGAAATATATGGTCATTCAGAAAGCCTCACTGGGAATACGAGGAGGCAATCTGGAAAAGACATTACTCAAACTTGAATGTAAATGGATTTACCGTTTAAACTCTGTAAAACCTAATGGCATGAATGACTTCAACAATTACTTTGTATATTTATAAATGAAATGGGGTATCACTTTTCATCACTGCTGTATCTTATCACGTTTTCAAAAAAATTTCTGGCTAATTCCAGATTTCACTTATAATGATCTAACAATCACCACACTACCCTAATGTCTAGGTTAAGGGTACCACTCTTTAACTCGCCTATTTAATTCACATAAAGGTACACATGTCACTCTGTACACTTCGTATAAGCTAAATTCATTTAGAGTTATAATCGATTTGTTTACTTATTCACACACGGTACACATGTTAGTCTATACATTTTGGATAAGCAGATTTTATCCAGTGAATATATACACATTAGATTAGGCATGTCTCACCTTTGTATCTCCCCTCCCTTGTTATGTTAACTTTATTATGTAACTTTATTTTTTCACACACTATAGCACTTTTCACACAATTCTTGTTTTATTCTCACGTCTATTTTTGTTTATAATAATTTTTTCACCTAGTAATGATAAAGTGATCTGACCTGAACATTATATACAAAATTAGCATTTGTATTACTGAGAACAATAATATCCCTTTATAATTAAGTATACTATTCACTTTTAATAAACCCAAGTATACCATTCCACTTTGGAAATATAACCGAATAGGTAACTAATATGAACTAACCGAATAGGTAACTAATATGAACTAAAGGCTATTTCGGATATAGATGTTCCAATAAGAGGCATCATACCATATTTGTGCCTACAATAATAATAACATCTCCATAATTCATCCCTGGTATCTGTTCATTCTCCAACAAATAGTGTTGCCTTTTATGTAACCTTTCTTTTCTTTTTAGAATTCTACATGGGAATTAAAAGTATAAGCAGTTCACCCAGATTAGACTAAGTAATTGGTTTTTGTGTAGATATATCTTACTCTTATATATCACTCACATAAGCCTACAGCGGACTAGAACAAAATCAAATCTCATAGATCATAATACACGCTTAGATCTGTCAATAACTACTCCATGTACTAGATTCATGTGTTAACATATGTTATAAGTGATCAGCCAATAAGATCGTTACTACAGAAGTAAATATAAACAAACACGCCCACTCCAGACATAACACTAATGTTAGCGTATATAGCAGTGCACTTGTATACACAGAATAAATGCTATTGAGCAGATTCACCACATCCATCAATAATAACCACCGCTGCATACTGTTTAGTAATATCTAATGGGAGATATGATATGCCGATTTTCTTTTATATGCATTTATATGCACTATCTCCCGTATCCAGATATGATTATTCCGGACAACAATTTCACTAAACGTATTCCTTAAGTGCAATGTTTGTTTATATATAAGGGATATATTAGCATGATCTATCTATTTGTGTTAAGCGATCTAACTTGTTAAGTTACTGCGGTATACCTCGCATTGACATGTCAGTTAAGCAACGACAGACATCAGCATAACATATGGTGGATCAATCCTCCAATGAGATCTGTTCAATAAATGTCAATGTAAACAACAACGCCCACTTTTGGACGCAGCGTGACGTTTTGAATTCCAATCCTTCTATGCACCCTATCATCAGTTACTTCTGTGATTGACATTTGTATGAGCCAATGAAAATGTAACTCTGGCAATCAAGGGACATCCACTCCAACACCGGAGGAGAGTCTTAATGACTCATAAATAGAGCATTTTGCAGCAGCTCCACACCCCTCTGAGGAAGCGTTTTTTGTGAAACGTACGTCAGGGGTCCTGGGGATAAGCTTTGTCTTTCCCCTTTCTTTTAACTTGCTCACCTTAGTTGATCTGGTAAAAATGCAGCTTTAATAAATTGTTAAAGTTAAAATTTAAAATAGCCCTCGGATTGTAAGGGCTTAGCTTACTACTATAATCTTTGCTGCTTGATACCAGTGATACTGATTTCAGATTAAAATTTAAAAATCTTAGTTCAATTTAGGTGCAGTGTTTTTAATCTTTAGCTTCTGCTAAGTGTATGTGTGGTTAAACTTTGATTTAATAAACTTTAGTGTGTGAATGATGAAACATTTTTTTCTAAAGTAAAACTACTTAGCTTTGATTCAGTTAGGGCAATAGTGGAAATTTCCTTCACAGATTTAAGTTACCTACCTCTACTTGTAAGCCTATTTACAATTATTTATTAGTTGTGTTCTGTCCTTAACTTCAAATCTGTGGCAGGAGATCTCTGTGGTTAGGAGACTATAAAACTCAAATTGGGCCACCTGCCCTTAACCACTGAATCTCCTGTTATACTATACTTTGCCCTACCCCCACCCTCTCACTTTAAACCATAAGCAAGGTCAGGCAGGCAGAAGTCGGTATCCAAACATCAGAAGCAGGGTTAAGGCAAAAGCTAGGTCAGGCAGGCAGTAGTCGGTATCCAAACAACAGTAGCAGGGTTAAGGCAAAAGCTAGGTCAGGCAGGCAGTAGTCGGTACACAAGAATAGAAACAGATACAAGTACTCACAGACGCCAGGGGAATCAAACAAACGGGCCCCAAGTAAGATCTCCCGCCGGGGTTTAAAGGCAGGAGCGGTGACGAAATCAGAGGGGTGTGTCAGAGGATGCGTCACGTTGCTAAGCAACGTGACGTCATCCACACTGAGAAGATCCGGGAGCCGCGGTGACACGGCGATGAACGGAAAAATCATGACACATATCATAGGAGGACAACTGATGCCTTTTCTGTTTTAGCTGTTGATTCCGTTGATCAACATTTTTATGTTAATAACCTTCATCCTAGAGGGACATAAAAGCCCTCATCTGAAATGATAAACCCTCTTTTTTCCAGTAAGGGGTCCTTTTAAGAGATGTGGCTGCTCAGATATGGGGACCGATTAACCAAACAGTCAATCAGCCCCAATGTATCTGTTTCCAAACAAACCTTTAGGCTTGCCAGAAACAGCAGTTAAGAAGCAGCGGTCTTAAGACCGCTGCTCCTTAACTGGTATGCCGCCTGTAACGGAAGCTTCTGTTACTTTTGTACTTGGAGAGGACTGCAGGCCAGCCTCCTCCCCACTGACTATGGACCCTGGAACTTGAGGGGATTCTATGATTTGGGAGGCGGGTGCCCAGTGCACATTTGGAGTACTTTTACCCTGGATTCAGGTTTACACCGTTTCCATGAATATGTAGTTACTACCCCCCTTTGTTGGAAATGTATAAAAGTTGTGTTTTCTGTGCAATAAAGGAGTTCCTATTTTGACCCTCAAGCATTCAGTCTCTGCTAATGTTCTTGGGGGTAGCTATAACAACTTGCAGTGGACAATATTCTAATAGCAGCAGGTATCCAGTGGAGGTTCATGGGTTGGCATTTGGTGGGAGGAAGATGACTTTAGCGGGTACCAGTCTGGGGTACCGAGACCCACTACAATTGGCTGGCAGCGGTGGGATCTGCTTCCTCCTTATGGAGCAGTTCCAAACCACCAGTGGGACCTCGATGGAAATAGAGGTTGAATTCCAGAGGTAGCTCTGGCCCAGTTCGATGGCCCTGTCTTGGCAGAGGGCAAACTGGCCTGGAGGATATGGTTCGACGGAAACTCTGGTACGAGACTCTCCAGTTCGAACAGGACTACCAGGGGAAAACACTTCCTACTCCAGAGCAGCAATACTGGCTCTAGATGGATCTACAAATACCGTTCCTGGGAAAACAGCCCCGGGAGGAATGGATGGCCGAATTGGACTGGTTGGTCCAGACAGAGATGGAGGTGGACGAAGGGTACCGGGCACTGCGGTGGTATGCGGCCCAGGTGTGTCAGGAGATTACGGCGGCCCTGTTTGTCTCATATAATATTTGTTTCTATTGATTATGTGGTAACTTACCCCCCTTTGTTAGAAATGTATAAAATCTGTGTTTTCTGTGCAATAAAGGAGTTCTTATTTTGACCCTCAAGCATTCAGTCTTGGCTAATGTTCTTGGGGGTAGCTATAACAACTTGCAGCGGCCGTTATTCTAATAGCGGCAGGTATCCCGTGGAGGTTCATAGGTTGGCGTATGGTGAGAGGAAGCTGACTTTAGCGGGTATACCCAGTCTTGGGTACCGAGACCCGCTACACTCCCTCTGAGCGGCGTACAGCAATCAACCAGATCTCATACGATTGGTTGATTGACAACCCCTGCTAGCGGCCGATTGGCCGCGAATCTGCAGGGGGCGGCATTGCACAAGCAGTTCACTAGAACTGTTTGTGCAATGCTGAATGCCGACAGCGTATGCTGTCCGCATTCAGCGATTTCTGGCGGACATAATACTCTACATCGTATCATGTCCGCCATACTTTGTAAAATCGGCCCCATGAACTCTGTATGAGCTTTTTCACACAATAGTAGCAATTTTTAAGTAACTCTGCACCTAGGCCCTTCACATTATGTGTGTCACATCTCTCTTGGCACCAATTTCTGTGCCCAAAACACCATTGGGCCAGGCTAAAAACAATTGCATGACATGGAGGGGGATCTACCCTGTATATATTCATAGTGAAATCAGTGGCCCAATGGTTATTGACCCTTTGAAAATATCTGTTACTTATTCAAAAATGAGAAGTACAGCACCTATGCCAGGGTTGGCTTCAATTTCTGTGCACAAAACACAATTTGGCCAGGCTAAAAACAATTGCATGGTATGGAGGGGGGTCTACCCTGGATATATTCTTAGTGAAATCAGTGGCCCAATGGTTATTAACCCTTTGAAAATATCTGTTACTTATTCAAAAATGAGATTTAGAGAACCTATGCCGGGGTTGGCATCAATTTCTGTACCCAAAACACCATTGGGCCAGGCTAAAAACAATTGCATAGCATGGAGGGGGATCTACCCTGTATATATTCATAGTGAAATAAGTGGCCCAATGGTCATTAACCCTTTGAAAATATCAGTTACTTATTAAAAAATGAGACTTACAGCACCAATGCCAGTGTTGGCATCAATTTCTGTGCCCAAAACACCATTGGGCCAGGCTAAAAACAATTGCATGGCATGGAGGGGGATCTATTCTGTATATATTCATTCATAGTGAAATCAGTGGCCCAATGGTCATTAACCCTTTGAAAATATCAGTTTCTTATTCAGAAATGAGAATTAAAGCACCAATGCCAGTGTTGGCATCAATTTCTGTGCCCAAAACACCATTGTGCCAGGCTAAAAACAATTTTATGACATGGAGGGGGATCTACCCAGTATATATTCATAGTGAAATCAGTGGCCCAATGATTATTAACCCTTTGAAAATATCTGTTACTTATTCAAAAATGAGAATTAGAGCACCTATGCCAGGGTTGGCATCAATTTCTGTGCCCAAAACACTTTTGGGCCAGGCTAAAAACAATTGCATAGCATGGAGGGGGATCTACCCTGTATATATTCATAGTGAAATCAGGGGCCCAAAGGTTATTAACCCTTTGAAAATATCTGTTACTTATTCAAAAATGATCATTACAGCACCAATGCCAGTGTTGGCATCAATGTCTGTGCCCAAAACACCATTGGGCCAGGCTAAAAACAATTGCATGGTATGGAGGGGGATCTGCCCTGTATATATTCATAGTGAAATCAGTGGCCCAATGGTTATTAACCCTTTGAAAATATCTGTTATTTATTCAAAAATGAGAATTAGAGCACCTATGCCGGGGTTGGAATCAATTTCTTTGCCCAAAACACCATTGGGCCAGGCTAAAAAAAATTGCATGTCATGGAGGGAGATCTATCCTGTATATATTCATAGTGAAATCAGTGGCCCAATGGTTATTAACCCTTTGAAAATATTTGTTACTTATTAAAAAATTAGAATTATGTCACCTATGCCAGGGTTGGCATCAATTTCTGTGCCTAAAACACCATTGGACCAGGCTAAAAACAATTGCATGGCATGGAGGGGGATCTACCCTGAATATATTCATAGTAAAATCAGTGGCCCAATGGTTATTAACCCTTTGAAAATATCTGTTACTTATTCAAAAATGAGAATTAGAGCACCTATGCCTGGGTTGGCACCAATTTCTGTGCCCAAAACACCATTGGGCCAGGCTAAAAACAATTGCATGTCATTGAGGGAGATCTACCCTGTATATATTTATAGTGAAATCAATGGCCCAATGGTTATTAACCATTTGAAAATATGTTACTTATTCAAAAATGAGAATTATTTCACCTATGCCAGGGTTGGCATCAATTTCTGTGCCCAAAACACCATTGGGCCAGGCTAAAAACAATTGCATGGCATGGAGGGGGATCTACCCTGTATATATTCATAGTGAAATCAGTGGCCCAATGGTTATTAACCCTTTGAAAATATCTGTTACTTATTCAAAAATGAGAAGTACAGCACCTATGCCAGGGTTGGCATCAATTTCTGCACCCAAAACACCATTGGGCCAGGCTAAAAACAATTGCATGGTATGGAGGGAAATCTACCCTGTATATATGCATAGTGAAATCAGTGGCCCAATGGTTATTAACCCTTTGAAAATATCAGTTACTTATTCATAATAGTAATATTTGTATTGGTGCCAACGTATGCCCTTTTTTACAGTTTGTGTATCCAATTGTTGTATAAAGGGATTCCACCTCTGTGTAACTACATTATATAAATCATATTATTATTTAAATAAAACCTATATTTTTATTTTAAAGTCAATTTAAAGCAGTCTTACAAAAAAAATTGAATAAGAAACCAACTTCCATGAATAAGAAACAGAATTTCACGAATAAGAAACAGCTTGAATAAGAAACCCACTTCTTTGTCGTTTTTTTGATGTTGCTGAAGTTAGCTCCTTATTCGGCCAGCTTCTTATTCAAAGATTGAAGTTAGCTTACTATTCACCCAGCATCCTATTCAGGTTAGCTTCTTATTCATGAAAGTAATTATTTATTAAACAACAATTAGCAAAGTTAATATGATATTAATCATGAAATTTTGCACCAAATGTGGCACCATAATTTCCATACATTTCAATGGCAAATTCTGAATAAGGAACCAAGCTTTTACTCTTTGCTCACTCACATTTGGCTTGTTTTATACTAAATGGGCATCCCTCTCTATAAAAAACTTAAATCTAGCCTGAGCCAGAAAATACTGATCAGATAATATGCCACCAAACCTGGTACCATAATTTCCATGTATTTCAATGGGAAATTCTGAATAAAAAACAAGCATTTACTGCATTAAAACCATCTTGGCTCACTCACATTTGGCTTGTTTTATACTAATTGGGCATCCCTCTATATAAAAAAATTTCAATCTTGCCTGATCTAAATGATATTGATCAGATAATATGCCACCAAACCTGGTACCATATTTTCTATGCATTTCAATGGGAGATTCTGAATAAGTAACCAACCTTTTACTCTATTAAAACCATCTTGGCTCACTCTCATTTGGCTTGTTTTATGGTAATTGTGCATCTCTATATAAAAAAATTAAATCTAGCATGAGCCAAATGATATTGATCATATAATATGGCACCAAACCTGGTACCATATTTTCTATGCATTTCAATGGGAGATTCTGAATAAGTAACCAACCTTTTACTCTATTAAAACCATCTTGGCTCACTCTCATTTGGCTTGTTTTATGCTAATTGGGCATCCCTCTATATAAAAAAATTAAATCTAGCCTGAGCCAAATTATATTGGTCATATAATATGGCATTAAACCTGGCACCCTAGCATCCATGCATTTCAAAGGAAAATTCTGAATAAGTAACCAAGCTTTTACTCTATTTAAACCATCTTGGCTCACTCACATTTGGCTTGTTTTATACTAATTGGGCATCCCTCTATATAAAAAAAATTCATTCAATCTAGCCTGAGCCAAATGATATTGATCATATAATATGGCACCAAACCTGGTACCCTAATTTCCATGCATTTCAATGGGAGATTCTGAATAGGTAACCAAGCTTTTACTCTATGAAAACCATCTTGGCTCACTCACATTTGGCTTGTTTTATACTAATTGGGCATCCCTCTATATAAAAAAAATTCAATCTAGCCTGAGCCAAATGATATTGATCATATAATATGGCACCAAACCTGGTTCCCTAATTTCCATGCATTTCAATGGCTTATTCTGAATAAGTTAACCAACTGTCTACTCTATAAAAAAAACCCATCTTGGCTCAATCACATTTAGCTTGTTTTATGCTAATTGGGCATCCCTCTATATAAAAAAATGAAATCTACCCTGAGCCAAATGATATTGATCATATAATATGGCATCAAACTTGGCACCCTAGCATCCATGTATTTCAATGGGAAATTCTGAATAAGGAACCAAGCATTCCCTTTATTAAAATAATCTTGGCTCCCCCAGATTTAGTTTGTTTTCTAGTAATTGGATATCCCTCTATACAAAAAAAGTATGGCACCCTAGCATCCATGCATTTCAATAGGAAATTCCGAAAAGGGAACCCTCTTGGCCTACTTGCATTTTGCTTATTTTATAGTAATTGGGCATTCCTCTATATAAAAAAGTTAAATCTAGCCTAAGCCAAATTATACTGATTATAGAATATGGCATCAAACTTGGAACCCTAGCTTCCCTTCATTTCAATGGAAAATTCTGAATAAGCAAGAAAGCTTTTACTCTTTTAAAACCATATAGGCTCGTTTATATTTGGCTTGTTTTATACTAAATACACACATAGAGAAGAATGCTCACAGGAACGAACAACCGGCTCAATACCATTGTTTGCCTGTTCTATGGGGATTTACCACCTGGGTGCAGTTTCTTTTTAGCCCAGTAATTAGGCTGACCATACGTCCCGTTTTGAAAGGGACAGTACCGTTATTTTAGGTTTCTTCCCCCATCCCGTCGTTTTGTCATTTTGTCCCGTTTTGAGAGTTATCAGACCGTGCGGCCAGCGCAAGTGTCATTTTTTAGCGCACACATCACTTACTAAAAAATGTTAAACTCCCCGACTGCGTTTTTTTTTTTTTTTAACTACAGGGCTGGGGTTGGGTGGCTGTGCCCACATGATCCACAGCACTGCGTCTATATCGCCCGCGCTCAAAATTAGGGCATGATCATTGAAAGCAAGTGACAGCAGGTCAGTACTCAGTCGTGAACTGTTAGACTGAGCTGAGGAGAGAGACTGGTCACAAGAGGGAAGTTAGAACTACTAGCTAGTGCCTAGTAAGGACAGGAGTCGGACTAGATCTGTCATCATCTGATGTGATGATCATCCACCTCTGCCATCATCCAAATTAGCGGCTGACCATCACCAGAGAGATCATTCTTGCCATCTTCTTATGTCACAGTGTGAACATACAAACATAGTGATCAAGTAGATCAACTGTCTAAGTTCTGCAAGAATTGTGCACGGCCAAGGTAAGACCAGTGTCAATTTAATTGGCATTAATTATGCTTATTATGCTGCTGCAGTGCTGGTTGTACAGACGTTATAAGTAACGGTTATCATTATCAAGTAACTATTTCCAATTTTTTCTCAGTTCTTCCACCATGTAACAATGATTTTGGGCAAGTCAGCTAAAGAAAATCTACAACTACTAATCCAGATCTTCAAACCAAACGCCTGTTCAGAGGCTACACTTTTACCATTTAAAATCAGTTAATATGGGGGAATTTGCCTTGACATCATAGAGGATAATTTCAATTTTGGAAACATTGAGTTAAGGGCATGTGATTAAAAAATATACACATGTCACATTCCCAATTTAGATCATGGGAACATTGTGAAAACACTTTGGATTGGTACTTAGATGTTATAGCTCTACGTCTACCTAAAAATGTTGTATGAGTTCTGTCACTGAAGGTTAATTGTAGGCTTAATAGTTTATATTCATGTCATAAAAGTTAACTTTGGTTAAAATCTTACTTTTTTCCTATGAATAAAGAATATTAACACTGTCCCGTTTTTGACATCTCAATGTCCCGTTTTTGTCTCAAGGAAATATGGTCAGCCTACCAGTAATGCTATTCACAGAGTAGAACTTTCCTGTAGTATATCAGTCTGATCCCGCCTATTATGGTCAGTCCAGCACCGAAATACAAGGCAATTCCTCTCTGAACAAGGAACACAGCAACCCCAGACAATCATTTCGGCCTTCATTGGGCCTCGTCAGTGAGGTTTAGCCATATTCCTCTAAGCACACTTAGCAAGGAGTCCACGTCTGGTTGCCCCTTTTTCCCTTAGGGAGACTAACTACTAACAGGAACGAACAATTGGCTCAACACCATTGTTAGCCTGTTCTATGGCGATTTACCACCTGGGTGCAGCTTCTTTTTAGCCTAGTAATGTTTTTCACAGAGTAGAACTTTCCTGTAGTATATCAGTCTGATCCCACCTATTACGGTCAGTCCAGTGTCGAAATACTAGGCAATTCCTCTCTGAACAAGGAACATAGAACCCTAGACGATCATTTCAGCCTTCATTGGGCATAGTTCAATGTAGCCAGAGCGAAATGGTATTGATCATTAGATATGGCACTAAACTTGGGGACCTAGCATCAATACATTTCAATAGGATATTCTAAATAGTAACCAAGCTTTTACTCTATTAAAACCATATTGGTTCACTCTCATTTGGCTTGTTTTATACTAACTGAGCATTTCCTCTATGAAAACCATTTTAGCTCACCAAGATTTGGCTTGTTTTATACTAATTGGGCGTCCCTCTATATAAAAAAGTTGAATCTGGCTTGAGACAAATGATATTGAAGATAAAATATGACACCAAATCTAGCACCCTAACTTTAATGAACTTTCCTTTATGAAAACCATCTTGGCTAACCAAGATTTGGCTTTTTTATACTAATTGAGCATGCCTCTATAGGAAAAAGTTAAATTTAGCCTGAGCCAAATTATATTGTTCAGTAAAAATGGTACCAATCCTGTGACCCGAACTTTCATGGGTTTCAATGGGAAGTTCTGAATAAGGAACCAAGCTTTTCCTCTACTAAAATGATCGTGGCTCACTTAAATTTGGCTTCTTTTATACTAATTGGGCATCCCTCTATAGAAAAAAGATCAAACTAACCTGAGACAAATTACATAAAATATCGCACCAAACCTGGAATCCTAATTTCTATATCAATATGTTCCTCTTTTATTATTATTCCTTCCTAATATAGGCAGAGTCCTCAGCTTCATTCCTTACTGTTGGGAAATATACCTGGCTACCAGGAGGAGGCAAAAACACCCCAGCCAAAGGCTTAAATATCCCACCCACTTCCTCATTACCCCAGTCATTCTTTGCCTTTCGTCATAGGAGGTGGCAGAGAAGTGTCAGAAGATTCGGGGAGTCCTGAAAAAGGGTATCTACCCTTCGATATAGTACTGGAGTTTTAAGTAGTCATGTCAACCGCAGTATTGATGAAAGTTAGAGTCTGGAGATGCAGGGAATGTTTTTCTGCGAAACCATCCAGACTACTGCTAACAGCTCCTAAGCAATCAGTGTTGACGAGTTTCACTGCCTGCTTTCTCTCACTCAAGTCCATGTCAGGAGTGCTGCTATAAGACTGTCACACTTGAGAGGCTGTGTTCTGTTCCACAGCATGGATCCTGGAGGTAAGATCGTTTAAATTTTTACACATAAAACGCTATAACAGGGTCACAGTGTGGCTCCTTTTTACCTTGATAAGATCCAGGGTTAATATCCTCTGAAGGGGGTTTATTGAACAGTTGGGGTTAATTAATCAGTGTATTCATTATTTACATGCTGCTTTGTGTGATTTTTTTCCTGGGCTGATAGACTGTGTTTTTGGCTGGAACAAAGAAGTTTCACTTTCGTTTTTGAAAGTGTTGCACAGCTCTATTAATTGCTGTATTTGTAATAACATCTCTGTTCATTCCCTCCAATCCGGATGAGACTTGAACCTGAGGAGAGAGTTCCTCTCTTAACTGTCTGGGAGGAGGTGAGTGCCCCAGCCATGGAACAATGTTTTTATTTGTGTCCTTCTGTGGGTATAACCTGAGCTATGCAGGACTCTGTCATGTTATAAGGTACTCCTTCTATACTAAATCATACCTGTTTATATTGTGAGGAGGCCGTGGTTTTCCCGCCCACTCAATTATGTTCCACATGCCTTAACACCGTTATAAAGTCTAAGGAGGGAGACAAGCCTGCTAAGGCTCTTAGGCCCTCTGAGCTATCTTCCTCTCAGGGCTCGGCGTCCTGTGAGATTACTACCCTTGCTACATTCTTCACTACACATGCAGTTCCTCGTAGCACATCTAATCCTCCATCCAGAGGGGGCCTTCTCCCTGCAGACTTTGCTGCGCAGTTACAAATGGCGATGTCTGCGGCCCTCAGTGCATTACCTCACTCTAACAAAGCAAGAGAAAGGTTAAATATAGCTCTCCTATCCCGGAGTCATCAAAATATTTAGCTATATTTAGCTATATTTAGCTATTATGTCCCAGTTATCCGATGATTAGTTCTATAAAAGGAGGTTCTGTCTACGTTAGAGGTTCCAGAGGTCGCACTGCCTGAAGAACCTATGTTACCTAAATGAGACAGAATTTACGAAGACAGGAAAGTTCCTTTGACTTTTCCTGTGCCGTTTAAAATGGCGCGAATGAGAAAGAATTGGTTCTTCCTTTTCCCCCTCGTCTACTTTTAAAAAGTTGTTCCCGGTCCCGGACTCACAACTGGATTTGTGGGGCTCCATTCCTAAGGTGGATGGTGCTCTCTCTATGCTTGCTAAACGTACTACTATACCTCTTGAGGATAGTTCTTCGTTCAGAGAGCCGATGGATAGAAAATGGAAACCTTTCTGAGAAAGATGTTTCAACATACGGGTTTTTTTGTCTCAACTGGCGGCTGCTGTGGCCACAGTTGCCGGAGCGGCTACCTACTGGTGCAACTCCTTGTCGGAACTCATTGAGGTGGAGTCTCCCCTCGAGGATATTCAAGACAAATTATAACTCTGAGAATTGCTAATTCCTTTATCTGTGATGCGAACATGCAAATTTTTCACCAAAATGCAAAGGCCTCTGGCTTGGCGGTCCTAGCCCGCCGGGCGCTCTGGTTGCAGTCTTGGTCTGCGGATATGACTTGTAAGTCCAGTCTCCTTTCTCTTCCCTTCAAGGATAATATTTTATTGGTCCAGGCCTGGACTCAATTATTTCTACGGTTTCCAGAGGCAAGGGTGCCTTTCTACCGCAAGATAAGAAGAACAAGTCTAAGGGACGACAATATTCTAATTTCGTTCCTTTCGTTCTGACAAATCCCAACGACAACAATCCTCCTCCAAGCCGATTAACCCAAGAGTACTTGGAAGCTGGCTCAGTCCTGGAATAAATCCAAGCAGAATAAGAAGGCCGCTGAAAACAAATAGGCAGGAAGGGCAGCCCCCGAACCGGGATCGGATCATGTAGGGGGCAGACTGTATCTTTTTTCAGACACTTGGTTCCAGGTTGTGCAGGATCCGTGGGTCCTGGAGGTCGTATCATTGTCCTGTACCTATCAAAAAAGAGGTTTGGGGTTTATTCAAACCTTTTCATGGTACCAAAGAAGGAGGGAACGTTCAGCCCAATTCTGTACCTAAAGTACTTAAACACTTTTCTCAGTGTTCCCTCTTTCAAGATGGAGGCTGTATGGTCCATTCTTCCTCTAGTTCAGGAAGGACAGTTTATGACCACCATAGATATGAAGGATGCATACCTTCATGTTCCAATACACAGGGAACATTTTCAGTTTCTGAAATATGCTTTCCTGGATCAGCACTTCCAGTTCATTGCACTTCCGTTTGGTCTAGCTACTGCTAGAAGAATCTTTATGAAGGTTCTGGGGGCCCTTCTAGCCATTGCCAGAAACCAAGGGATCACAGTAGCACCGTACTGGGATGATATTCTGGTGTAGGCACCATCCTTGTCTTGCCTGTCGGAGCTTCTTGTGTCCCTCTGTGGCTCAGTATATGGAGGTGATTGGTCTTATGGTGTCCTGCATGGACATCATTCCTCTCGCCAGAATCTGTCTTAGGCCTCTACAGATATGCATGTTGAGACAGTGGAACGGCGATCATTCAGATATGTCCAAACAAATTGTATTAGACAGCCGGTCGAGAGAATCAGTCTCTTGGCAGCTCTGTCCAGATCATCTGTCCCTAGGGACATGCTTTTTAAGACAATCCTGGGAGATTGTGACTACGGACGCAAGCCTATCTGGATGGGGAGCTGTTTGGGGTGCCGAGAAGGCACAGGGTCTGTAGACTCAGGAAGAGTCCTCCCTTCCGATCAATATATTAGAACTATGGGCAACCTTCAACGCTCCTGAAGGCTAGGCCCCTTCTGGGTTCGTCCCAGTTTATCAGATTGCAATCAGACAACATAACTTTGGTTGCCTACATCAACCATCAGGGGGGAACGATAAGTTCCCTGGCGATGAAGTATTTCAGATACTGGAGTGGGCGGAGGCCCACTGCTGTTCGCTGTCAGCGATCCACATTCCGGGTGTGGACAACTGTGAAGTGGATTTTCTCAGCAGACAATCCTTTCACCCAGGGGAATAGTCTCTCCATCCCGAGGTGTTTGCAGAGATATCCAGAGAGTGGGGGACACTGGAGATAGATCTCATGGCCTCCCGATTCAATGCCAAGTTACCCAGGTACGGGTCTAGGTCGAAGGATCCTCAAGCGGATCTTATAGATGTACTAGCAGTGCCCTGGAGGTTCAAACTCATATATCTCTTTCCTCCTTTACCGTTTCTTCCTCGTGTAGTGGACCGCATCACACAGAAGCGGGCATCAGTAATCCTAATTGCTCCTTTGTGGCCGCGAAGGACGTGGTTTGCGGATATGGTGGGGATGTCCTCATATCTGCCATGGAAATTACATTGTTGCAGGAATCTGCTGATAAAGGGTTCATTTGTTCATCTAAATCTTGATTCTCTGAGGCTAACTGCATGGAAATTGAATGCTTAGTCTTAGCCAAGAGAGTGTTATTGATACTCTACCATAAAGTGTGGAGGACCTACTTAGACTGGTGTGAAGAGCGTGGTTTTTCTGGCACAGGGTTAATGTTGCCAGAATACTATCTTTTCTCCAGGATCAACTGGAGAATGGTCTGTTGGCTAGTTCCCTGAGGGGACAGATTTCAGCCCTTTCGGTTTTACTGCACAAGAAACTGGCTTATCTTCCAGATGTGCAGTCCTTTGTTAGGGCTCTAATTAGGATCAGATCTGTGTTTAGATCTGGCGCTCCACCTTGGAGCCTGAATCTTGTTCTTCGTGTTTTGCAACAGGCTCCGTTTGAGCCTATGCATTCTGTTGACATTAAATTGTTAACTTGGAAGGTTATCTTTTTGTTGGCTATAGCCTTTGTACGCAGAGTTTCTGAGATTTCTGCTTTGCAATGTGAGCCCCCTTATCTGTTTTTTTCATGCTGATAAGGCAGTTTGACACACTAAATTAGGTTTTCTACCTAAGGTGGTGTCAGACCGCATCATCAATCAAGAGATTGTTGTGCCCTCCTTGTGTCCTAATCCTCCTCCTTCGAAGGAACGGTTGCTTCACAATTTGGATGTGGTTCGGGCTATGAAGTTTTATCTTCAGGCTACCAAGGAGTTTAGACAATCTTCCTCTTTATTTATTGTCTATTTGGGGAAGTGTAAGGAGCAGTAGGCTACTACTACTTCTCTATCTTTCTGGTTGAGGAGTGTCATCCGCTTAGCTTACGAGACAGTGGGACATCAGCCTCCTGAGAGGATAATGGCTCATTCTACCAGAGCAGTGGCTTCCTCCAGGGCCTTTAAGAACAAGGCTTCTATAGATTAGATTTGTAAGGCGGCAACCTGGTCCTCCTTACATACTTTTTCTAAATTTTACAAGTTTTTGCTTCGGCTAAAGCAGCTTTTGGGAGAAAAGTTTTGCAGGCTGTGGTGCCCTCAGAATAGGGTCCGCCTCTTCTTTTTTTGTTCCCTCCGGTTATTCATTCAGTGTCCTCTAGAGCTTGGGTATAGTTTTCCCAACAGTAAGGAATAAAGCCGTGGACTCTCCCTATCTTAGGAAGGAAAACATTATTTATGCTTACCAGATAAATTCCTTTCCTTCCGAATAGGGAGAGTCCACGGCCCGCATGTTTTTTCTTGTCTAAGGGGCAGCTCCCTAATATTTATCTTATTCTTCTGGCACCATTTATACCATGATGTTTCTCCTACATTCCTTGTTCCTTCAGCAGAATGGGGTGCCAGGTTTGGTGACATATATTTTATAATCAATATGATTTGGCTCAGACAAGATTCAACTTTTTCCTATAGAAGGATGCTCAGTTAGTAGAAGACAAACCAAATTTGGATAAGCCAAGTTGTTTTTTTTATAGAGAAAATGCTTGGTTTCTTCTTCAGAATTTCTCATTGAAATGCATGGATGCAAGTTTGGTGTCATATTTCATGATCGATATAATTTGGCTCAGTCTAGATTCAACTTTTTCCCATAGTGGGATGCTCAATTAGTAGAACACAAGCAAATCTGGAGGAGCCAAAAAGTTTTCATAGAAGGAATGCTCCATTCCTTTTTCAGAATTTACCTTTGAAATGCATATATTAGGGTACCTAGCATGGTGCCATATATTATGATTAATATAATTTGGTTTACGATAGATTTAACTTTTTTATATAGAGGAATGTACAATTAGTATAAAACAAGCTGAATGTGAGTAGGCCAAGAAGGTTGCCTTTTCAGAATTTCCAATTGAAATGCATCGATGCTAGGGTGCAATACTTTTTCGTATAGAGGGATATCCAATTACTAGAAAACAGACTAAATCTGGGGGAGCCAAGATTGTTTTAATAAAGGAAATGTTTGGTTCCTTATTCAGAATTTCCCATTGAAATGCATGGATGATAGGGTGCCACGTTTTGTGCCATATTATATGATCAATATCATTTGGCTCACGGTAGATTTAATTTTTTTATATAGAGAGATGCCCAATTAGCATAAAACAAGCCAAATGTGAGTGAGCCAAGATGGTTTTAATAAAGTAAAAGCTTGGTTACTTATTCAGAATCTCCCATTGAAATGCATGGAAATTATGGTACCAGGTTTGGTGGCATATTATCTGATCAATATGATTTGGCTCAGGCTAGACTCTTTGATCAATATCATTTGGCTCAGGCTAGAATTTTTTTATATAGAGGGATGCCCAATTAGTATAAACCAAGCCAAATTTGAGTTAGCCACGATGGTTTTAATAGAGTAAAAGCTTGGTTACTTATTCATTATTTCCTATTGAAATGCATGGATGTTAGGGTGCCAGGTTTGATGCCATATTATATAATCAATATCATTTGGCTCAGGCTAGGTTTAATTTTTTCATATAGAGGGATGCCCAATTAGTATAAAACAAGCCAAATGTGAGTGAGCCAAGATGGTTTTAATAGAGTAAAAGCTTGGTTAGTTATTCATAATCTCCCATTGAAATGCATGGAAATTATGGTACCAGGTTTTGTGCCATATTATCTGATCAATATAATTTGGCTCAGGCTAGATTGATATTTTTTTTATATAGAGGGATGCCCAATTAGTATAAAAATAGCCAAATGTGAGTGAGCCACAACAGTTTTAATAGAGTAAATGCTTGGTTACTTATTCAAAATCTCCCATTGAAATGCATGGAAATTAGGGCACCAGGTTTGGTGCCATATTATATGATCAATATTATTTGGCTCAGGCTAGATTTTTATATAGAGAGATGCCCAATTAGTATGAAACAAGCCAAATGTGAGTTAGCCAAGATGGTTTTCATAGACTAAAAGCTTAGTTACTTAGTCAGAATCTCCCATTGAAATGTATTGAAATTAGGGTACCAGGTTTGGTGCCATATACATGATCAATATCATTTGGCTCAGGCTAGATTGATTTTTTTTTAGATAGAGGGATGCCCAATTAGTATAAAACAAGCCAAATGTGAGTGAGCCAAGATGGTTTAAATAGAGTAAAAGCTTGGTTACTTATTCAGAATTTCCCTTTGAAATGCATGGATGCTAGGGTGCCAGGTTTGATGCCATATTATATAATCAATAATATTTGGCTCAGGCTAGATTGAATTTTTTTATATAGAGGGAATGTAAATTAGAATAAAACAAGCCAAATGTAAGTGAGCCAAGATGGTTTTAATTAAAAGTAAAAAGAGTAAAACCTTAGTTACTTATTCAAAATCTCCCATTGAAATGCATGGACATTAGGGTACCAGGTTTGGTGCCATATTATATGATCAATATCATTTGGCTCGGGCTAGATTTAATTTTTTTATATAGAGAGATGCACAATTAGCATAAAACAAGCCAAATGTGAGTGAGCCAAGATGGTTTTAATAGAGTAAAAGCTTGGTTACTTATTCAGAATTTCCCATTAAAATGCATGGATGCTAGGGTGCCAAGTTTGATGCCATATTATATGATCAATATCATTTGGCTAAGAGAAGAAAGGAACAGAGGCGCCAAATATGGCCTAATATCGCCAAGACACATAGATACAGAACCAACAAGAAGAAATATACTCACAAGTGAGGCGCACCCAAATGGTGCTATTGAAGCAGACTGGAACTGAAGCAGTGGTCCAGCTCACTGATCCCCGCCAGCTCAACTCCAGATCCAGAGACACCTTGCAAAGGCCTGTTGGTTAAAGCCTAGAGGGACAAGAGGAACACACAAACATAGCCCAGTAGCGTTTGGACCAAGGGGATATAAGACTGTAAAGTTGCACTTACAAGAAGCAGAGCACCTCCAGGTGCAGTATCAGCAGTACTGGGACCTCTCAGCCGCCCAGTGGACTGTGTGCTCCCAAAGACAGGATAGTAAGCGTCCCAAATATAAATTCCAAAAATGATCTAGAAAGAATATGTATCCAGCAAAAGCAAAAACTGGATAGCAGCAAGTGTATGTATATTTAAGACTTTATTAAAAACAAGCAACGCGTTTCTCAGCCGCCTATCATTTGGCTCATGCTAGATTTAATTTTTTTATATAGAGGGATGCCCAATTAGCATAAAACAAGACAAATGTGAGCGAGCCAAGATGGTTTTAATAGAGTAAAAGCTTGGTTACTTATTCAGAATCTCCCATTGAAATGCATGGAAATTAGGGCACCAGGTTTGGTGCCATATTATATGATCAATATTATTTGGCTCAGGCTAGATTTCATTTTTTTTATATAGAGAGATGCCCAATTAGTATGAAACAAGCCAAATGTGAGTTAGCCAAGATGGTTTTCATAGACTAAAAGCTTAGTTACTTAGTCAGAATCTCCCTTTGAAATGTATTGAAATTAGGGTACCAGGTTTGGTGCCATATACATGATCAATATCATTTGGCTCAGGCTAGATTGATTTTTTTTTAGATAGAGGGATACCCAATTAGTATAAAACAAGCCAAATGTGAGTGAGCCAAGATGGTTTAAATAGAGTAAAAGCTTGGTTACTTATTCAGAATTTCCCTTTGAAATGCATGGATGCTAGGGTGCCAGGTTTGATGCCATATTATATAATCAATAATATTTGGCTCAGGCTAGATTGAATTTTTTTATATAGAGGGAATGTAAATTAGAATAAAACAAGCCAAATGTAAGTGAGCCAAGATGGTTTTAATTAAAAGTAAAAAGAGTAAAACCTTAGTTACTTATTCAAAATCTCCCATTGAAATGCATGGACATTAGGGTACCAGGTTTGGTGCCATATTATATGATCAATATAATTTGGCTCGGGCTAGATTTAATTTTTTTATATAGAGAGATGCACAATTAGTATGAAACAAGCCAAATGTGAGTGAACCAAGATGGTTTAAATAGAGTAAAAGCTTTGTTACTTATTCAGAATTTCCCTTTGAAATGCATGGATGCTATGGTGCCAGGTTTGGTGCCATATTATATGATCAATATCATTTGGCTCATGCTAGATTTAATTTTTTTATATAGAGGGATGCCCAATTAGCATAAAACAAGCCAAATGTGAGTGAGCCAAGATGGTTTTAATAGAGTAAAAGCTTGGTTACTTATTCAGAATTTCCCATTAAAATGCATGGATGCTAGGGTACCAAGTTTGATGCCATATTATATGATCAATATCATTTGGCTAAGAGAAGAAAGGAACAGAGGCGCCAAATATGGCCTAATATCGCCAAGACACATAGATACAGAACCAACAAGAAGAAATATACTCACAAGTGAGGCGCACCCAAATGGTGCTATTGTAGCAGACTGGAACTGAAGCAGTGGTCCAGCTCACTGATCCCCACCAGCTCAACTCCAGATCCAGAGACACCTTGCAAAGGCCTGTTGGTTAAAGCCTAGAGGGACAAGAGGAACATACAAACATAGCCCAGTAGCGTTTGGACCAAGGGGATATAAGACTGTAAAGTTGCACTTACAAGAAGCAGAGCACCTCCAGGTGCAGTATCAGCAGTACTGGGACCTCTCAGCCGCCCAGTGGACTGTGTGCTCCCAAAGGCAGAATAGTAAGCGTCCCAAATATAAATTCCAAAAATGATCTAGAAAGAATATGTATCCAGCAAAAGCAAAAACTGGATAGCAGCAAGTGTATGTATATTTAAGACTTAATTAAAAACAAGCAACGCGTTTCTCAGCCGCCTATCATTTGGCTCATGCTAGATTTAATTTTTTTATATAGAGGGATGCCCAATTAGCATAAAACAAGACAAATGTGAGCGAGCCAAGATGGTTTTAATAGAGTAAAACCTTTGTTACTTATTCAAAATCTCCCATTGAAATGCATGGAAATTAGGGTACCAGGTTTGGTGCCATATTATATGGTCAATATCATTTGGCTCAGGCTAGATTTAATTTTTAGATGGATATAAAGAACAAGAGAGGCGCATGTGTGTACCAATAACATTAATGACAAGCACCAGCTATAACCCTAATCAGGGTACTCACATTTGTGAGAAGCACTCAGACAGTGCTATTGGATACAGGCTGGATATTTTGCAGCAACCCAGCTGCTTCTGGCTTGTGTGGGATAACTATTACTGTTTGGAGTTTGCTCCCGGAACCGGTTGTAAGACAGAGATCATATCGTTTTTCCAAGGATTGTATCTGCTGTGGATCCTGTTCCAGCCTTCTCGCTACACGTAGGATACGGTGGCTACAGAGTACTGACTGCTTTATTAAAGGTCAGCCTGCCTGTCTGCACTTTTTTCGTTAAAAGTACCATCACACTTCTGCAGAGACTGCTTTCTCTGGATTGTTGCAGTTCATTACCAGGGTTTTGCTGTTCCTGAGTTCCAGAGCTTTGGCCTATTGATGTGACCAGTAAGCTGGGTTGCTGCCAACTACCCAGCCTGTTCCTAATAGCACTGTCTGAGTGCTCCTCTCAAATGTGAGTACCCTGTATAGGGGTTTTTATCTTTATACTAATATATTATACTACTGGCACACACAGACGCCCCTTCTGTTTTATTTGCCTATCTAGACTTCTTGCGACCCCTTCTTCTGGTTATCCAAGACTGAACAGTGAGCTGGGTTGCTGCAAAATATCCAGCCTGTATCCAATAGCACTGTCTGAGTGCTCCTCACAAATGTGAGTACCCTGATTAGGGTTATATCTGGTTCTTGTCATTAGTGTTATTTAGCGCTGCATGATTAATCGCGTATGCAATTTAAAGCCGTGATTAATCGCCGCGATTTTAAAACCGCGAGAGTCACGATTTTCTCTTAAATAAAAAGATCCTCAGAAGTGACTGTGTAATGCATTGATTTATTTGTGATTTCTTGCAAACCAGCTCCATCTAGTGGTTGCTTTTAGCACACATTAGTAAAATGGCTTTTTTACTTTCACTTTCTGTTCTTCTCATAAGCAGCCGATCAATCTAGAAATCTAAAAGCAGAGCCCATGCAGGAATGAAGAGGAGAGAAAGCCACTTACTTATATTTCCCCCTAGGGACGTCTGCAGTCTGTAACTTAGGGTATGTAATCGTTATGGAACCATGCAGGAGACTGAAGAGGAGGGAAATCCACTTACTTATATTTCCCCTAGGGTCCTCTGCAGTCTGAAACTTAGGGTATGTAATCATTATGGAACCATGCAGAAGACTGAAGAGGAGGGAAAGTCACTTATATTTCCCCCTAGTCTGTGTATCATATATATATATATATATATAATTGTGTGTGTATGTGGCTTACGCTGCTTCATTTATTAATCATACCACTGTCCACAGTTAGAATGACTGTCCAAGAAAGACCTAATAACTAGCTAGTGGCTACTATTTAATCACATCACAGGCAGCAAATTTTATTTTTTTACTATTTTGTGGTTTGTATTTTTATGCTCCAAGAGTGTATTGGACATTGAGAAACATGTACATTAAGATTCTGTAGTGTTAAATAAACTTTAGAATGCAAAATGAAGGTGTTATAGTCATTTATAAGAAAATCGCGATTAAATCGCAATCGCGTATTTAAAAAAAAAAAATTGCAGGTTTTTTTTGCCCATATCGCCCAGCCCTAGTGTTATTTGTACACACATGCACCTCTCTTGTTCTTTATATCCATCTAGATATTCCTGACATATTTTTGTGAGGAGAGAGCAGCCTTCTATCAAATATTGGTTTCATCTGAGTCTCATCAGGTGAACTTTGGGACACATCTGCTAACTATACCAAGAGACTATCTTGTTCACTTTTTATCTCTGTATTTGCATTCATTATTTTCTTTATGTTTGTACAGGAATAATATAGGTAGTTATAAACCATAAGTTGGTACACATACACTGGTGTGTCGATATAGATATATTATTGTCATATTCCCACTTGGGTATATTGTTATAGTCTCATACCGCACTTGACCGTTTAGCGCCCCCTATCTGGAGTCAGACGATTTTTTACAACAAGCCAAATGTGAGTGAGCCAAGATTGTTTTCATAGAGTAAAAGCTTGGTTACTTATTCAGAATTTCCCATTGAAATGCATGGATGCTAAGGTGCCAGGTTTGATGCCATATTAAATGATCAATATCATTTGGCTCAAGCTAGATTTTTTTTTTTTATAGAGGGATGCCCAATTAGCTTAAAACAAGCCAAATGTGAGTGAGCCAAGATGGTTTTAGTAGAGTAAAAGCTTGGTTACTTATTCAGAATTTCCCATTGAAATGCATGGATGCTAGGGTGCCAGGTTTGATGCCATATTATATGATCAATATCATTTGGCTCAGGCTAGATTTAATTTTTTTATATAGAGGGATGCCTAATTAGCATAAAACAAGCCAAATGTGAGTGTGCCAAGATGGTTTTAATAGAGTAAAAGCTTGGTTACTTATTCAAAATCTCCAATTGAAATGATGGTACCAGGTTTTTGGCATATTATCTGATCAATATAATTTGGGTCAGGCTAGATTTCATTTTTTTTATATAGAGGGATACCCAATTAGTATAAAACAAGCCAAATGTGATTGAGCCAAGATGGTTTTCATAGAGTAAAAACTTGGTTACTTATTCAAAATCTCCAATTGAAATGCATGGAAATTTGGGTACCAGGTTTGGTGCCATATTATATGATCAATATCATTTGGCTCAGGCTAGATTTAATTTTTTCATACAGAGAGATGCCCAATTAGCATAAAACAAATGTGAGTGATCCAAGATGGTTTTAATAGAGTAAAAGCTTGGTTACTTATTCAGAATTTCCCTCTGAAATGCATGGATGCTAGGGTGTAATGTTTGATGCCATATTATATGATCAATATCATTTGGCTCAAGCTAGATTTAATTTTTTTTTATAGAGGGATGCCCAATTAGCTTAAAACAAGCCAAATGTGAGTGAGCCAATATGGTTTTAATAGAGTAAAAGCTTGGTTACTTATTCAGAAAAACCTATTGAAATGCATGGATGCTAGGGTGCCAGTCTTGATGCCATATTATATGATCAATATCATTTGGCTCAGGCTAGATTTAATTTTTTTTATATAGAGGGATGCCCAATTAGTATAAAACAAGCCAAATATGAGTGAGCCAAGATGGTTTTAATAGAGTAAAAACTTGGTTACTTATTCAGAATTTTCCATTGAAATGCATTTATGCTAAGGTGCCAAGTTTGTTGCCATATTATATGATCAATATCATTTGGTTAAACCTATTTTTAACTTTTTTATATAGAGGGATGCCCAATTAGTATAAAACAATCCAAATGTGAGTGAGCCAAGAGTAAAAGCTTGGTACCTTATTCAGAATTTACCATTGAAATTAATGGAAATTATTGTGCCATGTTTGGTGCCAAATTTCATGATTAATATCATATTAAATTTGCTAATTTTTGTTCAATAAATAATTACTTTTATGAATTAGAAGCTAACCTGAATAGGATGCTGGGTGAATAGTAAGCTAACTTCAATCTTCGAATAAGAAGCTGGCCGAATAAGGAGCTAACTTTAGTATCATGAAAGAAACAGGTTGAAATCCACTATCAAAAATCCTTAGAGAAAAACTCTCATCAGGCGATGCTAGATGCTGTAAACTATGCAAAGTAGAAGACAAAAAAAGAGAAGAAAAAAAACACCCCCCTAAGCACTCAAGAAAAAAAACAATAACAACTCAGCCCTGCAGTGCAAAAAAAACCCCCAGAAATATCAAAGATATAAAATATAACCTTTAAGTCCACATTAAAAAATAAAAGAAATAAAAAAACTATAAAAGTTAACATTAAAATAGACTAGCTAGTCCTAAACTTATTACCCACAAATAACTCAATAATGCAAATAAGATAACAAATAATATGGATTATTATAGCCTTGGTGACTCTATAGTCCCAATTTTATAAAAGACAGGAGACAAGTATTTTGCTTTACTTTCTAAACTCTAGCAGTAATACAAGTACAGAAAAAAGTAACATAGTTTAACAGTACACAGTAATAAAGCCAGGCTCTGGACAATCCTCTTTTTTTACTGGTCCGGACCGAACCAATCCTCAGGAAATGTAGAACATAACAAGACCAACAGGTCTCCAACAGAACCGGAACAGATGAATCTTTAACAGATATCTCCCAGGAATATTTCCTGAAATTGAAACTAGATCATTCACACTAGAATAAAACAAATAATCCATAAAAGTAACATGAAATAACTTTTTTTTGTACACATATATACATAGGGAGAGAGAAAAATATTGTTTTACCCAAGGGGGTCAAAATACTCGCCTCCTGTCTTTAATAAAATTGGGACTATAGAGTCACCTAGGCTATCATAATCATATTTTATGATAAGATAGGGGGCTCCTATTTTGCTTTTTTAAATCTTAACCATCTAATAAGGACAAAGCAGCCTGAGAATTAGGTTTGAAATAAAATTTGGGGAATATAGTATCAGAAGATCAGTCTGCTGCAGCCAGGAGGTCTTGTAAAGAGCAACCCTTCCTAAATACACAGGAGACTGCCGCCCCACTAACTGAATGAGCACCAAAGGAGGATGGAATCTGAGTTAGGGACATGACCCAGTGTATCTATCTGGCAATAGTGGGAACCGATATGGGTCGAAAGGGCTGAACATAAAAAATCAGTAATGGGCCTGTTCCTGATCTACATAAGGGAGCCGTACGAGAACAGTATTCTTTAAGGCATCTTGCTACCCATAGCAGAGGTTCCTAATCTAGATAAGAGTAAGATGGGGAAGACGAGAAGGTTTTAGTAAGCCTATTAATATGGAAATGTAGACCTGAAGGGGATAGAGAGAAATCGTCCACATCTATATCCTGAACATCTGAGGCTCGTCTAAAGGAGAGAAGGCAGAGCAGGGTAGCTAATTTAGCGGACAACTGTTTCATGGATAACAAAGGGTTGTCCGGTCAAGACTGAAATAAGGAAAGAAGTTTTGAGACCTCCCAGAGAGATTTATAACGAGATTGTGGGGTATCCTAAGGCGGATGCCCCACAGGAGACGAGAGATGAGAGGATCCTTACCTACAGGTAGCCCATTAATCGGGAGGTGTGCTGTTGATATGGCAGAACGAAATAGATTAACTGTACAATAGGCTTTCCCTTGTTCATAAAGATGAGTGAGGAAATTTGCTATAGTTACTGGAGGTGCTGAAAAGGGATCAGTACATTCTACCAAGCACCAACGAACCCAGAGTGACCAGGCAGCATAGTAGGACCGACGAGTTCCTGGGGCCCAGGAATCTCTGAGGTGAACTTGAGCTGTGCCGAAAGCTTTGTGAGGGGGCAAATTCTGGATTAAGGCATCTGTGGCTTGAGCTCCCGGGTCTGGCAACCAACTGGAATATGTTGGGAGTTGATGGTTTGTGCGAGACGCAAAGAGTCAGAATTTTGAGAAAAATCTGCCTGTTCAGTTTCCAGTAGCTGGTATCTCTCCAGTATCTGGAAAACAAATCCGCTACGACGTTGGACTGTCCCGGAAGATATTCAGCCACTACCGATATATTGTTCTTGAAGCAAAATTGGTAAAATTGCTGAGTTAAATTTGATGGGGGCAGTGACCTGATGCCTCCCAGTTTGTTGATATACTGAACAGCTGGAAAAAAAGTCAGGTGAGGACCCGAAAATGGCCCATGTTGTGAAGCCACCAGTAAATTTCTTGTCTGACCTCTGGGGAGAGTGTCACCGGTTGAGCAAAAGAAAGTTCTCTGTGTAGGTGAGAGTGTTTCAGCCTCTGCATGGCCCTGTAATATAAGGGTCCAGGGAAGATTGCTTGAATGAATGGAGGAGGACAATAGCCCTATAATCCTTGCCAGTTGCCGCAATCGTATTTGCAGTTTTCTCAGGGCTGTTCTGAGCTCCTTGAATAGTGGTCAGTTTGGTATCTGGGAGAGCCAAGGTAGCTGTCACTGAATTCACCGTGAATCCTAGAAACTCTAGAGTTTGGGCATGGGATAGGAGAGATTTGTCGTGCTTAATTACGAAACCTAGGTGTTGTAAGAGGTTCATCGAACCAGGGTCCTGAGCTGAGACCATAGGGATGGCATGTAACTTGCCAGAGATCCTCGTTCCATAGGAACTGGAGATAATGGCGGAATGTGTGATGCATAGGAACTGTTAAGTAGGCATCCTTTAAGTCCAGACGAACCATCCAATCCTGACCTTGCAGGGTGTCCCTGAGAATGTGTATGCCCTCCATTTTGAAATGGTGGTAGACTAGGAATAGATTTAATGCTCTCAGGTTGATGACGGGGCAAAAGCCTCCGTATTTCTTTTTGACCAGGAACATATTGCTGATAAAACCTTGTGTTGAGGCTAACTCTATAGCTCCTTTTTGGAGAAGTTGTTGCATTCATTTCTATGTTTATAAGTTCCTGCATAGAGTGAGGGAAAGGGATTGGGTTGGGTGGAAGGAGTTGCGATGGGAGTTGGATTCTATGTGGAATCCTAATACTGTTTGCAAAACCCACTTGTCTGAGGTTATATATAGTCTTCCAAGTTGTGAAATAATGAGTAAGTCTGCCCGCTAACTCTACGGGGAAAGCATGTGGGAACAAAGGACTCACCTTGGTTAGTGGTAGCTGGAGGGGTTTGTGGATGACCTCTGGCTTGGAAGGGCCGACCTCTGGTAGGGAACAAGTGTCTGATTTGCAGGGGCATATTGTTGGTGAAAGGAGCCTTTGAATGCTGCTGCTTGGCTAGGCAAACGACCCCTGAATCGACCAGCCCTGGCAAAAAACCCTCTATTATAAAGCACTCTGCTTACATTGGGTTGAGCCCTGTTCAATGAGGTCAAAGTAGACACAAATCTATTTAAGCCTCGTATAAATGATTCACCAAAAAGTAAGCCTTTGGCTAAGAAGCCCCCTTCCGTTTTAGCCATATCTGGCAGTTTTTAGGGTCTAGTCTGGATAATGCTGGCCTTCGTCTCTCAGTAGAGAGTGCCACGTTAGTGTTGCCTAATAGTCAAATTGTTCTTTGGGCCCATTCTCTTACCTGCTGAGGGTCTAGGTTTTGTGAGGTTACAACCGCTTGGTCAGCAAGCTGTAGTATTTGCGTAATGGAACCGACCATGTCCAATAATTTGTCTTGGGCCGATTCCCTATCCGGGAGGATGGGTCGTGGGCATTCCGCCCTTAATTTATTCCTAGTGGGGTTAGAAAGGGGTTTTCTTAACCATGCTTGCAATAATTGCTCTATATGTTGTGAAGGGGACCATTCAGATAACTGTGGATGTCTTATTTGGTCAGGGTCAAATATGGGATGACCCAAGGGGTCTATAATGGTCTAGGCAGGGTAGTTATTACTGCCATCATGGGGACAGGGGGTTTCATGTGGCTCTTCAAGCCATTCCTCCTCTGACTCATGTTCTGATAGGTACCTGTCAGGGTAGTACGTAGGATTTGGTTCAGAGGTATCATTATCATTTTCTTCCCTTATTTTTACCCCAGGGGTAGGGGTTATGGCAGGCTTATTTCTTTTTGTGAGGAGGGTTCGCCTTGATGTTTGGATTTTGTAGTACGTTTCTTAGAGGGCTCTGGGGATTTAGAGGGGTTTTGTGTCGGGGCTGGAGGCCCTGTATAATATTTTTCACCATGGATGAAATGACTGCAAGACCAGAGGATACTGCTTGGGATACAGATGTATTAACCATCAATTGTATATCTTCAGGAGTTTGTTCGTCGTCAGACATGATATCTGTAGTAATATTATTAGGGAAACCATATAAATATATATGTACTATGCCTGCTGCGGAGCTCATAGAGTGCCGCCAAAATGACAGAATATCGCTTCTGTTCACATGTATGTAATATAAATTGATACGTTTCTTTTCCACTTCACAGTATTCACAGGGATTACGATCTAGATAATGCTTGTTATCTATTATCTGTAGATATAATGATATGTGTTACAACTTTATTTACCGTTATAGGTTAGTGGTATGTTAACACCCCGTTTTAATACTATCCTTATTTCTTCCATCGTTAACATAGCATCATAAATTGCCTAGGTATTGTAAAGACTATCCGCTTAGGAATAGCGTTATTCGTTGGTGATATAGTGGAAACTGAATCCAAGATCACCGCGGTCACGTGGTGTGACGTCGCATGATCAGCGTAAGGAGAGAGACAGAGACCCTCTACCAAGATGGCTGCCAGGGCACCGCGAGGCAGTAAAAGGAACCGGGTCGGCGATCTCGTAAGGATGTGGTTACCCTTTATGTAAGGAGGAAATGTTCCACTACGCCACCAATGATATATGCAAATAGGTATGAGATTAAATTAATAAACAATAAACAGCTACTAAATGTTAGACAGAGAAAAATGTTGGAAAAAACATTATAAGGAGATTCAATAGGATAGTGAAGTTAGATAAGATAAGATCCACTCTCTAATCTGGGAGGCACACAAATATGTGCTTAGAGGGGAACTAATCAAACGAAAAGCACAATGTCAAAATTCACAGCGTCAGACGTACAAAGATCTATCAGACACTTTTGCCCACCTTGACTTAGCTCATAAACTGTCCCCGTCGGACCCTTTAATAGCAACCAACCTGCAAGATGTTAGACAAGCCCTAGGTGGCTTTCTGCAAATCGAGTATCAAGCGCTCCGAACAAAAACCAATAGCATGTTCTTCTACGAGAGCAATAGGTCAGGCAAACTCCTAGCCAGAGCCCTGAAAAAAAGAGACTAAAATCTTACATAAATAAAATAAAACAACCTACCCCACCGACCACCCTTTGCACCATCACTGACATTTTACAATCCTTCCACGACTATTACTCAACACTCTACAACATGAAAAATGATTCCACTACACGCGGAGCTCTTCTGAACCTAATTTCTTATATTGCGCAAGCACAACTACCTAAGATAACTCCTGAACAACTTCAATGCCTTAATAACCCCATTTCCAAGCCTGAACTACTTGCGGCCATCAAATCACTCGACATCGGGAAAAGCCCAGGCCCGGATGGTTTTACAGGAAAACCACACTTTCTCTTCCCTACTCTTGCCTTATTTTACCCAACTCTTTAATGAAGTAACAGAAACTAATCCCTTCCCTCAATCAATGCTAAAAGCGCAAGTAGTAGTAATCCCAAAACCAGGCAAACCCCCCACTACACCAGCAAACTTTCGCCCAATATCCCTCCTAAATACAGATATCAAACTATACACCAAAATATTAGCCACCCGTATTAACACCATTCTACCATCCATCGTACACATCAACCAAGCTGGGTTTACCCCTTTCAGAGAAACCAAAGACAATACCACTAAAATTCTTCTTTTAATGGAGCACGCTGCTACCAATAACATACCCTCTGCATTCATTTCAATGGATGCGGAGAAAGCCTTTGATAGGCTAGACTGGCAATTTCTACGGATGACATTAAAACAATTCGGCTTTGACCAACCTTTTATAGGGAAAGTCTTTCCCCTTTACAATAACCCTCAAGCAAAAATTAAACTAAACAACAATCTTTCTCACCCATTCAATATCACAAACGGCACAAGGCAAGGATGTCCTCTCTCCCCTATTCTGTTTGTCCTCGCAATGGAGGTTTTAGCCTCTCATATTAGGCATAACACAACCATCCATGGATTCAGAATAGCACATCAAGAATACAAAGCTACCGTATATGCCGACGACCTCTTCCTTACACTCACACAACCCGAAGCATCAATTTCCTCCCTAATGCAAACATTTAATAACTACGGCTCCTTCTCAAATTTTAAGATCAACATCACTAAATCAGAACTGCTGCCTGTTGGGCTCTACACGGACGACCTAGATCTAATACAATCATTAGCCCACTTCCGCCTCCAACACCACTCCATAAAATATCTAGGAGTTCACATATCCCCACATACACAGGTAACACTCAACTTAAATTTCAAAGCCATTACTGACACGACACACGCCCTCCTGAGATCCTGGAGCAGCAAGCCAATCTCGTGGTTGGGCAGAGTTAATTTGGTTAAAATGATCCTCCTCCCTAAGCTACTATACCTCTTTCAAACCTTGCCAGTCCCTATCCCAATACCACTAATTCACAATCTCCAAAAGTCCATCATATCATATATATGGCAACACAAGAGACCCCGGATAGCTACCGCCACACTCTATCGTCCTAAGGAGTTGGGCAGACTTGGGTTCCCAAATTTAGCACAATAAAGATTAGCCTCTTTTTACTCTAGAATTATACACTGGAGCAAACACTCGACCCACAAAGAATGGGTACTCCTAGAACATTCATTATCCACCACTAACCATCTCAGCAGCAAATGTTGGCTACCGCCCAACAAGCGAAATTTACCAATGCATCTTCCAACTATAACCAAAGAAACTTTCAAGTTATGGGACACACATATTAAACAATTTAGCCACATCTATACAATACCCTCTCCGTTAACCCCTCTTTTGCGAAAACCCTGATTTACATTAGTCGAGCAAACCACTCAAGCTCCCCAAATATCTAGATCTTTACCCCACCTCACAATACTCACAAATGGAAAACCCAAACCTTTGCCCGAAATTGCAACCATCCTAGAGACCACACATGTAAACTGGTTCCGCTACCGACAACTCTCGGATTTCTTGACAAAGCATTCCCAAAAGGCTCTTCTTTTGCGTGCCCTAACCAATTTTGAAAGTTGCTGCATTAACGACACCCTAAATACCGGCTTTCTTTCCTTCACATACCAATTACTCATGCAAACGCACAATACGTCCCTACCTTCCTACACACAAAAATGGGAAAGAGAAATTGGCTCCACACAAACCCACAAGGAATGGTTAAAAATATTCTCCTACTGTACATGACAAAATCGTCATCTTCCATCTATGTAATGGAGATGAATGTCAAACTTTTGTATAGATGGTACTATACCTCATACCGACTGCACACCATCCTCCCCGCGCTCTCGCCTGAATGCTGGAGAGGCTGTAATGCAACAGGCACTCCCACGCACATATGGTGGACATGCCCCATCGCTCAGGTATTTTGGGAGGCAATCAAGGTTGAATTTGAAAAATGTTTATCCGTAACTCTCGAATTAAATATCTGGGGCCCCATCCGATATGCAGCGTCGCCAGTTTTTGCGGAGGTTTGGTATCACATATACGGCGTAGCATACAACTTGCGCCCGTATATTTCACCTGTCGCCCGGAATTCTTACTCCCATAGGCTAACATGGGACTGTGTCGTAAATCGGTATCCAATATCCAGCGCAAGGCCTTACGGGGCAAAAATGGAGAGATCTTACTCAATTTTCACCTCGCCATAAAATGCAGCCGTAGCAGGCCTTGCTCTGAGTATGGGAGCACAGTAACTCTCTAAAATGCCTGCAAAAAAAACCTAACGCATGCGCAATGTCTATCTACCTGTCAACCGCAATCCCCCACCGCAATAACTAATAAAATATTTAACCCCTAAACCGCCGCTCCCGGACCCCGCCGCCACCTACATTAAATTTATTAACCCCTAATCTGACCCCCCTACACCGCCGCCACCTACATTAAATTTATTACCCCCTAAACCTAAGTCTAACCCTAACACCCCCCAACTTAATTATTATTACAATAGCTATTAAATAGTTAATAACTATTTAATAGCTACCTAGTTAAAATAATTACAAAATTACCTGTAAAATAAAACCTAACCTAAGTTACAAATACACCTAACACTACAATTAGCTAAAATAAAATACAAATAAACTAAATAAACTATATTACAAAAAAACACTAAATTACAGAAAATAAAAAAATACAAGAATTTTAAATTAATTACACCTAATCTAAGCCCCCTAATAAAATAAAAAAGCCCTCCAAAATAATAAAATGCCCTACCCTATACTAAATTACAAATAGCCCTTAAAAGGGCTTTTTGCTGGGCATTGCCCCAAAGTAATCAGCTCTTTTACCTTTAAAAAAAAGAACAACCCCCCCCAACATTACAACCCACCACCCACACACTCCTACTCTAAAACCCACCCGATCCCCCCTTAAAAAAACCTAACACTACCCCATTGAAGATCACCCTACCTTGAGCCGTCTTCACCCAGTCGGGCAGAAGTCTTCATCCGATGGGGCAGAAGAGGACATCCAGACCGGCAGAAGTCTTCATCCTATCCGAGCAGAAGAGGACATCCGGACCGGCAGACATCTTAATCCAAGCGGTATCTTCTATCTTCATCCATCCGACGAGGAACGGCTCCATCTCGAAGACCTCCGGCGCGGAGCATCCTTCCTGGTCGATGGACTAACGACGAATGACGGTTCCTTTAAATGATGTCATCCAAGATGGCGTCCCTCGAATTCCGATTGGCTGATAGGATTCTATCATCCAATCCGAATTAAGGTAGGAAAAATCCGGTTGGTTGATTTAATCAGCCAAATCGGATTGAACTTCAATCCGATTGGCTGATTGGATCAGCCAATAGAATTGACCATTCAACCATTTGGATTTTTCCTACCTTAATTCCGATTGGCTGATAGAATCCTATCAGCCAATCAGAATTCAAGGGACGCCATCTTGGATGACGTAATTTAAAGGAACCGTCATTCGTCGTTAGTCCATCGGCCAGGAAGGATGCTCCGCGCCGGAGGTCTTCAAGATGGAGCCGCTCCTCGTCCGATGGATGAAGATAGAAGATGCCGCTTGGATGAAGATGTCTGCCGGTCCGGATGTCCTCTTCTGCTCGGATAGGATGAAGACTTCTGCCGGTCTGGATGTCCTCTTCTGCCCCATCGGATGAAGACTTCTGCCCGGCTGGGTGAAGACGGCTCAAGGTAGGGTGATCTTCAATGGGTAGTGTTAGGTTTTTTAAGGGGGGATCGGGTGGGTTTTAGAATGGGGGTGTGTGGGTGGTGGGTTGTAATGTTGGGGGGGATTGTTCTTTTTTTTTACAGGTAAAAGAGCTGATTACTTTGGGGCAATGCCCAGCAAAAAGCCCTTTTAAAGGGCTATTTGTAATTTAGTATAGGGTAGGGCATTTTATTATTTTGGGGGGCTTTTTTTTATTTTATTAGGGGGCTTAGATTAGGTGTAATTAGTTTAAAATACTTGTAATTTTTTTATTTTCTGTAATTTAGTGGTTGTTTTTTTTTGTAATATAGTTTATTTAATTTAATTGTATTTTATTTTAGCTAATTGTAGTTAATTAATTTAATTTATTTATTGATAGTGTAGTGTTAGGTGTATTTGTAACTTAGGTTAGGTTTTATTTTACAGGTAATTTTGTAATTATTTTAACTAGGTAGCTATTAAATAGTTATTAACTATTTAATAGCTATTGTACCTAGTTAAAATAAATACAAAGTTGCCTGTAAAATAAAAATAAATCCTAAAATAGCTACAATGTAATTATTAATTTTGTAGCTGTTTTAGGGTTTATTTTATAGGTAAGTATTTAGTTTTAAATAGGAATAATTTAGTTAATAATAGTTATATTATTTAGATTTATTTAAATAATAATTAAGTTAGGGGGGTGTTAGGGTTAGACTTAGGTTTAGGGGTTAATACATTTAATATAGTGGTGGCGACGTTGGGGCGGGAGATTAGGGGTTAATAAATTTAATGTAGGTGGCGGCGGTGTAGGGGGTTAGATTAGGGGTTAATAAATGTAATGTAGGTGGCGGCGGGGTCCGGGAGCGGCGGTTTAAGGGTTAATACATATAATGTAGGTGGCAGTGGGCTCCGGGAGCGGCGGTTTAGGGGTTAATACTAGGATAGGTTTATTGCGGTGTGGGCTATGGCGGTTTAGGGGTTAATAATTAGGCTTATTGTGTTGTGGGGGGTTGTCGGTCTAGGGGTTAATACATTTATTATTAGGAGTGAGAGGGAGGATTGCGGATATAGGGGTATACGTATCGGGCTTATTTTTGGGAGGCAGGTTAGACAGTTACGGGAGATTATTTTTTTTTTTAACTTTTCTTAGGCGCCGGCAGTTTCTAAAGTGCCGTAAGTCACTAGCGACTCCAGAAATTTGTAGTTACGCTTATTTCTGGACATCACTAGTTTATCCGACTTAGGGCACTTTTGGAACTGCCGGCGGGGTATATGTTATACCCTGATGTGCCAGGTGAAACTATGGGCGGCGCGGGTTCCCTCGCTTGTGCCGAAAACTACGCTGTATATCGGATCGCGCCCCTGGTTTTTCTTTTTTAACAAGTTCACTAATGTTAAATGCAAATTAAGACTAGCGTTACTAACCATCATGACTAACTCAGCAAAACTGATACCAAAAAACTGAAAAAAAATATAATCTTCCAGCTATCCCTGTCTGGAAAGAAATGACCTCCCAGACTCTTAAACTAGAAAAATACCACTACACTAACAATAAACAAATGGACGACTACCATTCAATCTGCTTTCTCTGGGAGGAATATCTTAACCAGACACCTTCTCTACCCACGACATGACGTGTTCATTAGTACCCTTATAATTCAACAATATCCACTATACCCCATCACTATAGACAAAAGACTTCCTTGATCCTAGATAACCAATTATTCATTTTCACGGCCTAACAAAAAACAATCTATAAGTTTTTTTTGTTTGTTTTTTCCCTGCAGGAACTATTTTACTTAACTATACCTAATGCAGTCCAAACCCATGTTAATACCTGTTAATTTAATCATTAACCATATGTCCTGTTCATGATCTGTAGCAGGTAATTCATTTTTGAAAACAGATATAGTAATCTTAGAGAAGATAAAGTCAATCTTTTAGAGAAATCAATCTGAAACAAGTTTACATCACCTTGCTGCTGGAGCAGTAAAGGAAGAGGATTTTCCAGAGCCTGGTTTTATTACCGTGTACTGTGATCTGATTGGTTGTACAGTTATATTATGTTACTTTTTTCTGTACTTGTATTACTGCTGGAGTTTAGAAAGTAAAGCAAAATAGGAGCCTCCTGTCTTGTCATAAAATTACAGTAAGAAAAGCACAAGATTGGTAAATATCCCCATTGCAATATGTGACATGAGTCAAAAAGGTCCCTAACCTATGACTGTCCGTGACTATTAAATCCTCACTAAGGGGCAAAAGGGATTGGCAATCTTTGCTCTCATGTAACTCCACTGCAATTACTTACAAATACCTGGGTGTTCCCATGCTGATACAAACACATTTAGAAATAGTTTCTGCTGACTCTAAGCAACCTGCTGCTCACAGTGACACCTGTGCATAGTCCTTTAGCTGATATCGTCAAAGTTACTGCACATGTATTGAATATAAAGGAATCTCACCTCGTTCCCATCGACTCACTTGTGACAGTACTCCAGCCGTTAAAACCACTTACAAGGGATTGGTATGATATTTCCCCTTTGGTTCAGCTGAATTCCCTTGTCGGCGTCTCACGTGACGTCCGTGTCACGTGATTGTTTCTTCGCCAATAGACTTCCACTGTTCTCACTGTCAGAAGAGGCAATATGGCTTGAGTCACTGGTCACGGCAGGTATAGTGAAACTAACCCGGAGTCCCTACAGTTATCCTGTCAGCATTCTCCTTTGCTGATTGGTGATGTTTGAACAAAAAAAGCCGGTGCTGTTAAAAGTTAAATTCTTTATTCCATACAATTTAAAAATGGCTCACATGTTATAATAAAAGTAAATGCCCAGACTTGCCAGACTAGTATAACGGGTTTTGGCCCTGACAGCCTTAATCATAGACTTGTGTTCCCATGCTGATCTCACATCCAAAATCCAATCTGAAATCAAAGACATATACATTAGTTAACCATATAAGAAAAAAATGCCTAAATATGAAAGCCTGATGCGCAAAGGCAAAGTGTCAATGTCAAAATGAAAAACGTATTACCATTTCAGACTTATAAGGAACTCATCAGTATTAGCGTATTCGAAACACTAAAACAATTCCAGCATATCATAAATCGACTAGCATTGGGTCCCGTCTGTTATCACAGCCGTTTCTAATCAAATAGTTACTATCAGTGATAATGTCTCTGATTGATTATCCTACAATCACCTTTACGCCCCATTCCGTGATTTCACACGGGCATCACCAGTAAGAATATAATAGATAGACGGTGGGGTAATACACATTGGGAAATCAAATGTCATTTTACATCACTTGCGGGGTTTTGAACAATCACTCATACACAAAGAAAAATAATCTCCAGCTGTGGTGAATAAAACGACCTTTATTGTGCATACAGGCTCCAATTAAGCAATGTTTCGGGCTAACACTAAGCCCTTTTTCTGGGCTTGGTAAGCCTTCTCTGTGCTTTTGTGAGCAGTGGGTTCTGTACTTAATTTACCTGCTTTAATCACTCATACAAACAGGAGTGCATGAGTAACACCCACATAATAGAAAACAGCAATAGCATGTTTATCCCCGCAGTCAGGCTTTAGGTAGTTAATGTACTGGTAGTGATCGTTACATCGCTACCCCTTCGATGTAACCTTGCACAGCAAATTTTATTTAAAGAAAAAGCATTCAGTTTGCACCTAGTACATTAATGCCTATCCCTCATAATCACGATCATACTCCCAATACCAAAGCATAAACTTATAGATACCACGTAGAATAATTCCCATTGATCAATCAAACTTCAATCTGAATCTACTACATCATTTCTGTTAATCACATCTTCAAGTAAACCCACTTGAATGCCCTCCCCCTGAACATGCCACAGATATGTTCCCTCAAACGGATTTGAAATTCACATGTGGACATTCCTACATATTTTTCCCACATGAACACTCAATACAAAAAAATTGGCCATTAAAGCATATTATGAGTCGCGGCGGTATAGCTATACCGCAAGAATTTTAGCCTGTAATGCAACATCCACTCCGCACTCCAAAAAAAAAAAAAAAGTTTGATTGCAGGATTTTCCATAGCGCCGTATTACAGGTTGTGCGGTCCGGCTAAAATGCTTGCGTTACAGCCTATACCGACATGATCCATTCCGCCATCTGAGAGCAATAGTTAAGGATTTTGCGAAACAAAAATGTTACAAAGAACACTAACACCCATAAACTACCTATTAACCCCTAAACCGCCGCTCTCCTGCATTGCAAACACTAGGATTTCAGTAGCTCTTATCCTATTGGCTGTTTTGAACAGTGAATAGGATTTCAGAAGCTCTTATGCTATTGGCTAATTTGAATTTGAAGAATCAAATCAGCCAATAGGAATGCAAGGTACGCCATCTTGAAACGGGTACCTTGCATTTAACTTCAGTGTACGGCGGTGATCGTATGAAGAGGACGCTCCGCGCAGGATGTCATTGCCGTCCAGGATAGCTCCGCGCTGCCGGGATGAAGATAGAAGACGTCCCCGAGATGGATGAAGGTGTCGTCGCCTGTATGAAGACTTCTCACCGCCTGGATGAGGATGGATGACTGGACTTCAGGAACCGTGAGTAGATTTTATGAGGTTAGTGTTCATTTTTTGTTTTTTGGGTGTTTTTTTTTTTTAGATTAGGGTTTTTTGGGCAGTGTTAAAGAGCTGAATGCCCTTTTAAGGGCAATGCCCATACAAATGCCCCTTTAGGGGCATTGGGTATCTTAGGATTTTTTTTAGACTTATGTTTTTTATTTTGGGTGGTTGGTTGGGTGGTGGGTTTTACTGTTGGGGGGACTTTGTATTTTTTTTTCTAGGTAAAAGAGCTGTTTAACTTAGGGCAATGCCCTACAAAAGGCCCTTTTAAAGGCTATTGGTAGTTTATTGTAGGTTAAGGGGTGTTTTTATTTTGGGGTGCTTTTTTTATTTTTATAGGGCTATTAGATTAGGTGTAATTTGTTTTTATTTTTGATAATTTCGTTTATTTTTTGTAATCTTAGAGTTTTTTATTTTTCGTAATTTTAGTGTTTATTATTTTTTGTAATCTTAGATTTTTTTATTTTTTTCGTAGTATTAGGTTTATTTCAATTTGTAATTTAGATTTTTTAATTTGTAGTTTATTTTATTAGAATAGTTATGTTAGGTTAATTTATAGTTTGATGTTAGTTTTTTTTATTTCACAAGCAAGTTTTTATTTATTTAAAGATAGTTATTTTGTAACTTTTAATTTAAAGTTAAGGAGGGTGTTTATGGGTTAATAGTTTAATTTAGTGTTTTGCGATGTGGGGGGCTGGCAGTTTAGGGGTTAATAGGTTTAGTTTATTAGTTGTGATGTGGGGGGGCGGCAGTTTAGGGGTTAATAGGTTTATTTAGTGTTGGGGAGCTTCGGATTAGGGGTTAATCACTTTATTTAGTTTTGGGGAGCAGTGGATTATGGGTTAATAATTATATTTCGTGTAGGAGATGTCGAGGAGCGGCGGTTTAGGGGTTAATAACTTTTATTAGTGTTGGCAATGTTGGGGGCGGCGGACTAGGGGTATTTAGACTAGAGGTTTATGTTAGGGTGTTAGATTTAAACGTAACTTTCTAACGCACTCTTCCCATTGATGTCTATGGGGGAAAGCCTGCACACACGCACCATAACGCACAGCACAAGGAGGTTTTTCAGTAACTCATAATAGCAGCGCTCTGGAAAGTGCGGGACTGCTCATTTTATTACGTTCCTTAAGCACCGGATATAGCGCAAAACTCGTAATCTAGGTGATTGTTAGTTCTGCAAGTAAAAAAATGAAAATCTGGGGGTGGAGCCAGCAGCCAAACAGAGAAGACGCACTTCAGTAAGCTCCTGCTGAAATGTATTGAATATAACAGCAAATAGGGATTTAATATCTGAAATTTGCCTCAAAATTAAACTTGAATAAGCAGGACTGACTTTGCATCATCAGTGGCCTGCAAAAATACTTTTTTAAGTTTTTTTTCCCCCTGGCTGTCGCTACTAACTAGTGAACTTCTGGGCCTATGTGGCCTTCTGTAAATATGGCGTCAGATATAGAGGAAGGCTCTTCAGTTGTTCGCAGAGCCCTGTGGAAGCTTGCTATACAACTTTCTGCCAACTTTGAGGATCTCACTGCCAGTCTCCGGTCTATCATGGAGAGACCTACAACCATAAGGCAAGACAGGCTAGAGGATATAGAATTCTCGACCCGCATTGAACACTTTCATCTGCGAGAGGAGCAGACAGAGGAGGCTATGGCTGATTCCGTGTCCGGTATACCCAGTATCGCTACAGAATCCACTCTTTCTCACAACGGCTCCACTCGGCTGCTACTGATCGGACCTATGCGTCCGTTAGCTGTGAGTTTGTTTTTACTGGGGGAGCACCACGTGAGCAATAATAAGTCGGGTGCATCCCGTACAACCTCGGGCATACAGGAGCTCTTACCGCCAACTTTTGTCATTACGACCAGAGACACTGCACTGAGGAGGGTAGGAGCAATTCCCATAGAGACTTTCAATTTTACTGTGGACCGAAGGAGACACAATAGCTCCGTCCAGGGTGGTCACCCTTTCGGGTTAACTGCGGACTGCCTGGCCGTCTCTCCCCGCACCAGTATAAATCAGGATTCAGCAACACCACGCCAGCATGGCTGGCCAAATACAAGTCGCCGACTGGACTTACCGGTATTTGTATGGGTCTCTTGGAAGGTGTTTTTGATCCGGGAGGACTGTTTTCATTATTCTATGGCCTCGGTGAGCACCGGACATTTTGCTCTGTATAGAGATCCCCCTCTGATCACCTTGATATCATGAGCACCCAGCTTCTACTTCTAGCAATGTTAAACTTTGCTTATGTATATTGGTCTCTGTGAACCAGTGTACTTTTGGCTGCATAACCTAGGAACTATTATGTGACAGACAGATGTTGCATCGTTTGAGTAGGGCCCTGCAGACTTTGCACATCGTTTCTATATGTTATGCTTTTGGGATATGCAGGTTTCTTTTGTATTATAGAACTTACGGTTCCTGACAAATATATAATGGGTTAGTAGTGCTCTGAAGGTGTCTTTTTGTTGGGGTTATCTATACAACTATTCACATGCCAATTATAAGTTCTTATTTTAGGTCCCTAGCTATTTGGTTTGCCATCAGGAGACTTAAATGTTGAGATCCCAGTTCAGGTTATCCTACAGGACTGTACATACTTCCTCAACTAGCCCCACAGAGAGCAGAGCTTTAGAATTAGTTTTGTGAGCCATCTAGTAAGGCTTGTCTCTGGGTACATATATCATAAGCATTTACCTCTCATAATGTTAAATTACGTGCGGGCAGTCCAGGTTGCGTGTGTTATTTAGTAGGTCCTCTATAGTTATGGGAAGTTGTATCTAATATTCCACTTAGTGTTATTCCTCCAGACATCCATGCACCAATTATAAGTTCTTATAATATGTCCCTGATCACTTTAAATATCATAAGGAGACTCAAATTTAGGGCTCACTTCTAAGCCTAGCCTGTGTTATTGTATGGACTATGTTTTATAGCTCTACAGGGTGTAGAATCTCAGATTTAGATTATGGGTAGTAACTTGAGTTTTACCTTCCCTCTTGTATGTATTCTAAAATATGGCGCTACTTTTCCCCCCAGCCGGCAGGGGAGGGAGAGATGTTGCCGTGAGATATATTTACAGAGAGGATCTGGATAATTGTATGATTTAACATATGTATATATGAATTGCGGACAATCTGCTCTTTTTGTATATATTATTACTCTACGACCCTGTTGCGGTTTAGAAGGGTAAAGTCTATAGTGTTTAAGTCACTATTTAGTAGCTTCCACGATTATCCCCTATCTAATCCTTCCATAACCTCCCCCCACACACAGACTCACATGGGCCCCCTGGCGGGCTGCATCCAATGTATAGTCTGTATATTATAGTTTACCCCTACCCATGTACTCACATGAGCCCCGTAGGGGGCTACATTCATTATTTAGTTTGACTGTTTTATTTATGGGTAATGTTCACTTTTTGGCGTATTGCCTTGAGCGGTGTTTACCCGCTGTTGTACTCTCTTATCAACAGGCCCTCAGGGGCCAGGAACAAGGCTAACAAGGTTAATTTGCTCATCCTATATCACTTGGGTTATAAGTGCCCATCCCATTAGCCCTACAAAAGCTATTAAGAAACTGAAAAACCGAGGTTTCAAAAGATTACATTTTGGTATTCATTCTATTTTTTTTTGTTATTCTGTTTACATCTCTGTAATGTATACTGTGTTAATGTTATTGTACATGGTATATCATATGTTGTACATATGCCTTTTTTTCTTTATGAACAACCTCAATAAAAACTTTTGCCAAGGGGGAATATATCCACCTTAGTAACATTGATAATATAAGGACAGTATGTACAGGTTCCACATAAGTATATACCCCTGAGTCCATCCATTCTTCAAGTTTTTTTCTGGCAAGATGAGTAGAAAACCAACTTATCCCGTGTTTTATCAGATCTCCAACTGATTGCAATCCTATCGCCAACAATATTGGCAATTTATTCATCTGATTGAAGAATATCCAAATGTCTATTAAGAATATTAGAAATCTCTCTATGGTACATATTAAATTTACCCACAAACCTTACTCCACCCTCAAATGATAAGTATTTTGTTTTCAGACATACAAGGTTCTCCCTGGAAATGTGTAAGGCCCTTTGATGGGCCTTCCTACGGATTTTTGGAGGGATCAGAAGCTGGGATGTGTTAAGTGGGAAGGTAATCTCAACACTACAGATATAATTAACCTTACGAGCTAACCTAGGAATGGATCGCACTCACAAACTGGACTGGGTACACATCCTAAGCCACTGTTAACTCCACAGCCCTTAACACTGACAGACAGCTGCACAGTTCCCAACAACCCAGGCAGTTAACCCCTGAACACCCTGGGTGACAGTCCTGCAGGGAAGTATTAAAAACATAAACACAACACACAGAAAACCTGGCACTCGCCAGCAGATACTCAGTAATGTTTAAAAGCAAAACTATGGGAAGTCAGTTACATTTGGGGCCAAAGTATCAAGCCCAGGACCACGTCAAGGTCTCCCCCTTCCTGGGACCCTAAACCAGCACCCACAAAATGCATACTTTCAAACAAACCAACTGGAAACCTTTTGTAATCTCACCTATGTAAATACAAAACACAGGAATGGACCGCACTCACAGACTGGACTGGGTATACATCCTAAGCCACTGTTAACTCCACAGCCCTTAACACTGACAGACAGCTGCACTGTTCCCAGCAACCCAGGCAGTTAACCCCTGAACAGCCTGGGTGACAGGTCCGCAGGGAAGCAATACAAACATTATAAACACAACACACAGAAAACCTGCCACTCGCCAGCTGATACTCAGTAATGTTTAAAAGCAAAACTGGGGGAAGTCATGTTACATTTGGCACAAAAGGATCAAGCCCAGGACCACGTCACGGTCTCCCTCTTCCTGGGACCCAAACCAGCACCCACAAAATGAGTTCCCCCAGTTTGGCTTATTGGTGGGTAAATGTAAGCCTCCAATAAGCAAGCGCTATCCATGGTGCTGAACCTAAAATGGGCTGGCTGCTAATATTTACATTAAAATAAAGATAGCAAGAGAACGAAGAAAAATTGATAATAGGGGTAAATTAGAAAGTTGCTTAAAATTTCATGCTTTATCTGAATCATGAATCAGAAAAAAATTGGGTTCAGTGTCCCTTAAAAAGGACTGAAAAACTGAGAAGAACATAGGAAAAAATTCAACCAATGAGATTAAAGACATGAGTTATGCAAATCTGAACAGCCAATCATGAAACATCCAATAGTATAAGTAGTGCTTAACATGAAAACTGGTCCTCTTTGAACTTTGCTGCTAACAATAAGAAAAAGTTGGAATAAATAAGAAACAATACTAAGAAGCAAATGCAAAAATACAAAATACAACGGTGAAGAACTTGAAGGGAAAAAGCTGCTCCTAAAGATGAGAAGAATGATCTTGAAGAATTCTGGACTTCGCATGATGGAGAGGAGATGTCTTCTTAGAAACATAGGAAACCAATGCTTGAGAATTACAGGAAGGCAGAGTTGAAAGGTTCTAGAGCTGAAAAAGAGAAAATCATATCATAAAAATATCCCCCTACAACCAATTGGAAGGGGAAAAATACATATAATAGCTTAATAAAGAGGGAGGGAAAATATTTGTCTCTTAAATAATATAGATTATTCCTTCATAGATTTAGGATAATCATTATTTTATTACAAGGACAGAGACTCTATTTTGCAAGTTTAAAGCAAATTTGATTATGTAAGAAGATGATGTGGAATAGAAGCAATCAGGTTGAAATAAAAGAAGACCAATCAGCTGCATTAAGAATTTCTTGTAAAGAAGCAGCTAAGGACATAATCCATTTAACCCATCTACTTATAGTAATGGTAGAAACAAGAAGATGAGGAGGAACAAACAAAATAAGGAGTTGAGAAGAACAGGATGTTCTAAAAGATAAAGTTCAGGACTCATATTCTTTCAGACAGGAAACGATACAAAGTTTAGGGCAGTCAAAAAAGTAAGGATAGAAAATAGAAGAAGAGTAAGATTTAGTTCTACTAGATAAAGAAAAAAATCACACCCAGGGGAGAAAACATTTTGGAACTATAATCTATGGCTCTGAGATCTGAAACATTTTTGCAAGAAAGTAAGCACAACAAAATAGCACGTTTACAAGTTAATTGTTTAAGAGAAAGTTAATTATTATGAGGCCAGTTATTTAAGAAGCTGATGACAAGATCCACATCCCAAAAATAAGAATGTTTAGGTGTAGGGTTTTATTTTAACTCTAATTGCTTTCATGAGTTTTTTAACTGAAGAGATTTGACCAATAGGTAAATTAGACAAAGGATAATATCCCACAGAAATTGCAGATCGAGCTACATTAATAGACATGTAGGCCATTCCAGCTTCAAATAACAAAGTTAAATAGTTAATCACTTAATTTAGAGGAGCTGAAAAGGGATCCAGGTTCCTGCCACAGCAGCAATTAGACCATTTGACCCAAGCGTAATTGTACAATTTTCTAGTTCCTAGAGCCCAGGACTCCCGGAGGATTGAATTAGCTCCTTCCGAAAGACCCTCGGAGGACCAGGGTCCCCTGAAATCATCCAAGCAATCAATTGTAGGGATCCTTGAAGGACCAGGTCATGGAAATCTCCTGTTGGACTCGATAGAAGGTTTTGTTGAAGTGGAAGGAGAAGAGAAGGAAGGTAGGACATCTCTAGAAGTGCTGGGAACAACGACTGGGCTGGCCTCAAAGGAGTTAAAAGTAAAAGTAAAAGAAAATTCTTCCTGACAAATTAAATCGTTTGAGGAATCATGGAGAAAGGAGGGAATGCATAACCTCCCTGAATCGGTCATTCCTAAAGAAATGCGTCTGTCGCTAGAGCTATAGGGTCTGGTCTCCAGATGAAAAAAGAAATCGACTGATGATTTAGGTGGGAGGCAATGAGGTCTATAGGGAAATGGCCTCTGTGGATGGAGAGAAGTTGAAAAATTCTGGATTTCAATTTCCAATCTCTGAGATCTACTTGATGACGAGATCCCTAATCTGCCATGGTGTTGTTCAAGCCTGAGATATACTCTGCTTGGACCTGATTATTGCAATCCAAACAAGAATGGATACATTTCAATGTCAAATCTGACAATATTTTTGATGTAGTACCCCCTAAACAATTGAGGTACCTGACAAAAGAAATATTGTCCATCTTGAGTAATACAGAAATAGGACGATCAGAGCGAACAAGACTCTTGACAGTGAAGGAACCTGACAATAACTCTAGACAACTGATATGAAGATTCTTGTTTTCTGAAGACCATTTGCCTTCTGTTATAAGGGGACCAAGTCTGGCTCCCTAACCCAAATTGCTGGCATCTGATTCTAGAATTATCTCTGGAGAGCATTCAAAAATTGCTCTCCCATTGGCCAGCCACCATAAAAATTCTGATCTGGCCTCTTCTGATAAGGTAATCCTGTGGAAATAGGAAAACCTTGACAAAGATAATGAATCTTCAATCTCTGAAGAGCTGGATAGTGAAAGAACTGGAAAATGGATAGAAAAAGATAGAAGACCAATAATGCGAGCTAAAGTGTGGATAGGAATTTAAAGCTTGTTGAGAATGTGAGAAATCTCTCTCTTTATCTTTTTGATCTTGTCCGAAGGAAGGCTCAAAGTTGCAGATAGAGTAACTATCAAAAATCCCAGGGATTTGGAAGGATTTATAGCCAATTTCCTGAAGTTGATAAAAAAAACTAATTTCTAAAAAAAGGTCTATAGTCAACTTGAGATGGGAAAGAAGAGTGAGACGATCTTGGTGCATGATAAGGATATCGTCCAAATAAATTATGAGGTGAATACCCCTCATACAAAGCCAAGCAACCAGAGGACAAAGAATCTTTGTTAATGTCCAAGGAGCCTAAGAAAGCCCAAAATGAAGGCAAGTAAATTGCCAAAGGTTGTCTTTCCAAAGAAATCTTAAATATCTTCTGAAGGAATGATAGATTGGGATAGAAAGATAAGCATCTTTTAAGTCTAAATGCAATAACCAATCCTTTTGTAGTAAACGATCTCTGAGGAGATGAATTCCCTCCATCTTGAAATGGTTGTATTCCAGATAGAGGTTAAGGGACTTCATATTGATAACAGGCCGAAAACAACTTCTTTCTTCTTTACTAAAAACATGTTGCTGATATAAGAATTGTTGTTTGATGGAGTGATCTCTATGACTTGTTTTCTGGCAAGATCCAGAATTTCTGAATTTAACTGATGGAAATCTGGAAGAGAAAAAATTATGGGAGGGGGAATGGACGTTTCATAAGGAAGGGGAGGAGCCAGAGGGAAAGATGAAGCCACTCAGACACGGTTAAAGTAACGCAGTAAAAAACTATGTGAAAAATATAACCGGTACCAGTACTTGGAAGTGGAAAAACCCCCCCAAGAGGTCGCACTTTAATAAGAATGCAATACAAATTATAAGAGAGTTTGGAAAACAGAAATTAAATGAATTGAAAAGTAATGTTAATGTAATTTAACAATACAACTGTACATGAAGGGAAACAAATATAACTTTTTGATCATTTATTTGAGAAAATTCTGAAAGTAAAATAGTGAAAACATTTTTTACTTTGTCCAGCAAAGTGAAAATAGGACTAGTTTTCATGTTAAGCACTACTTACACTATTGGATGTTTCATGATTGGCTGTTCAGATTTGCATAACTCATGTCTGTAATCTCATTGGTTGAATTTTTTCCTATGTTCTTCTCTGTTTTTCAGTGCTTTTAAAGGGACACTGAACCCAATTTATTTCTGATTCATGATTCAGATAAAGCATGAAATTTTAAGCAACTTTCTAATTTACTCCTATTATCAATTTTTCTTCGTTCTCTTGCTATCTTTATAGCAGCCAGCCCATTTTAGGTTCAGCCCCATGGATAGCGCTTGCTTATTAGAGGCTTACATTTACCCACCAATAAGCAAGCATAACCCAGGTTCTGAACCAAAAATGGTCCGGCTCCTATGCATCACATTTTTAAATAAAGATAGCAAGAGAACGAAGAAAAATTGATAATGGGAGTTGTTACGGTATAACCCTGATATCGAGGGTTAATACCAGATGAAAGATGCCCTTAATACGGGCATAGCAACACACAAACCCAGTTAATACACCGAACGGGGAAAATACACAAAATCCTTCTCTCCTGGAACAGGCAAAAGAATAATTCAAAGTAGCACTTCCCCCCCAAACACGAGACCAAGCTCCGTCTTGGGGGTAAAACAAGAACCAGCCAGAGCTGTGTGTTTATTGTTCTTAAATACACATTTTTACACATTAGTACCACCCACAGGGTTTTGTAAAACAACCAATAAACACATACAATACTCTCAGACACTCCCACACAACATCCTCCCGCCTGCCTGTGATACAATTACCTTACATAATGGGTGATGCAATTACCTTACACAATGGTTGATGCAGTTACCTTACACAATGGTTGATACAATTACCTTACACAATGGTTGATGCAGTTACCTTACACAATGGTTGATACAATTACTTTACACAATGGTTGATACAATTACCTTACACAATGGTTGATGTAATTATCACAGGCAGAGAAATACAGTTCAATTGCCATGGAGCCAAAGTCTTTCATTATACAAATGGGCTACATGGCATAGCTATCTGGGGTATCACTGTTCGTTTCAACATGGGGCCATAGTCTAAAGGCAGCAGGCGGGCAACCAGGCTCCTCCAATGCACAGTGGCGAGATTGGTCTTGTCACATCTCTCCCCTTTTCCAAACAGACTAACAGGCTATCTGACCTCCTGCTGGTCAGTGCCCTGGTTAGTCCAGCAACCCATCCACAAAACACAATTACCAGTACAGCCCACCCACAATAAATGGTCACTACACCTGGGTAGAGGAGAAACTTGTCCATGTCCAGGTGCCTCACCACGGCTGTGTGGGGGACTGGTACGCTGAATTGGTGGGTTGCGAGGTGGGCAGAGACCAGCTGTACTCTGCCCTGGTGCCAGCACTACCACGGAAGTAGCCTGGTGGGAGCCTGGTTGCTGGAGGGGGAGACCAACTGTCTCCCCTTTGGATACATAGCTGTGCTGCTGGAGGGGGAGACCGATCGTCTCCCCTTTGGCTAAACAGCCCTGTTGCTGGGGGACAGGACCGACTGTCCCTACCCCCTGTGCTGTAAGTGCAGAGACCACGGTCCCATCTGCACAGTTGTGGGGCTTACTGTCTCCCCCTGGTGCGTTAAGCTGCTGCTGGGGAGAGGGGGTAACAAGCTCCTCTCCCATACATACTTCCAGCCACTGGGGAATGGAGACTGGGCTCCCAATCTCCTGCATCTCACTCTGCTGGTGGGGGCAGAACCAACTGTCTCTGCCCCCTGTAACTCAGCCTGCTGCTGGGGAATGGAGACTGGGCTCCCGATTCCCTGCAGGACCGGTGGAGAGACCTCGGTCCCATCTCCACCGGCCACCTGGGGTCCTTCCCAGTAAAACGCCACAATATCTTCCCAGCTGAATGGGTCTGGATCTGGGTCTATCACCTTGCTGTCCTGCTGAGCCTTCCCAATGGAGTGGAAGAGATCTCGGTAGTCCTGCTCCAGTTCTCACTCCAGGGTTGCTAGGTGAGCCAGGCCTTGCTCTACCTCATAGGGGTCATCCCAGTCATGCCTAGCCTCCCTCTTGTAGAAAATGTCCTGAAGTCAGGCTCTGCAAAGGACTCCCATAACAAGCCAGGACCATCAAACTCCTCTCCCTCTGGTTTTGTCATGCTCGGCTGTCCAGGGTATATACTGTGCCATATACCACCAGAGCACCTGGTAGGCATCCTCCAGCCATAGCTCCTGCCATACCCGGTGCTCTAGTTCCTTCACCCATTCATCCAGGAGCTACTCTCCCAGGAAGGGCATCCGCAGGGCCACTTGCTTCTGCAACCGCTGCTCTACTCTCACCCCGCTGGTATTGTACATTATCCAGGGCCTGGTACCAGATGCCTTTCCTTAATGCATCCTGGCCTCCAGGTCCTCCTCCTCGTATAACACTGCTGGTTCCATTTTGTTGCTTTTAGGGTCGCTGTACTGGGACATGCGTTGCCCCCAACTTTTAAATCCCCGGATGTGTAGTTGCTCTTCTGGGCGATGAGGACAATCCCGTCGCTTGCCACCAGTTGTTATGGTATAACCCGGATATCGAGGGTTAATACCAGATGAAAGATGCCCTTAATATGGGAATAGCAACACACAAACCCAGTTAATACACCGAACGGGGAAAATACACGAAATCCTTCTCTCCTGGAACAGGCAAAAGAATAATTCAAAGTAGCACTTTCCCCCCAAACACGAGACCAAGCTCCGTCTTGAGGGTAAAACAGGAACTAGCCAGAGCTGTGTGTTTATTGTTCTTAAATACACATTTTTACACATTAGTACCACCCACAGGGTTTTGTAAAACAACCAATAAACACATACAATACTCTCAGACACTCCCACACAAAATCCTCCCCTCTGCCTGTGATACAATTACCTTACACAATGGGTGATGCAATTACCTTACACAATGGTTGATGCAGTTACCTTACACAATGGTTGATGCAGTTACCTTACACAATGGTTGATACAATTACCTTACACAATGGTTGATGCAGTTACCTTACACAATGGTTGATACAATTACCTTACACAATGGTTGATGTAATTATCACAGGCAGAGAAATACAGTTCAATTGCCATGGAGCCAAAGTCTTTCGTTATACAAATGGGCTACATGGCATAGCTATCTGGGGTATCACTGTTCGTTTCAACATGGGGCCATAGTCTAAAGGCAGCAGGCGAGCAACCAGGCTCCTCCAATGCACAGTGGCGAGATTGGTCTTGTCACAGGAGTAAATTAGAAAGTTGCTTAAAATTGCATGCTCTATCTGAATCATGAAAAAAAATGAGTTTCGTGTCCCTTTAAGTGCTGTCTGTTCAGTAAAGGAAAAGGTTTATGCAAAACAGAGTCTCTGTCCTTTTAATAAAATTGGCTTTGCGCATGCGCACATCCATCCTTCCACCTAGCATACAGATGTAAACAGTGGATTGCGATGTGCATATCATAGTGATTCACTGTTTATGTCAGTAAAGTTAGGTGTTCATTTGGCCAAAAGCAAGAACACTTAAATGGACATGAAACCAAATGTTTCTTGTATGATTCAGACAGAGCATACATTATTTAAACAACTTTCCAGTTTACTTCTTTTATCAATTGTGCTTCATTCTCTTCACATCCTTTGTTGAATGTGTAGCAATACACTACTGAGATAGCTGAACACATTTATAAGCCAATGAAAAGAGACATATATGTGCAGCCACCAATCAGCAGCTAGCTCCCAGCTCCTCAGCCTACCTAGGTATGCTTTATAACAAAGGATACCAAGGGAGCTAAGGAAAATATAGAAATTAAAAGTACATTGGAAAGTTGTTTAAAATTGCATGCTCTATCTGACTCATGAAAGGTGTCAAGACCCTTTGAATAGTGAATCTCAATGACATACACATCGTGATCCACTGTTTACATCTGTGTGCCGGTTGGAAGGGTGGATGAGCGCATGTTCAAAAGCCTGTCTGAAGAAGCTTGTTAAACCACACAGTGCTGGGAGCAAGCACAATGCAGTTGAATGGCTTGTGCAGTACTATGCTAAGTTTTTTTTTATATTTAAAGGCATCTCTGCTTGTAAGTTATAAATCCAGGATACATTTAATAGCATACAATACACAATTAAATGCCCAACAATTTCACATTTACTGTCCCTTTAAGAGTGGTGACATCAGTGTTACGGGGGAGTCTTGGCAAGTCACATGATTCACAGCAAGGCAATCAATTTGCATTTGATGTGTCTGTGTGTCTCTCCATTCTCCATGACACCAACCATCCTTATATGTGTCTGCTATCCTCAGTTTATCAGACACGGCTGCTCATAATATTCACTCCCTGTTATGCTTTCCGTTCCTCTGTAATTTTCTCTACTACAGGATACAGATCATATTCATTGTATCAATCAGAATGTGACAAATAACAAACTGAACATTTTTGTTTTATTAATTTAAGCCACATTAAACATACCATAAGACTTATTTTATAGTATGGGCAATTAAAATAAATGATATTTTATGATCTGGTTGCTGTTGGGACACATTAGTAGACTCAGTAGTAGTAGAATCCATTACAGTAAGCTGATGTTTTCTGTGTGCACCCATAGAAAGAGAACCTTTTTATTTTAATCATGTGACTCGCATTCTTTTTCATACCCGGGAGAGCTTTCTTTTCAGAGAGTGGCTCAGTATTTGATTGGTGGAGCTGGTCAGCCTATGTATGCTGTTGTTTAGGTGACAGCAGTTACTAAGGAGGTGGCACATCTTGGCCATGGAGCTTTTCATCATCACTGAGACAATATGAAATTAGGTTCAAGTTCTTCCGGACAGCAATTTTACTTATCAATGAGACTGTGCATGTAACCAACTACCTGGAAGATATCTGTTTAAAGTGACATACAACCCAAAAGTTTACATTTTTATTAGTTCCTTGGTATCTTTTGTTGAAAAGCATGGACGTAAGCTCAGGAGCGTGCACATGTGTGGAGCACTATATGGCAGCAGTTTTGAAGAATGTTATCTATTTACAAGAGCACTAGATTGCAGCACTAGTTCCTGCCATGTATTGCTCCTTACTAGGTATCTCTTCAGCAAAGAATACCATGGGAACAAAGCAAATTTGATAAATAGAAGTAAATTGGAAACTTTAATTTACTGTATCCTCTGCCTGAATCACGGATTTCATGACCTTTTAACAAAATATCCCAAAAGTGGTTGGACTAAAGCTAACAATAAATAAATACCTTTTGCTCTACACCTGACTGGAATTGTTTAAGCTGAATTATGACTGCGATGTAGAATAGAATTGCAGACATGTAATTGTTGGATATCTTCAATCATTTCACTGTCTTGATGGCCAGACATAGTCATTAAAGCTTATTATCGCTGTATAACGCAGCACATATTTTGGAAGAAAGATCAGTGTGTGCTGTACAATAACGGCACTTAATTCTTTTGTTATATGATTACTAGGTTGTGGGCAATTGTATTGAATTAATTGGTCCTTTTCTACTCTGAAACAAAAGATTGTATGAGTAAGGCCTTTTCTTAACGTGATTTAGAGCAGATTTTCTCCTAATATGTTCAACTTAATATGTTCAAAACAAGTGTTATATATATATATATATATATATATACTAGTCCTAAAGCTCTCTCTCTCTCTCTCTCTCTCTCTCTCTCTCTCTCTTTTTGTCTTGTAAAAACCGAGTGAAACATTGTGTAATAACATGTAAAAAAACCAAAATGTGTAGAGGACAACAGGTTATATTAATTAGAGATATTTAAAAGAATGAGGCCCCCGATATTCAAAACATCGACATATATTCCAAATAAGGGGGGTAAACCGCCAAGTGGCGACAAGTGGCGATGTGCCTCTCATAGGAAATAATAGGCGTTGTGGTTTCTGCAAAAGTCCGCCAACATCGCCACTCATCAGGGGAGGGGGGGATGTATTTGAAGTGTTCCTACAGAAAACAGACAGCGCGTTCACTAAAAAAGGTTTCTATTTCAGAACATAACAAATAATATATATCTAATTGTAACTAAACCTACACTACCTGCCTCACACTGGAAAATCTCGCCACTGAAAACCTGTACCTAACCCGCAGGCAGCGCTTGGAATATATTGCACTACTGACGATGTTTCCTAAGTAAAATGCAGGTTACGCCCATGGAACGCCAAGCAAACTCCCACAGAACGCCTATCTCTACATCATGTCTGTGATCTACCGTGCTGATAAAGACCAAAAAAAAACAACCTTCCTATTAAAACTATAGGAGCTATGTCAATACATGCATATACAATGTATCATTCATATGTATTTTATTGTACAATGCACATTATTGGAATTAATGTTTTGATTTTTAACAGCTGTTGTTTTTTTGCATATTTTTTTTTTTAAAACAATAATATTTATTTTTACTTATATAAATATGTTATAAAAGTCAGTAGCCACAACTTTGAAGTTTTACATAACTGCATAATGTTGTACATTCAAAGTTGCGGCTACTGACTTTTATAACAAACTAGCTGTTACCCGCAGCTTCGCTCGCTTGGATTTTGTGATTTGTAAAAAAAATGGCAAAAAAACGCAACCACTCACAAAGGCTTGTGCCCTCACGTGTGTGCCCATTCGGGTTTCACACTCACTGACATGAACTTTGTGAGTTTTCGTTAATACTCTGTGTTTCTTGTAAATGGGCACCAATCAGCTAAGTTGTGGGCAGGGCATCCGTCCAGCACATTAAAAATATGTTATTATTATTCTGTTTACAATTACTTTAATATTAAATTGTAATGATATATTATGACAGCAATTAAGTATTAATTCTTATAGTGATTTTAAAAGCAGAAATTTAAATCTTAGCAGCCAGACCATTTTAGGTTCAGCACCATGGATAGCGCATGCTTATTGGAGGATTACATTTACCCACCACTAAAGCAAGCATAACCCAGGTTCTCAACCAAAAATGGGTCAGCTCGTATGCATCATATTCCTGCTTTTTAAATAAAGATAGCAAGAGAATGAAATAGGAGTAAATTAGAAAGTTGCTTAAAATTGCATGCTCTATCTGAATCATGAAATAAAACATTTGGGTTTAGTGTCCCTTTAAGTGCTGTCTGTTCAGTAAAGGAAAAGCTTTATGCAAAATAGAGTCTCTGTCCTTGTAATAAAATTGTCTATGCGCATGCAGACATCCATCCTTCCACCCAGCATACAGATGTAAACAGTGGATTGCGATGTGTATATCATAGTGATTCACTGTTTATGCCAGTAAAGTTAGGTGTTCATTTGGCCAAAAGCAAGAACACTTAAATGGACATAAAACCAAATGTTTATTTTATGATTCAAACAGAGCATACATTTTTTTAAACAGCTTTCCAGTTTACTTCTATTAACAATTGTGCTTCATTCTCTTCACATCCTTTGTTGAATGTGTAGCAATACACTACTGAGATAGTGGATAATAGGGGTTGTGGTTTCTGCAAAAGTCTGCCAACACCGCCACTCATTGGCACTATCAGGGGAGGGGGGGATGTATTTGAAGTGTTACTACAGAAAACAGACAGCACGTTCACTGAAAAAGGTTTCTATTTCAGAACACTTCAAATAATATATATCTAATTGTAACTAAACCTACACTACCTGCCTCACACTGGAAAATCTCGCCACTGAAAACCTGTACCTAACCCGCAGACAGCGCTTGGAATATATTGCACTACTGACAATGTTTCCTAAGTAAAATGCAGGTTACACTCATGGAACGCCAAGCAAACTCCCACAGAACAATGTACAATGCACATTATTGGAATTAATGTTTTGATTTTTAACAGCTGTTGTTTTTTTGCATATATATATTTTTTAAACAATAATATTCATTTTTACTTATATAAATATGTTATAAAAGTCAGTAGCCACAACTTTGAAGTTTTACATAACTGCATAATGTTGTACATTCAAAGTTGCGGCTACTGACTTTTATAACAAACTAGCTGTTGCCCGCAGCTTCGCTCGCTTGGATTTTGTGATTTGTAAAAAAAATAGCAAAAAAAACGCAACCACTCAAAAAGACTTGTGCCCTCACGTGTGTGCCCATTCGGGCTGCACACTCACTGACATGAACTTTGTGAGTTTCGTTAATACTCTGTGTTTCTTGTCAATGGGCACCAATCAACTAAGTTGTGGGCAGGGCGTCCATCCGGCACATTAAAAATATGTTATTATTATTCTGTTTACAATTACTTTAATATTAAATTGTAATGATATATTATGACAGCAATTAAGTATTTATTCTTATAGTGATATCCATATCTTGAGAACTACTGATGTTAGGAGCAAGGAATTTGGGATGTAAACTTACTTTATAATAAAAATTGAAATTATAATTTTTATTTTTCTAACATCTTCGGTTTTTGAGATATAGGTATCCTCATAAATCACTCCCCCTTTTCACCCCCCTTAAGTGGATTTTTGGGAAATGGGAAAACACATGTTTCTTTATTTTTAAAGGATAATGTAAATACCAATTTTTACGTCTGTAACATCTTTGGTTTTTGAGATATAGGTATCCTCATTAATTACCTCCCTTTTTCACCTCCCTTAAGTGGATTTTTGGGAAATGGTAAAATACGTGTTTCTTTATTTTTTAAAGGCGAATGTAAATACCAATTTTCATGACTGTAACATCTTTGGTTTTGGAGATATTTGGGTCCTCATAAATCAACCCCCCTTAAATGGATTTTTGGAAAATGGTTGTCAGGGCGCCAGGAATCAGACTGAGACGAGAAGTGCAAAAATAATCACACCTTTATTAATAGCAAATTATAATAAAAAGTCCACAAGTCAAATAACACGCCAGGAGTCAAAAGCTGGTAGTCAGACGAGCCGAGTCAGGAGCCAAAGCGAATAGTCAGGCGAGCCGGAATCAGGAACAAGGAAAACAGCAGAGTCAGGAACAAGCCAGGGATCAGGAACTAGGAAGGACGTCAGGCAGCCAGGTAATACACAGAAACTCTCACAAACAGGTCTGAGACAACGTAAAGGCAAAGCATACTGAACAGAGGCCCTTTAAATAATAAGTGATGATATCACAATTCTGAGACTGCATCCTGTCTTTCACTGATGATGCACACCAGTCTGGCCATAAAAGGAAGTGCAGGAAATGAGCAGCATCCTCCACAATGCACCATAGCCAGCAAGAGAGGTGAGTAAAATTGCTGCCAGCAGCACTGTCAGGTTTTGCGGCTATACCTTTAAGGTGAGGTTACTTAAGTCTGCTCCTCCCCCTTCCACCTGCCGATTAATGTTTAGTATACTGACTTTTCAGCAAGAGAAGACACCTATCTAAACCTCCAGGCTCAAACCACAGAATTTACCTTAACTAAAACTGGGATTACAAACTTTCTGTATGTGCAGAGTTCAGGACTTTTCACACTCCTTACAACGTCCCTTTTTGCCAGTTTGGTAAACTACTAACCTCCGCTTCTCAACCGGCTTTAACCTCAACCAGCCTCATCTAAAGAAACAAACCAAAGAGGACTCACTTGAATCAGACTGTCTTTGTTTATAGCGGTGTTTTCTACTCCTAACCGCTTCCAGCTACAAATAAGCCGTAGTCCTGCAGCGCCCACACGCTGCCTCTCACGCAGCCCTGAACACTGATCCGCTCCTGCTTACAAACAAGCTAAGTCTTGCTGCGCTCACACGCTGTCTGTCAGGTAATTCCGGTCACTGATTGGTGCACCGTTACACACCCTCTCACTGTGTGTTCCCAGTCTGCAGCGGCTGCATCTCTCCCTACTCATTCCTTTCACGCTGGCTCAGGATCTTACAGCATATACTTACTCTCTCTGGGCTCATATGCTGAAGGGGCACATCTCACCCTATTAACCTCCAAGAACGAGTCTATATTCCAAGTATTACCACAAGCCCTATTACATTGAGACTTAAAATACTAAGGACTCTGTCTTATATTACTCGGTTCCTATACTGATTCACCTCAGTCCTACAACAACTATAATACAAGAACTGTATTTCCTACAAAGGTTGCATTACAGGCTCTCTTGCCAACCTCCTGTAACAAGGATTACAAGAGCTTCACAAGTTCTTGCTATTGGGAACAATTACTATTTATCAGCAGTTGTGATCCAGTTTACATATAACAGGGTAACCTGTATATCCTGACAAGCACATGGCAAACAAAACGGAAAAAACCCTGACAGTACCCTCCACTCAACGACCCCTCCCCCGCGGAGGACAAAAGGCTTATTGGGGAAATGGGCATGGAAGGCACGGAGGAGGGCGAGAGCATTAACATCAGAGGAGGGAACCCAAGAACGCTCCTCCGGACCGTAGCCCCTCCAGTGAACCAAATACTGTACACGGCCACTGGACATACGAGAGTCAATAATGCTGCTGACTTCATACTCCTCATGGTTGTCAACAAAGATAGGACGGGGACGAGGCAACACAGTGGTAAACCAATTACAAACCAATGGTTTCAAGAGGGAGACATGAAAAACATTGGAGATGCGCATTGCAGGAGGAAGGTCAAGAGCGTAGGCCACAGGATTGACCCGTTGGAGTATTCAAAAAGGACCAACATAACGGGGAGCCAGTTTATTGGAAGGCACACAAAGGTTCAAGTTGCAGGAGGACAGCCAAACTCACCAACCTGGTAGGAAGGTGTGGGCAGACGCCTACGATCAGCCTGGAACTTTTGGCGCTGCATAAAACGATGAAGGCAATCCTGAATCTGCACCCACGTTGAACGGAGTTGCCGGAGATGCTCCTCCAAAGCCGGAATACTCTGAGACATGAATGAATCGGGCAACAAGGATGGTTGAAACCCATAATTCACCATGAACGGGGATAACTTGGAGGAAGCATTACTAGCACTATTACGAGTAAACTCTGCCCAAGGTAACAGTTCAGACCAATTATTGTGGTGATCTGAGACATAGCAACGGAGGAACTGTTCCAGAGCTTGATTAGACCGTTCCGCAGCCCGATTGGATTGAGGGTGATATGCCGAGGAGAAGGAAAGCTGGTTCCCCATTTGAGCACAAAAGGAACGCCAAAATCTGGAGACAAACTGGCTACCCCGGTCCGACACTATCTCCTTGGTAACCCATGTAAACGGAACAACCTCCCGGGCAAAAATTGAAGCAAGCTCCTGAGCGGTAGGCAACTTCATCAAGGGAATACAATGTGACATGTTAGAAAAACGGTCAACCACCATAAGGATAACAGTATTGCCGTTGGAAACAGGGAGCTCGACAATGAAGTCCATGGAAAGATGTGTCCAAGGACGCTCACCATTAGCAATAGGTTGAAGAAGACCCACAGGAAGACGTTGAGGAGTCTTATTCTGTGTACAAACTGAGCAGGAGGCAACATACACAGCAATATCAGAACGAAGACCTGGCCACCAGAATTGTCGATTGACAGACCAAATCATTTGGTTTTATGATAGTGGTAAGTGTGCAAAAGTTTAGTTCAAAGATTCTCAGGAACAAAACACTTACCACTAGGTTTCTCAGGAGGTGCATTCGCTTTTGCAGCCAGGAACTCCTTCCCCAAGGGAGAAGTTAAATTAGTACGTATGGTAGCCAAAATATGGTCAGGAGGTATAACAGGAGTAGGTACAGACTCCTCCTTGGACAGAGGCGAAAATTGTCGAGAGGGGGCATCAGCCCTAACATTCTTACTACCAGGCAGGTAGGAGACCACATAATTAAACCGAGACAAAAATAGCGCCCATCTGGCCTGTCGGGGTGACAAACGTTTTGCTTCTGATAGATAAGTTAAATCTGGTCAGTAAGAATGAGCACTGGCACGCTAGTACCCTCGAGAAGATGCCTCCATTCCTTAAGTGCCAAAATTATGGCCAGTAATTCCCTGTTGCCAATTTCATAATTGCACTCCACTGGAGACAATTTCTTAGAGAAGAAACCACACGGATGCAAGGAACTGTCAGGTGTAGGACGTTGAGACAAGGGGGCACCTACTCCAGTCTCAGACGCATCAACATCAAGAACGAAAGGCAGGACAAGGTTAGGATGAGCCAGAACTGGAGCGGCAGCAAAGGCAGTCTTAAGACTATCAAAGGCCTTAATGGCAGTAGGAGACCAATGGAGTGCATCATTCTCTTTACCGGTCATGTCTGTGATATATTTGACCAAGGAAGAAAAGTTTTTAATAAACTTTCTATAGTAATTGGCGAACCCCAAAATACATTGAATAGACCGAAGACCAACTTGGCGAGGCCACTGCCGAACTGCAGATAACTTGTCAGGATCCATGGAGAACCCTGCAACGGAGATAACATAACCTAGGAAGGTTACTTGAGTCTGATGTAACTCACATTTCTCGAGTTTACAAAACAGGCTGTTCTCATGTATTCTCTGAAGAACCCATGTAACATCAGAACGATGAGCCTCAAGTGTGGGTGACTGTATGAGGATGTTGTCTAAGTACACCACAACACACTGTTGCAACATATCTCGTAGGACATCATTAATAAATTCCTGGAAAACAGCAGGAGCATTACATAGGCCAAAGGGCATTACAAGATACTCATAATACCCGCTCCTGGTGTTAAATGCTGGTTTCCATTTGTGGCCCTCCTTAATCCTAATGAGATTGTACGCACCTCTCAAATCAAGTATAGTAAAGACCGTAGCTCCCTTGAGGCGGTCAAAGAGTTCCGTAATAAGCGGAATAGGGTAAGCATTCTTAATGGTAAGACAATTAAGACCCCTATAATCGATGCATGGTTTTAACTCGCCACCCTTTTTCTTCACAAAGAAGAAGCCAGCCCCTGCAGGAGAGCAGGATTTGCGGATGATCCCCCGCAACAAAGCATCGGCAATATACTCCATCATAGCACAATTCTCTGCAACAGACAGAGGGTACACCCGGCCCCGAGGAGGAATGGCTCCGGGTTGCAGGTCTATGGCACAATCGTAAGACCGGTGAGGAGGCAACGTACCGGCACGCACCTTGTCAAAAACGTCTAGATACCGAAGAAGTGCACAAGACTTTAACTGGTTTCCGAAAGACAAGTGGAAATACGTTGCGGGGACAACAACAAATTTCGGACCTGCGCCAGTCGAGACTGGGATTGTGCTTTTGGAGCCAGGGATAACCCAGAACAACCAGAAAATGCAGAGAGTTTATCACCTGGAACTGGAGGGTTTCAAAATGGAGAGCCCTAACAGCCATGGACAACGGAGCAGTTTCGTGAGTAGCGAGTGCGGGCTCAAAGGGCCTGTCATCAATGGCCTCAATAGCAAGTGGAACGGACCGAGGCAAAACAGGAATGGAGTGCTTTGATACAAAAGCACTGTCAATGAAATAGCCCGCAGCACCGGAGTCAACAAGAGCCTGAGTGACTATGGAGGAGTCCACCCAGGAAAGGACAACCGTGACCAAAGGTTTCTCCTTAAGCGGTTCCGGGGACGAGGATAAACCACCCAAGGTCTGCCCCCGACAGGACCTTAGTTGTGAGCATTTCCCGGCCGTGTAGGACAAGACTTCAAAAGGTGGCCCTGTAACCCACAATAGAGGCAGAGCCCCTCCCTCTTCCTAAAGGCCCTCTCCGCCGTGGAGAGACGCGTGAATCCCAACTGCATCGGTTTAGCAGTACCTGGTGACTCGGGACCAGGAGGCATGGAAGGAGAGGGAGGCATGGGTGGGAACGAGCACGTAGGAGACAACAGAACAGGAGGCATCCGCAAGCGCTCCTTGAAAGAGGGCCTCTCTCTGAGTCAGATGTCAATTAGGATCAAAAAAGACACCAATGCCTCGAGATCCTCTGGTAAATCTCTGGCAGCAACTTTGTCTTTAATCGCATCAGAGAGCCCATGAAAGAAGGCGGCAACTAGGGCTTCATTGTTCCAACCTACCTCTGCGGCAAGCGTACGGAACTCAATAGCATACTGAGCAACAGATCTTGTACCTTGCTGAATGGACATGAGTCGTTAAGGAGCAGAGGAGCGAGCCGGAACATCAAATACCCTTCGAAAGGAGGCCACAAATTCAGGGTAATTTGAAATCACAGGTTTATTAGTCTCCCACAAGGGATTAGCCCAGGCAAGAGCTGTGTCAGAGAGTAACAAGATGAGAAATACCACCATAGCTCTATCAGAGGGAAACGCCTGAGGTAACATCTCAAAGTAAATGCCCACCTGGTTCAAAAACCCTCTGCACTGAATAGGATCGCCTCCATATCGCTGAGGTAGAGGTGCAGAACCTGACATGCTCCTGGTAGGCATAGGTGCAGCAGCGGAAACAGGAGCAGCCATAACTTGCGGGACACTTTGGTCCAAATGTGCAGTGCGAGTCAGCAGGGTTTGCAGGGCTAGTGCAAATTGATCCTGTACATCCATCCTGGAAATAATGGCAGGTAAAGGTGGATTATTAGCACCATCAGGATTCATGGCCTTTGCGTAATGTCAGGGTGCCAGGAATCAGACTGAGACGAGAAGTGCAAAAATAATCGCATCTTTATTAATAGCAAAAAATAATAAAAAGTCAAATAACAAGCCATGAGTCAAAACCAGAGCTGGTAGTCAGACGAGCAGAGTCAGGAGCCAAAGTGAATAGTCAGACGAGCCGGAATCAGGAACAAGGAAAATAGCAGAGTCAGGAACAAGCCAGGGATCAGGAACCAGGAAGGATGTCAGGCAGTCAGGTAATACACAGAAACTCACAAACAGGTCTGAGACAATGCAAAGGCAAAGCATACTGAACAGAGGCCCTTTAAATAATTGTGATGACATCACAATATTAGAAAGCTAGAGTTGGCTACTCTGTTCTTTCTTTTTCAAAGGTCTCTGTGAAGAACTGTGTCTTCTCATACCTTGTAACTGTACATGCCGGACAGAGGAGCAGGTAAGTGTTTTTTCTTCCAGTTGGGGAGACCATGCACTTAACAAAATAAAAGACACTGCTTTTTTATTGGGACATAGATAATCCTGTTGTATGGGTTACACTGGGGCATGAAGCAGGCACTGTAGCATGTGTGAGACTAACATTTAAACTCTTTGGAAAAAAAAGGGGAAACTGTTTTTATTAGGCTTCATTTTCTGACACATATTTACTTGATAAAACAATACAAGTTTAAACTGAAAGTAAAGGTGAATTTTCTATTTCAGCATCTTATTAATTTTCCCCTTTGCTTTAAAATAAAACAATGCAACATTTTAAACCGTCAGGTTTGAAAAAACGGTTATTTCTGGTAGTCAGTGTACCAGGAAGCTATTTTTAGTGTCTCTCTGGGTTGCAGCAGTAATTTGAGCTCAGCAGTTGCGGTCACATGACTGGCTTTACTTCATAATTTTAGTAGTTTATTTGATGTTTATTGAATAATTTTTCTTAACTTTTCTCACATAATTTTAGCTGGGGATTGATCCCAATTTGGGATAAAACTTAAAGTGATTTTTTTCCTTGGCTTATTTTAATTGAATATTAAAATCTTTGAAACTTATCTGTACAAGTTTATTTACTGTTTCACAACGTCTGATACGGAGCAAGAGCCTGCTCTCATGAATTCATGCTTATTATGTTTAGATGCACAAATTGCAGCTCCTATGCAATTTTGTTCTTCATGTGTCAAGAAAACCTTGCAAAATAAAGGTACAATTTTTGAGCCAAATGTCTCTCAGGATGATGCTGGTAAAATAATACCTCAGCTTTCTCCTGCTATGTCCCAAGCCTCAATGGCAACACATGCAGTGCCCTGCGGTTCCTCTATAACTCCTAGTGGAGTTTATTTAAAAGCAGAAATTGGTGCCCAAGTATCTTCAGCGGTATCTGCGGTATTTGCTGCCATTCCCAGATTACAGGGAAAACGCAAGAGGAAATCTAGAAATTCAGAAAGTAAGGTGCCTGTCTGTTCTACTTCCCAAGTTCCTCTTTCTCATAAGTCTGATGAGAAAGATACATTGGGACTTTCTGAGGGTGAAACCTTTAGATTCTGACAGTATAATTCCTTCTTCTGAGGATGAGGTGGTATCCTTCAGATTTAAGCTTGAACAGGAGGTTTTAGCTATTTTAGATGACTCCAATACCCCTGTCGTCACTCCTAAGAAATCTAGTAAACTTAAAAGTTCCTTTGAGGTTTTTTCCTGTGCCGGACCGTGCTAGGGAGATAATCTCATAGGAAGGGGAGAAACCAGGGGTGTCTTTTTCCCCGTCTCCCATTTTTAAGAAAATGTTTCCTGTCATAGACTAAATTAAAGACCCTTGGTATACTGTACCCACAGTTGAAAGGGCCATTTCCACTCTGGCTAAGAGAACCACTATTCCTATTGATGATAGCTGCTCTTTTAAGGATCTGATGGACAAGAAGCTGGAGGCTTATTTGAAAAAGATTTATGTTCATCAAGGTCTCCAAGGGCAACCTGCGGTTTGTATTGCCACCGTGACAAGTGCAGCATATTATTGGTTCAATGCCTTGTCTGTTTCTCTTCAAGTAGAGACTTCCTTTGATGAAATTCAAGAAAGGATTAAAGCTCTTAAGTTGGCCAATTCCTTTATTGCAGATGCCCGCAAAGCGTTATGGTTGAAATCATGGTCTGTGGACGTTTCCTCTAAAGTCAGGCGTCTGGCGATTCCTTACAAGGGCAAAACCTTTGTTTGGACCCGGTTTGGCAGAAATTATCTCTGATATTACGGGTGGAAAAGGGTCTTTTCTACCTCCAGATAAGAAGAATAAGATTAAAGGATGTCAGTAATTTTCGTTCCTTTCGTAACTTTAGAGGAAAGCCTTCCCCTTCTTCTTCCAAGCCGAACCAATCCAAGTCTTCTTGGAAACCCAATCAGTCTTGGAACAAGGGGAAACAATCAAAGAAACCCTCAGCTGATTCCAAATCAGCAAGAATGGTTTGCCCCCGATCTGGGATCGGATCAGGTGGGAGGCAGACTTTCTCAGTTCTCTCAAGCCTGGATATGAGATGTCTCAGATCCCTGGACTGTGGACATAGTATCCCAGATTCCTTCTCTCAAGATTATCTGCAGAACAGATAAAGAGAGAGGCATTCTTGAAATGTATACAACATCTTTCCTCCCTGGGAGTGATAGTTACAATGCAGGAACAGGGTCTTGGGTTGTACTCCAACCTATTTGTGGTTCCCAAAAAAGAGGGATCTTTCGGTCCCATTCTAGACTTGAAGTGTCTAAACAAGTTTCTCAAAGTTCCATCCTTCAAGATGGAGACTTTACGCTCCATTATTCCTTTAGTACAAGAGGGTCAGTTCATGACAACCATAGACCTAAAGGATGCGTATCTTCATGTTCCTATTCACAGGGACCATCACAGATTCTTGCCTTTCTGGACAAACATTTCCAGTTTGTGGCCCTTCCATTTGGTCTAGCCATGGCTCCCAGAATTATTTCAAAGGTTCTGGGGGCTCTTTTGGCAGTGATCTGTTCTCGTGAAATTGCTGTGTCACCCTACCTGGATGACATATTGGTTCAGGCACCATCTTTTCAACAAGCAAGATCTCACAGAGGGATATTGTTGTCTTTTCTTTGTTCCCACGTATGGAATGTGAATCTGGAAAAAGACTCCCTTTCCCCTGCTACAAGAGTAGTGTTCTTAGGGACCATAATAGATTCTCTATTGATAAAGATTTTTCTGACAGAGGTCAGGAAAAACAAAATCATTTCCTCTTGCCTCTCTTTTCAGGCTTCTGCTCATCCTTCAGTGGCACAATGTATGGAGGTAATCGGTCTGATGGTGGCTTCCATGGACATAATTCCTTTTGCTTAATTCCATTTGAGAGCTCTCCAGTTGTGCATGCTCAGACAAAGGAATGGCAACCATACGGATCTATCTCAGAGAATAGAGTTAGATCAGTCATCAATGGATTCTCTCCCGTAGTGTATTTCTCAGGAACATCTGTCTCAGGGCACATGCTTTCGGAGACTTTCCTGGGTGATCGTGACCACGGACGCCAACCTGCTGGGCTGGGGAGCAGTCTGGAACTCTTTAAAAGCTCAGGGCTTTTGGACTCTGGAGGAATCTGCTCTTCCCATCAACATTTTGGAGTTGAGGGCGATTTACTATTCTCTATTGGCTTGGCCTCAGTTGTCCTCAGCCCAGTTTATCAGGTTCCAGTCAGACAACATAACCTCTGTGGCTTACCTCAATCACCAGGGAGGAACTCGGAGTTCCTTAGCCGTGAAGTAGGTTACTCTGATTCTTCAGTGGGCAGAAATACACAACTGCAGTCTATCTGCCATCCACATTCCAGGAGTAGACAACTGGGAAGCGGATTTTCTGAGCAGACAGACTTTTCATCCCGGGGAGTGGGAACTCAATCCGGAGGTGTTTTCCAGCTTATTCCTCAAATGGGGGGTGCCGGAGTTAGATCTGATGGCGTCCCATCAGAACGCCAAGCTTCCAAGGTATGGTTCAAGGTCAAGAGACTCATAGACCGTTCTGATAGATTCTCTGGCAGTTCCTTGGGTTTTCAAGTTGGTATACCTGTTTCCTCCGTTTGCTCTCCTTTCACGAGTCATTGCTCGTATCAAACAGGAGAGGGCATCAGTGATTCTAATAGCCCCTGTGTGGCCTTGCAGGATCTGGTTTGCAGACCTAGTTGTCATCTCTCTAGATGTCATCTCTCCCACCTTGGAGACTACCTCTGAGGACGGACCTCCTGATTCAGGGTCCCTTCCTTCATCCAAATCTTGTTTCTCTGAAGCTGACTGCTTGGAGATTGAACGCTTAATTCTGTCTAAGCGTGGTTTTTCAAAGTCGGTCATTGAGACCATGATTCAGGCTTGAAAGCATGTTACTAGAAAGATTTACCATATCTTTATTGGTCTCAATCCAAGGGCTACTCTTGGAGTAGAATTAGAATTCCTAGAATTTTATCTTTTCTTCAGGAAGGCCTGGAGAAGGAAGGGATTGTCAGTCAGTACCCTGAAGGGTCAGATTTCTGCTTTATCAGTTTTACTTCATAAACGTTTGGCGGATGTGCCAGATGTGCAATCTTTTTGTCAGGCCTTAAAATCAGGCCTGTTTTTAAGTCTGTTTCTCCTCCTTGGAGCCTTAACATTGTTCTTAAAGTTTAACAGCTGGCTCCGTTTGAACAGTTGCATTCCAAAGATATTAAGTTATTATCTTGGAAGGTTTTGTTTCTTGTTGCTATCTCTTCTGCTCGAAGAGTCTCGGAACTGTCAGCTCTGCAGTGTGATTCCCCTTATCTTATTTTTCATGCTGATAAGGCGGTTCTTCGTACTGAGTTAGGTTTCCTTCCTAAGGTTGTTTCTAATAGATATATCAATCAGGAAATTGCTGCCTCTCTGTGTCCTAATCCTTCTTCTTCCAAATAACGTTTGTTACACAATCTGGATGTTGTACGTGTTCTTAAATTCTACTTACAGGCAACTAAGGATTTTCGTCAGTCCTCTGCCCTCTTTGTCTGTTTCTCTGGGAAACGTAAAGGTCAGAAAGCTACTGCTACTACTCTTTCTTTTTGGTTACGAAGTATAATTAGTTTGGCTTTTGAGACTGCTGGACAGCAGCCTCCTGAGAGAATTACGGCTCATTCCACAAGAGCTGTTTCCTCTTCTTGGGCTTTCAAAAATAAAGCTTCTGTGGAACAAATTTGCAAGGCTGCAACTTGGTCTTCTCTACATACTTTTTTCAAAATTTTACAAATTTGATACTTTTGTCCTCGGCTGAGGCTTCTTTTGGGAGAAAGGTTCAAGCAGTGGTGCCTTCTGTTTAGGACTTGGGTATTGGTTCCCAACAGTATTTACTCAAGCTGTGGACTCACCATATCTTAGGGAAAAAACCCCCAAAATTTATGCTTACCTGATAAATTTATTTATTTCCGGATATGGTGAGTCCACAGCCCCACCCTTTATTTTAAGAAAGTTGTTATTTTGACTATATCCTCAGGCACCTCTACACCTTGTGTTACTCCTTTTTCTCCATTTCCCTTCAGAAAAAATGACTGTGGGTAAGGGAGTGATACTTGACAGTTTAGCTGTGGTGCTCTTTGCCTCCTCCTGCTGGCCAGGAGTGATATTCCCAACAGTAATTACTCAAGCCGTGGACTCACCATATCTGTAAATAAATACATTTATCAGGTAAGCATACATTTTGTTTTTCTTAATTTTTAAAGGAGAATGTAAATACCAATTTTCGTGGTTGTAACATCTTTGGTTTTTTAGATATAGGTATCCTCATAAATCACCCCCCTTAAAGGGATATTAAACCCAATGTTTTCTTTAATAATTCAGATAGAGCGTGCAATTTTAAGCAACTTTCTAATTTACTCCTATTATCATTTTTTTCTTCATTCTCTTTGTATCTTTATTTGAAAAGTAGGAATTTAAGCTTCTGAGCCAGCTCATTTTGGTTCAGCACCTCGGTAGAGCTTGCTGATTGGTGTAGCCAATGTAACCAACAATCAGCAAGCTCTAACCAGGGTGCTGAACCAACAATGGGCCGGCTACTAAGCTTACATTATTGCTTTTTCAAATAAAGATACCAAGAGAAAAAAAAATGATAGTAGAAGTAAATTAGAAAGTTTCTTAAAATGGCATGCTCTATATGAATCATGAAAGAAAAAAATTTAGGTTTCATATCCCTTTAACCGCTTAGTGACCAAACCATTTTTCAATTTTCTTACCGTTAGGGTCCAGGGCTATTTTTACATTTCTGCTGTGTTTGTGTTTAGCTGTAATTTTCCTCTTACTCATTTACTGTACCCACACATATTATATAATGTTTTTCTCGCTGTTAAATGGAATTTCTAAAGATACCATTATTTTCATCATATCTTATAATTTACTATAAAAAATTATAAAATATAATTAAAAAATAGAGTGTCACGCAGGACCTCTAAGACAAAAACAAAAGATTAAATACTAGTAGAGTCCCATTTCTCTATTATTGCATTTTACAATTTATTTAAAGAAGGAGGAGAAAAAAAGGGGAAGGAGGGAAAAGGACCCCCCCCTACCACCCACTCTCCCCACACCTCGCCCATCCCTTATCCCTCTACTTCACCTCCAGTGTTATCCAGCCATATGCTGGGTAAATGGCCAGCAAGCACTTGCAATTGAACATATATAGTTTTCCTAAATGGTTTAACTCGGGTAATTTGAGCTGAGACCGGAAGAGATAGAATAAACATTTTGCAATGTTTAAAAAATAATGCTAATCAGAGGTCAGTTGGATTTTGTAAATAACACTGTTCGAGCAAACATTGAGAGACCACATCGCTCTTAAGTTCGCTCAAGGTGGGTGCTGATTTGGCCTTCCATGATCTCAAAATTAGATTACAGCCAAGGAATATAATTGTATTAATTAATTTTTAGTTTCGCAAAGATCCATGAGACTTAACTAAAAAGAAAATTTCCATTGACTGAATATAATAATCCAATTTCAAAACTATATTCATCCAATATATTATTTTGGTCCAGAACTGTTGAATCTTAGGGCAGACCCAAAAGCAATGTAGAAGATCTGCAGTAGAGGAACTACATCTAGAACATACCTTACTAGACTTATACCAGCTAGCTAATCTTGCCGGAGTAAAATATGTAATTAAGGTTATTTTAATCTGCGCTTCTCTCCATGTAGTTAGAACCCAACTTTGCTCAATTATTTTAAAGGTATCTGTTATAACCTGATTATCTATCTCTGGAAAGAATCTGGTCCATTTCGAAACTATATATTCTATTTGTTCTGTAGCAGGCATTTGAGGAGAGAGTAAAGAGGTGTAATGGACCATAAACCTGTTTGATAGACATTGATCCTGGTTTGTAGGTCTTGAAGTGACCAATCCAAGCCATATCTTTGTTTTAATTCAGACACGAAATGTCTTACCTGTAAATAGGCATACAAATCTCTATATGAAAGTGTAAATTGATTACATAACTCAGAAAAGGCTAGCGGAGCCAGCTCTGAATCTAGTATCTGCCTAAAAACGCTGTCTGTCAAACCTGGAGAAAAAGTAGGACTACCTGTGATAGGTAAATATTTAGAAACATGTGGAGAACAGCCCGTTTCCACACAAACTTTTTGCCATGCTGTGATAATATGCCTAAAAGTTATTAGAGAAAAGAGCGTAGAAGGAAGAGAAGTGATTGGGCAATGTAAAATTGCGTCTAATTGAAAAGGGGCTATCAATGAGGATTCCCAAACATATGGGGATACTTATTCTAACTCCGTTAGCCAATCAACTGCAATTTTGATACGTGCAGCTAAACTGTAGAATTGTATATTAGGGAGAGCAAGACCTGCTGCTACCTTATTATTCATGAGATGAGACACTGTGATACGTGCTTTTACACCTTTCCAAAGAAATTTAGAATAAGCTTTGTTATATTTTGTTATGTCAACTTTATGGATAGGGATCGGAATATTCTGTATAAAATAAAATATCTTTGGAAAAAGCATCGTTTTATTAGCATGACCCGAGCTGTAAGAGAAATGGGAAGATTTACCCAATCTTCCATCTTTTTCCTACACTGTATGAAACAGTTGTGAAAATTCAAATTGTACCAATCGTCTGGATTTGGACTTAATTTAATGCCGAGGTACCTTATCTGCAGGGTTTCACTAAATGGGTGTTTGATACTATAATCTTTTTTATTTAGCCATAAGAGTTCAGATTTGGATTGGTTAATTTTATAACCTGAAATTAGCCCAAAGGTTTTAATCATGTCCAACAGAAGGGAGAGACTCTTCTTTATATTACTTAGAAATAGAAGTATATCATCTGCATACATTAATAACACTAATTTATGCTCCCCTATATGAATCCTGTCCAGCTGTTGATGAAGCAAAATTGCCAGGGGTTCCAGTGATATGTTAAATAACAATGGAGAAAGGGGGCAACCTTGTCGGGTACCCCTTTGTAGAACTAAATGTTGTGAGATCTCACCATTAATAAGTAACGTAGAAGTCGGTGCACAGTATATTAGACGAAAAAATTGATTCAGATGTCCAGTCAAGCCAAACCGCTCTAGAGAAAAAAATAAATGATTCCATGAAATACGGTCAAACGCTTTCTCCGCATCAACTGTTAATAGAGCTAAGTCTACTGTGTCTCTGTGTCTAGATGATCTAAATTTGTTCCAAAAGTAGTCTAACAAAGTCATTACCTTGCGCATATGCTTAGCTGGATTCCTCCCTGATATGAAGCCGGATTGATTTTCATGGATTATTAAACCTAAATGGGTTTTAATCTATTTGCTAAAATGGACATTAATAGCTTATAGTCGGTATTAAGTAAGATATAGGTCTATAGGAAGTCGGAAGTTCCGGATCTTTGTTTTTTTAGGGATTAAAGATATATTAGCAGCAGCAAAATATGGGGAACACTTTTTATTCTTAATAAAGTCATAATTAAACAGATTCTCAAGAGATGGAACAATTTGGACTTGAAGGATCCTATAGCATTCGATGGGGAGACAATCTGGGCCAGCAGCCTTATTAGTTTTACCTATCTTGATTGCTGCAAGAATCTCATCTGCTGAAATGGGAGTATTAATCTCGGACAAAATTTCTGAAGGGATTTTAGGGACTTTAATTTTTAATTTAAAAAGCTTTAGCTTTATCTACATCATGTTCCTCAGATCTATACAGTTCTTTAAAAATAATTGTAAAAAAATTCTGCTAATATCCGCATTGTTGGTAAATCTATCAGTATCAGTTCTAATGGCCGCTATACTGCTATTATTGATTGCTTTTGTTAACCTAGCCAAAAATTTAGTTGACCTACCAACAAAGCCCCCGTAAAGGGCCTTTTGTCTTTGAACCTCTTGTGCCATTTTTTGTCTGATAAATACATCACGAGCCGTCTTGGCATCTATATATTTCTGCCAATTACCATTAGCGCAATCCCCCAAATAAGCTCTGTAGGCATTTTTCACTTGGCTGGACATCTGCATCTCCTGTTGTCTGTCTTTTTTTGAGCCTACATATATAAGCCTTAATCTTCCCTCTCAATACAGCTTTAGCTGCTTCCCAAAATACTTCAGGTCTGTCTATATATGCACTTTTATAACTGACATATTCTCTCCATTGGTCATTCAACCAATTTTGGAAATTGATATTGTTGAGCAAATACTTTGGGGAAAAAAAGGACTGGTTAATAAGTGAATGTAACCGTGATGAATTTAGTTTTAAAGTAATCACAGCATGTATTGATTTTCATGGATTATTAAACCTAAATGGGGTTTTAATCTATTTGCTAAAATGGACATTAATAGCTTATAGTCGGTATTTAGTACAGATATAGGTCTATAGGAAGTCGGAAGTTCCGGATCTTTGTTTTTTTAGGGATTAAAGATATTTTAGCAGCATCAAAATATGGGGAACACTTTTTATTCTTAATAAAGTCATAATTAAACAGATTCTCAAGAGATGGAACAATTTGGACTTGAAGGATCCTATAGCATTCGATGGGGAGACAATCTGGTCCAGCAGCCTTATTAGTTTTACCTATCTTGATTGCTGCAAGAATCTCATCTGCTGAAATGGGAGTATTAATCTCGGACAAAATTTCTGAAGGGATTTTATGGACTTTAGCTTTTAATTTAAAAAGCTTTAGCTTTATCTGCATCATGTTCCTCAGATCTATACAGTTCTTTAAAATAATCGTAAAAAATTCTGCTAATATCCGCATTGTTGGTAAATCTATCAGTATCAGTTCTAATGGCCACTATACTGTTATTATTGATTGCTTTTGTTAACCTAGCCAAAAATTTAGCTGACCTACCAACAAAGCCTCCATAAAGGGCCTTTTGTCTTTGAACCTCTTGTGCCGTTTTTTGTCTGATAAATACATCACGAGCCGTCTTGGCATTTATATATTTCTGACAATTACCATTAGCGCAATCCCCCAAATAAGCTCTGTAGGCATTTTTCACTTGGCTGGACATCTGCATCTCCTGTTGTCTAAGTCTTTTTTTGAGCCTACATATATAAGCCTTAATCTTCCCTCTCAATACAGCTTTAGCTGCTTCCCAAAATACTTCAGGTCTGTCTATATATGCACTATTATAATTGACATATTCTCTCCATTGGTCATTCAACCAATTTTGGAAATTGATATTGTTGAGCAAATACTTGGGGGGAAAAAAGGACTGGTTAATAGACGAATGTAACCGTGATGAATTGAGTTTTAAAGTAATCACAGCATGGTCCGAAATAGCTAAGTCTCCAATATCCGCTATCCACTCAATCACCAATCAAAGGCTCTGCTATCAGAAATAAGTGTATCCTGGACAAAGATTGATGTCCTTTTGACATACATGTGTAGGACCTCAAATCTGGGTTCTGCGAACGCCAAATATCTACTAGCCCCAAATGTGAACAAAATTTCTGCAAAATACGAACTTTCCTATCCTGAGTGAACAGAAGGGTTTTATTAACTCTATCAAGAGTAGGTTCCGCAATTAAATTAAAATCACCCGCTACTATGATATTTTGCCCTATATATTTATGTAAGAGTAAAGTCATCTTATTCCCAAAATCCTTATCAACTTTATTGGGGCCATATATGTTACAGAGCACAAATCGTGTTTTATTATAGAGCATCTCAATAATTTGGAAACAACCTTCTTGGTCTATAATAGAGGCATATATTTTATAATCTAAGGTTTTGTTAAAAAGAATACCCAATGTTTACATGTTCCTTGCTTTTTTGCAACTTATAGGGCAATAAGTACAAGTAGCACTTAGCTATTTCCAAACCAATTCTTTTCCCAAAATTAGCGATAGTTACATTGTAACACTGATATCTGTCAGGAATCCCTGAATAACCCTTCACATGTATATATATATATATATATATATATATATATATATTTATATATATTTATATATATATATATTTTTTTTTATTTTAGTAGACAACCCAAAGTATTGATCTAGGTCCATTTTGGTATATTTCATGCCACCATTTCACCACCAAATGCGATTAAAAAAAAATTTGTTAACTTTTTCACAAACTTTTGGTTTCTCACTGAAATTATTTACTAACAGCTTGTGCAATTATGGCACAAATGGATGTAAATGCTTCTCTGGGATCCCCTTTGTACAGAAGTAGCAGACATATATGGCTTTGGCATTGCTTTTTGGTAATTAGAAGGCCGCTAAATGCTGATGCGCACCACACTTGTATTATGACCAGCAGTGAAGGGGTTAATTAGGTAGCTTGTAGGGTTAATGTTAGCTTTAGTGTAGAGATCAGCCTCCCACCTGACACATCCCACCCCCTGAACCCTCCCTGACCCCTCTCAAACAGCTCTCTTCCCTCCCCCACCTCACAACTGTCACCGCTATCTTAAGTACTGGCAGAAAGTCTGCCAGTACTAAAATAAAAGGCTTTTTTTAAACATCATTTTTTTTAGATTTTTTAAAATTTATTCTGTAGTGTTGGATCCCCCCTTAGCCCCCAACTTCCCTGATCCCCCCTAAACAGCTCTTTAACCCTCCCCCCTCTACCTCTTTGCTGCCATCTTGGGTACTGGCAGCTGTCTGCCAGTACCCAGTTTGCTAAAAAAAAAGTGTTTTTATTTTTTTTGGCAAAAAAAAACAATTTTCTGTAGTGTAGCTGCCCCCCCTCATCATCCGTCCTAACCGGAACTCCCTCCAGTGATGGGCCGCCCACCCGCCTTCCTGCTATCCCTCCCACGCTACCAATGATCGGCATTATCGCTGGTCGATGCAGAGAGGGCCGCAGAGTCACGATCGCTTCCAGCGCTTGAAAACCCTGAGAACGTGCAGGGTACATCCTTGGTCATTAATAACTGTTTTGGTAGGACGTACCTTGCATGTCCTTGGTCAGTAAGGAGTTAAGTGGATTTTTGAGAAATGGTAAAACATGTTTCTTTATTTTCAAAGGAGAACCTAAATACCCATTTCCTTCTTAATACAAGAAGAGTCCACAGCTGCATTCCTTACTTGTGGGAAATACTGAACCTGGCCACCAGGAAGAGGCAAAGACACCCCAGCCAAAGGCTTAAATACTTTCCCCACTTCCCTTATCCCCCAGTCATTCTTTGCCTTTCGTCACAGGAGGTGGGCAGAGAAGTGTCAGAAGATTTCGGAGTAGTTCCTTAGGAAGGGTATCTGCCTTTCAATATGGGACTGGAGTTTTAAAAGGACAGTATACACTCATTTTCATATAACTGCATGTAATAGACACTATAAAGAATAAGATGCACAGATATTGATATAAAAATCCAGTATAAAACTGTTTAAAAACGTACTTAGAAGCTTTCAGTTTAGCTCTGTTGAAAAGGCAGTTGGAAAGCCCACTGCAAGTGGGAAATAAGACACTCCCCCCTCCCCCTTCTTTTGCATATGAAAAGACCCTTTACACAAACAGGAGCAAGCTGGAGAAGGTAGCTGACGGTATTCAAATAAAACTTTGGGGCTTGATTAGGGGTCTGAAAATCAGAGCAATGTTCTTTAAAAATAAGCAAAATTATACATTTAAAAAAAAACAAACTTTATGGGCTTTATAAATAGATCATCTACAAAACATTTATGCAAAGAAAAAATGAGTGTATTATGGCCCTTTAAGTAGTCTTGTCAGCCTCTCAGTGAGAGCATTGATGAAAGTTAGAGTCTGGAGATGCAGGGAGAGTCTTTCTGCGAAACCATCCAGACTCATAGTAACAGCTCCTAAGCAATCAGAGTTGACGAGTTTTGCTGTCTGCTTTTCTTCACTCAAGTCCATGTCAGAAGCGATGCTACAGTCTGTAACACTTGAAGGGCCGTGTTTCTGTTCCATGGCATAGATTCCAGTAAGATTGTTTCATTTTTACACATAAATGTTAACGCTAGAAGACAGGGTCACAGTGAGACTCCTTTATCTTTATGGAATCAAGGGTTAATCTCTCCTGAGGGCAATCATTGAACAGTGGGTTGGTAATCATATTTGTTTATGTTATTTATGCTGCTTCTATGTGTGAGATGTTTTGGGCTCATAGGCTGATATGGAACGTACAGGTTTCTCCTTTACTTTGAGAGCTGCGCAGTTTTATTAGACTTGGCACGTTTTTCCTTTAGCAGGGGAGGTCCTGCATTGCGCACCATGTGACTGGGAGGGGTTACGGTTTCCATTTCTTATTCTTGACTGAGTGACTACACTACAGAGAGGAGCGAGTTTCTCTACACTGTCTGGGTCATAGGAGGTGGTGAGTGCCCCAGCCATTGGGGGTATAGGTGCCAGTTGTTTGTTTACTTTATTTATATATAAAGTTACCTAGTTATGGAGGATTCTGATTTTTTAGAGGATGCGTCCTCTACATCTTAATTCGATACCGGTGTATAATATGAGGATGCCCGGGTAATCCAGCCCTCTCAATTATGTTCCATATGCCTCAACAGGGTGTTTTCATCAACCAATGTTGAGATGTTAGATGCCACCGAGCCTTCCGCCTCTGAGGACTCTTCGTCCCATGAGGTGTGTCCCCTACAGTCATCTGATCCTACACATGCAGCTTTCCCTTGCCCCGCTAATCCTCCTCCTGGAGGGGGCCTTTTTCCACCAGACGTTACTGCGCAGTTCCATATGGCAATGTCTGCAGCCTTAGTCATTTTGCCCTGTACGGCTATGCGCAAATGAAGGGTTAACCCATGCACTTCTTCTCAGGGTGCATCATGTAAATTGTCGGTTGTATAAGACCAGTCATCTGAGGATGCGGTTCTCTCTGAGGCTTCAGAGCACGGACCTTCTGGGTCGGAGCCTTCTGCTTCAATTCCTCCGGAAGAGGAGGATTTTGCCTTTAGATTTTAGGTAGCACGCCTGTGCTTCCATCTAAGAGAGGTTTTGACGATATTAGAGATGCCTAGTACTGATCTCCCAGTCGAATTTCAGAGCCCTAAATCAGAGGGCAAATGGGATTAAGGTGAGTGGGGAACGATAGGAATCCTATTCCTCTTCGTCTGTTTGCTTTTCAAGATCCCTGTTCCGGGCTCTATGGTGGGTTGTGTTGCCCATCCCTACTTGTTTTCTACTATTCCTTTTAAGGATATTTTAGAGCTCTTGGTTATAAAGGAAAATCTTTTTATGAAGATGTTTCATCTCAAGGGATATCTTATGTACCGATGACTTTGGTTGTCACAGTTTTTTCTGGAGACTTCCTATTGGAGGTCTCTGTCTTGATTCGAGGGGATGGTTACCTCGATATTCTCTTGAAAGAATTAAGGCCTTGGAGCTTATAATTCTTTTATCTGTGATTTCGCAGATTTCTTGCTCCAAAGCTAGGGCTTCAAGGTTTTTCTGTTCAGGCCTTGTAGCATTCTGTCATATATCACTTCTGAATCTAAGATCTCTCCTTCTGCTTGAAAGAGAGATCGAACTTGGTTCCGCTCTTCCACGGTTTTACCGTTTGATGAGAAAGCGAATCTGATTTGTCCTTTAGTCCAGGTTAATGCCCAGCGTCAGAGACCTCTGTTAAGTGGAGCATTCCATGGGTTTTTGAAAGCTGTTTTCACTCCTGGATTAAGTCCAATCAGAGCAGAGGCCCGCCAAAACTAGATTGGCAGGAAGGGCCAGTCCCAGGTCCTATATTGGATTGCGTTGGGGACAATCTATCGCTCTTTCAGTCGCTTGGTTCAGGGACGTACCGATACATAGGTCTTTGAGGTCATAGCTAGGTTTCAAGCCTTAGCCTCCCAGGGCATTTTCCTTTTTTTGATCCTGTTTTCAGAGAGAGGGATGCCTTCCAAGACAGGTTTTGTTCTCTTTGAATCATTATCCCGGTATCTATCACAGGGCAAGCTTTGAGATATCATTCAAACCATTCTTTTCATGGTCCCATAGAGGGAGGGGCCTCCCGCCCTTTTGTGATCTTAAAACTTTTCATGTCTCCTCGTTCCTGAGAGAGACTATAAGGTACGCACTACCTTTGGTATGGGTAGAGCAGTGCAGGTCCTCTGTTGAGAAAGGGTTTTTAGGAATCCAGGGATTCTTTGGCACTTGCCAGAATCCAGATCTAGCAGTAGATCCCTTATCTAGACAATTCTGTTCAATCGTCTCGTCCGATAAAAGAACATTGAGGATTCTCTTACTCGATCCTGAGAGTTAGAAGAATTCTAGACCAGTGTTCTCTGGTGTTGGGCACCAGGGTGGATTTCCTGTATGCTATTTTAGTCTATATAGACATGAGGATTTTTCCTCAGTTTTGTGAGGTTAGCTTCATCAGGTCATGCCCTCCAGTCCTTCTTCAAGCCATCGCTGGCTCTGTGTTTTGGTGGTAAGGATAGTTATGTGGCCCTTCTTGGACCTCATTCCTTTTGCCAGGTCTCATCTCAGCAGGGACTCGGTGTATGCTGAGGAAGTGGAGTGGCGCTATTTTCAAATCTGTCTTAAAAGATTTACCTGGACTACTAGTTGAGGGAATCACTTTCTAGTGTCTTTGTCCAGATCTCTTGTCCTGAGGGGCATTTTCATAATTCGTCCGGGGCGATTTTGACTTCGGTCAGAAGCCCGTCAGGATGGAGAGAAAGGGCATGGGATCCTTGGTTTTAGGAGGTTTCCCTCCCGATTACTTTTGGATCTTCAGGCAATTTTCTTTTTGCTCTGATTGTTTTAAATATTGGTTTAGTCCCAGTTTATATATTCCAGTCTGCCTTACTCTCGGTGGCTTGGAGCTCCATCTGAGGGGAGCGAGAGGCTCCTTAGCGATGAGGGTAGTTTCTCGGGTTTGGTAGTGTAGCTACTTTTCGCTATCAATGATCCTCTCTCCAGGGGTGGTTATCTGGTTCCGATGTTCTTTAGAGACATTCCTCTTATCTGGGGATAAGGTCTTCATCCGAGGGGTTTTGTTATTTTTGCTCTGGAAGGGGGCGCCAAACAAAAGTCTTAGGACGTCCCGTTTCAATACCTAGTTACCCACAGAGGGGTTGTGGTTCGGGATCCTCAGGCGGAACTAATGGATGCATTAGCAGTGCCTTGGAGGTTCTATGCAAGATTTCATATTTCTGCCATATCACTTCTTTCTCGAGTGATGGCTCTAACCTAGCAGGAGCAGACGTCAGTGTTTCTGCTGGCTCCGCCGTGACCGCGAGGATCGTGGTTCGCGTTTTTTTAGTGGGGACCTCGTCTTTCCCTTCATGAGGGTTACCTTGTTGCAGGGATCTGCTGACACAGGGCCCTTTTTTTGTTTCATCAGATCCTATTTCTCTGAGGCAGACTGCGTTGAGATTACGCTTGGTATTAGCCAGGAGAGGGTTTCGGAGAGGTTAGAGTCCTCTCCTTCAAGCACGTAGGCTGTTTCCTTGTCATCTATCTTAGTAGGACCTCCTTCTTCTGTGAAGAGCGTGGTTCGCCTTGGCACTCTATCAAGTCGACCAGGATTCTTTCCTCCATCTGGGATGGTCTGGCAAAGGGACTCTTAGTTAGTTTTGGCCCTGTCTATTACTATCCAGGGGCTCGCTGAGCTTCCGGATGTACAGTTTTTTGGTTAAGGCTCTGACTAGGGTCAGGCCGAGGTGTCGATCTGTTGCTCCCCTTTGGAGCTTATATCTTGTTTTTTGTTTGTTTTTTTTCCAGTTTTTTGCATCTGGCTTCTTTTGAGCTTACACACACACACACACACACACACCACCAGAATTTCTACTCTTACATATACCACCAGGGGATCTACTCTTGCACACAAAACTCAAATTTCTACTCTTACACATACCACCAGAGGTTCTACTCTTACACACACCACCAGAATTTCTACTCTTACACCTACCACCTGGGTTCTACTTATGCACACACCACCAGGACATCTACTGTTGCACACACCTCCAGGAGTTCTACTCTTACACATACAACCAGGAGTTCTACTCTTACACACACCACCAGGACTACTACTGTTAAACACACCACCAGGACATCTACTCTTACACAAACCACAAAGAGTTCTACTCTTACACACACCACCAGAATTTCTACTCTTACACATACCACCAGGGGTTCTACTCTAACACACACAACCCAAATTTCTACTCTTACACACACCACCAGGGGCTCTACTCTTACACACACAACCCAAATTTCTACTCTTACACATACCACCAAGGTTCTACTTATACACACACCACCAGGAAATCTACTGTTGCACACACCTCCAGGAGTTCTACCCTTACACATACATCCAGGAGTTCTACTCTTACACACACCACAAAGAGTTCTACTCTTACACACACCACCATAATTTCTACTCTTACACATACCACCAGAGGTTCTACTCTTACACACACCACCAGAATTTCTACTCTTATACAGCCAGGGAAACAATTATTTGATCCCCTGCTGATTTTGTACATTTGCCCAATGACAAAGAAATGATGTCTATAATTTTAATGGTAGGTTTATTTGAACAGTGAGAGACAGAATAACAACAAAATCCAGAAAAACTCATTTAAAAAAAGTTATAAATTGATTTGCATTTTAATGAGTGAAATAAGTATTTATTCATCATTTCTAGCATCACAGTCAATCTATCCATTAAACCCTGGAGCTCATGTTTTTTCCTTTGGGATGTAGGTCCTCAAAGGCATTCGCTTCCAATACAGACCAGTTTTATGAAAATTAAAAATCTGATCCAGGGTATAGCCTTATTCATCAATCATTTTTTTAAAATATGGGTTTCATGTCCCTTTAAGGTCTTCATATATTGGTAAGGCTTTCTATTTAATTGTGAGAAAGCTTGTCCCTGATCTTTTCTTTATTTGGTCTTCAATTAACACACATAACAAACATTCTATTTATCTATTTCTTTATATCTAATTCTAACAGGTTTTGTACAGATTGTACGCAATGTGGACTCCTTTAAGCACAAACAATGTCACATGTACTTTCATGTCTTTCAAAATGCTTTTTAATTTCAAGCTTCTCTTCAATTGATAAAGTTTTCGTTTCTTGTCACTAACATTGCTTAACACTAGCATGCTTTATTAGCAGGACGTCTCTGTGTCACTTTTCCACCACTTTGCTTCTTTATTTTAACTCTTAGAGCACTGCCAGCAAATTCCACACCACCAAACAGGAAGAACGTCACCATTGTGTGCAGCACTGAATTCCACCGCCGTATGCTTGCTTCATTTAGTTCCACCAAAAACCGCGTGTGAACTAACAAGATTATTGCGTTATAAGACAACATTCCACTATTAATTTTTGTGTATAAGCCAATTGGCATTACATTAACGTGCATTGTAGCAGAATATACTGTATACAAAAAGAATATTAGTTTCTTTTGAAAAAAACAAACAAACCCTAATTAAAGCTTTTACACTTTCTTGTCATTATAATTTGTTTAAAACCTATATACTCAGATTGTTCTATGTTTATTTAACTTCCTCCTGACTTCATGTAACCATAACTTTATTAAATAGAAACATTTTTTGGGGGGTGATGGTGGTTTAGGTGTTAAAAGTTTTATTAGGTGTTTGCGTTGTGGGGGGTTGGCGGTTTAGATGTTAATAGATTAATTAGATACTTTGCGTTGTGGGGGGTTGGCAGTTTAGGTGTTAATCGTTTTATTAGGTACTTTGCGTTGTGGGGGGATGGTGGTTTAGGGGTTAATACGTTTTATTAGTGATTGCGTTGTGGGGGGTTGGTGGTTTAGGGGTTAATTAGTTTTATTAGTGACTGCTTTGTGGGGGGTGGCGGTTTAGGGGTTAATACATTTTATTAGTGATTGCATTGTGGGGGGATGGCGGTTTAGGGGTTAATACATATACGGTACTTTTTTACTAAGCGCAAGGCTTGCTGCGCCTGCCTATGTGTGGCAAGGTGGAATTGGAGTAAAATATCTCCATTCTGCACGTCCTTGCGCCGCATATGTCATACCGATTTGCGACGCCAGTTCTATGTAAGTTTATGGGAGTAAAAACTGCGGGTGACGGGTAAAATATATGCGCGTAACTTGCATGCTGCGCCGTATATGTGATCACTTGATTAGACTAAAAATTGGCGATGCTGGGTTCTGCGCCCGTCGCCACATATGTGATTGGGCTCTATGTGCTATTGTATTGTCTTCTTATCATGGAGTTTTTGATCGTGCAAATTTACTGTATTGACTTCCTTTAAAGGGACATTAAACACTTTGAGATAGTAATATAAAATGAGAAATTGTATATATTAAAAAAGTCTGCAATATACTTTCATTATTTATTTTGGCTCCTTTTCCTGTATTTCCATTCTGAAATTAAGAACTTTTTAGTTCCTGTTAGAAATGGAAGTGCAGAACACTATTATATTCTACACAGCCATTGGCTGCACACACTAGTGATCTATTTATAACTGACCCTAATTGGACACAGCAGAGAAAGTAACCTAAGTTACAACATGGCAGCTCCCTTTGTTTTATAGACACTAAAACTTTACACTTATTTTGTCAATATTTAAACAGCTAATGAAAGCTAAAAAAATACATCTACATGTTATTATCAGACTAATCTTTTCTTTGAATGCATCATTTTATCTAACATTTATTTAGTGTTTAATGCCCCTTTAAGGGCATTAGGGGAAGGTGCAGCATTCATTCTGTGTTTTCACATTCACTTCTCTGCATACTGGTCAATATTTCTCAGAATATTTGTTTCCTGAATCTGGCTCTCTTCTTATTCACTATAAAATGTTTCTATTTAATTTTAATCTAGGTTTTACTGTATGCAGGAAAAGCCACAACTATTTCACAATAGTTTCAGTCTTTCATCTGTTTTGCAATGCTTTTGCTAGGTCAGATTTCATATATTCCCTGTTTGAAAATATGTATGTAGCATTTACCAGCTACTGTGCCATTGTATGAAAATAAATCTCTACTGGCAGATTACCTGAGCAACATAAACAAAACACTGAGGTAATTGCAAAAATACTTTATTGTATTCCTCCAGGATTATATGTGCATCATTATTCTCATTTGTTTTAAAAGAAAGAAAATGCAAAATGTTGTAAGAATACAACATACCATAAAGGAAACAGGAGAAGAAACTCCAAATATTAATTAGGTGAATCAGAGGCAGTTAATGGGAGTCTCAGTTGTAAGCAATAGTCTCAGATTTTCGCTTGAATTTTAAATGGAAATCATAATTCCAATATAGAAAAAACCTCAATGTTCAGCTTTATAAACCAGCAGCTGGCGAAGTGCCAGTCACATAAAGGCATTCCGGTTTGATTGCTTGAGAAATGCTTTTTTTTTTTTTTTTGCAATCAACTGTCATTTGTTTCATATTTTGGTCCGTGTTTCAGACCAGTGACTTACTAGGCCAAGAAGCCTCAATTCAGCTTGGAGCAGGCACAATTTGATTTCTAATTGCTTTTTCAATTGCTTATTAATTGACAATCTAACATGAAAAATCTTTGATTTTTAACAATAAAGGGATATTGTACTTTTTTCTCATTCTAAATGTCAAGTATATCATCTGTTTTACCTCCTAATGTGTAGCTAATTTTTAACAAATATCTGCTTTACTGTTTATGATCTAATCAAAATTACTGCTTTTGACTGTACAAACCAGCACTCACAGATCAATCTTCAATATGGTTTTAATACTGTATAGTGTACTTTAAAGGGACAGTCTAGTCAAAATTAAACTTTTGTGATTCAAACTTCCTAATATACTTTTATCATCAAAATTGCTTTGTTCTTTTGGTAGCTTTGTTGAAACCTAGGTAGGTTCATGTGCTAATTTTGAAGCCCTTAAAGACCTCCTCTAATCTCAGTGCATTTTGGCAGTTTTGCACAGTTCATGTGTGACATGCATAGATAACATTGTGCTCACTCCCACAGTGTTATTTATGAGTCAGCACTGACTGGCTAAAATGCAAGTATGTCAAAAGAACTGAAATAAGGGGGGCAGTCTGCAGAGGCTTAGATATAAGGTAATCACAGAGGTTAAAAGTTTATTGGTGTTGGTTATGCAAAACGGGGGAATGGGTAATATAGAGATTAGCTATCTTTTTAACCAATAAAAATTCTGGAGTAGACTGCCTATGCGTGTAGCCTCTGTGCATGCATTTTAAAACCACTGAGGTCATTACATGCAAGACGGCTGTGCAATAAAAGCTTATGTGAGGTTGTGTTAGAGAAGTTGTGAGAGAATTTATTGCAAAACATCCTCACTGACAAATCGATCTGAGCCAGTGACAATGGTCTCAATTGTGCAAAGTCATAGAGTGTTGGCTACTGGAGTCCAGTTTGTATCTAGGCAATGCACGGAGACAGCCGCTGCAGTCACTTGACCACTTTCCATAGCATCTATTGTGTGGTGTGGTGTGGATTCTATAGCAACTGTACGTGGACTTCATCAGGGCTTTAGTGAGTGAGCAAATTTGTGGGCGCAAATTAATGTACTTGGTTGCTATGTGCATGTGTTCACATTTAATTTAAATATGCACACTGTTTGGGTGATATATCTGTTCTCCCTTTGCATCACCTTTTGGGACACCATCACTATACCTTTAAGGTATACGCTCTTACCTTGAGCTCACTACATCCACTATTTATAGCTCCACCGAACATCCAGTCTGTCCTGGATTAATGAAGCTACTTGGGTATCTTACCTTATTCCCTTCGCCATTTCAGCTACTTAGTGGATTTACTCTGTGGAAAGCACTGACTTCTGTAAGCATACTTTGGAGATGCTCTTCCTTCCAGCTTACGTCATCAGCTACAGACCGTCGCTGATAGTTCTGCCTGCTCATGCTACTCTCGTGCTCTGCTGTAGCGTTCCTTCTCAAACTCACCTGGAGATACTCTGGAAGCTCTCAGCAACTGTTTCTCCGCTGGAAGTCTGATATCATCTACCCTATTTAGGGTTACGGTATCATATACAAGCACAATGTATCATATAACTTTATCCTGTCACTTGCAGATATTATAGAATTATAACATTGTACCTACAGTAGATTTTAATGTCAACAATGAATTTGGTATTTTTTACATAAAAAAAGGGAGAACAAATAAATAAACAGCAGTATCTCTCCATCCACCCACCCCACTAGTTGCTCTTAACTAAACCCTGTATCATACAGAGAGGGGTGAAAATACAGGTAACCAGAGGAGGGGAAATGTACCGGCCTGGACTAATGTGGCAAATGTTTTATTATTAAATAAAGGGCTTAGTAATTGTTTTTGAATAGGTAAAAGAATAGTGTTCTGGATCTCAAAAATTACTTGCTTTAGCACATTAGTTAGAAAGCTAGCAAAACTAGGAAGGGCTACATCCTTCCATTTCTTCAAGATCAAATATCTCATTACCATAATCAAGGTACAGAAATTTTGATAGTTCCTAGGTCTGGTAGTTAATAGATCACAGAAAAAAATAATGTGATACCGACAGATTTTAAAGTGATGAGAAAAAAGTTTATTATACCAAAAATTTAATTTACACCAAAGTTGGTGAATCTTTGGACAGTCCCAGAATAGGTGAAGGGTATCAGCTTTATCTAGACTGCATTTGGGACATCGGAAATCCTTATTGGTATAAAATGTTGCCAGTTTACCAGGAGAGAAATACACATTGTAAATCAATTTAATATGGGATTCTTTCCATCCGACAGGAATTATTAGTTTACCCAGTCTGAGGTACCCAATAAGTATATAATTTATTTAGATGGATTTGGCCCTGTTTTAAAAGCAAGATATTATATAGTAATGAGATAGAACATTTACCAACAGCAAATTTCTTTATGGGTCTATTGATCTCAGACCAGCGATAGAACAAATCCAGTTTCCAATTTTGAGCATTAATAAAGTGACGAATTTGAAAATATGCAAATAGATTTGTTCTGGGGATCTCAAAGATGCGGATTCAATTATTAAAGGGCAATAGTTGTCCAGTTGCAGAGAGTACTTGGTAAAAATAATTCAATCCCTTCCAAGACCAGAGTTCAAAGACTGACTGATGTATTCCAGGTATAAATTCTGGATTCCCTCGGATGGGTAAAAGGAGAGAGAATTTGAAATCTATATCAAGAAGCTTGCACACCTTTTGCCAAGCAACGATAATATTTTTAACGGTAATCAAATTGACTAAATTACTTGGGAGATTTTCTAAAGAGCAATGAAGAATAGCCCTTAAAGTAAAAGGAGAAATTATCACTTTTTCTAGTTCAATGGATGCACATTTATTCAGGTCTGTCAACCAGTCTAAAGCAATCTTGACTAAAGTTGATAGGTAAAGTTTAATATCTGGAAAAGCAAGGCCGGCGTTATCTCTCCTTGACAATTTACCGGTAGAGATACGCGCTTTTCCAAAAGAAATTGGGAGCAAGTAGAATAAAATGTACTTATTTGATGATTGTATTCAAAGAGAGGCAAATTTTGGAGAAGATATAATATTCGGGGGGAAATGATTGTCTAGCACAGTGCTTCCAAACTGTGTGCCGTGACACGTTAATGTGTCAGCGGCAGTGTGTAGGTGTGTCCCTGCTTAGGCACTAATGTCTTTTAATTAAAAAAAATTTAAGTTTTATTTTTTGGTTTCCGATTTCCCGCCTGCCTACTATGCATATCACATGGTTGACACGTGATTGATACCTAGTGGGTCACAGATCATCTTAATCTATTGCCGCAGCTCAGTGGGAACTGAAACTATTCCCGTTGGGACTTTGGCACCATATTGGCTCCTGACTGCACATGCAGTCTCCTCAATTGGCTCATGACTGCACGTGTAGTCAGTGAGTGCGACAGCAGTGTATTTGCAGCGTGGGAAGTAATTAGCTGGACTCGCAAAGCTCTGAGGGCAGCAGCTTAAACGCTGAGCTTAAGTCAGAAGTCAAAGTGGTTTTTTTTTGCAGCTAGCTCCCAGTAGTGCATTGCTGCTCCTGCTCTTGATATATGGATAGGAAGTGGAAGCTTAAAAATGCTTGATGAGAAAATAAGTGTCTTTATCTGATATTCCACCAAATATTCAGAAACTGTGTTCATCCCATCAACCTCATAAATCCCATTAAAATAGTAAGTAGCTATTGGTGTTATTAAACTTCTTTTTAATTCTTGCACATACATACTGTTACTTGTATATATATTTTGTTATTATATAATATATGTATGTGTCCGTATCTCTTAAAGCAAGTTAGTTTAACCTCCTGTTTTCTAGTACAACTGAATTACTGTGTCGCGAAATTATATAGGTCTAAAAAGTGTGTCACCAACATGAAAAGTTTGGAATGCTCTGGTCTAGCAGATAAAGATATAGGGAGGTCCACCCAATTCTTAAGATCTAAAACTGATTTTTGAAACACCTGTGGGAAATTCAGCTTGTACCAAAATTTGGGATTTTTTATGAAGAACTATTCCAAGATACTTTATATGGTCCGTTGTCTTAAAATGATGATTTATATAATTGTCACCTTTTTTCCTTATACATAAAAGTTCACTTTTTCCTAAATTTATCTTGTATCCTGAGAAGGAACTAAAAATAGAAAACATCTCTAGTACTTGAGGATTAGTTTTTATTGTATTTTCAAAGAAAATTAGCAAATCGTTCGCATATAGTAAAATTTTAACTTCCTCTGTGCCAAATCTTAATCCTTGAAGTTCTGAACGGAGCCATATAGCGAATGATTCTATTGAAATATTGAAGAGCAATGGTGAAAGAGGACAACCCTGATGGGTCCCACGACCCAGCAGGATTTTAGCGGATAGATTACCATTGATCAAGAGAGAGGAAAAGTTTTTTTTATAGATCTTTATGATAAATTGCCATTGAATCCGAATTGAAGCAGAGAATTAAATGAAATAGATGGTCCCATGAGATAGAGTCGAAAGCCTTCTCTGCGTCAACTGAAAGAATGGCTATATCTGGGTCAACTACCTTATTTATTTTTCTTTTTCTTTTCAGTTTGTTGAGTATTTTTATTCCAGAAATAATCTAAAATAATTTCCACTTTACGATCTTATCAGCTAGTATTGAGGTAAGAATTTTACTATCCGTATTTAAGACCGATATCGGCCTATACGATGATGGCTCTTCTGGATCTTTCCCTTTTTTGGGAATTAAAGTTATATTAAAAAATAGCTTTATCCAGAGGTATTAGTAGTATAATAAGTATTAAAATGTTTGGCGAGAGTAAATGTAATAATTTCCGCAATCATTTTGTAAAATTCTGCTAGGAGCCAATCTGGTCCCGCAACTTTATACAGCTTAGCTTTATTGATAGCTTCACAGATCTCATCAACAGAGAATGGCATATTAATCAACTCAAGATCGGTCTTAGATAGGGTAGGGGTTCAATTTTTGACCAGAAATGTACTTTATTGAGGGTTTCTTCATCTACTTTAGTATGCAATTTCTGGTAAAATTTAAAAAAGACTTCCCTAATATTTTGGTTGTCCGTGAATCTAGTACAACCGTCCTTAATTGACGTAATATAGTTCTTACTTTTCCTATTCTTAGTAATTTTGGCTAAAAATTTAGCTGAACAACTATAATAGCCTTTGAAGCGATTATTAATTCTCTTATCGTCCTCCAAACATTTTTGTTTTAGAAACACCTCCCTTTCTGTTCTAGTCTTTAAAATCTGATATTCTATTTTTTTATGAATTAAAATGGCTACGCCACATTTCCTTTTAGCACAAGGAGTAGCTACCACTTCACCAACCCAACGAGATTTTAATTTACACAGCTCAATCTCTTTAAGATGTGTTTCCTGAATCAGAGCGATATCGTGGGAATGCCTAACTGAGCTATTATTTGCTTACGTTTTATAGTAGAAGAAATTCCCCCGACATTCCAGGATAAAATATTTAGTTGAGTAGCCATTATGTCAAAATTAGCAAGTGGGTGGGAGGACAGAGAGAAAAAAAAAACACCAATAAAAAAATAAAAAAACAAGCATTTTTTAGCTTCATCTTTGCCACAAGACATCAAATTACTAAACATTTCAGTAATCATAATATACCTAAATGTCACATTTCCAAAATTATAACGTTAAACAAACAATAAAGAAAATTAACTAGAAGACAGAAATTCCCTCACTTCTTTAACATTATGTAGGATATTAATTTTACCATTAATATCTACCAGTATCTTTGCCGGGTATAACATCCTAGCTTTATATCCTCTATCTGTAAGCTGGGGAAAGAATTGAGACATTTCTTTCCTTTTTACTCGTGTCTCGTTGGAGAAATCCTGAAACATTAACATTTTATGGTTATTTTGCTGGCTTAACCTGTAAAGTACTGGATTTCCTCACTATTAATGAACTCTGCCTGTCTGACTACTCTGCTTGCTTAACCCCTAAAATACTGGATTACCATACTGCTGCTGAACATTGCCTGATGACCACTCTACCTGTTTATCCCTCTAACCCTTGGACTGCCTTACTGTTGCGAAACCCTGCCTGCCTGACCATTCTAGTGGTTTACCTTTGGACTACCTTACTGTTGCCAAACTCTGCCTGCGTGACCCTTCTAGTGGTTTACCCTTGAACTGCCTTACCACTGGTTTCTCTACCTGTTGCCGTCAAAGGCTATCCTGTTGTCTTCTGTCCTTCAAGTGGTCTACCCTTGAACTACCTAACCGCTGATTCCCTGCCTGTTGCCGTCAAAGGCTATCCTGTTGTCTTCAGTCCTTCAAGTGGTCTACCCTTGAGCTTCAAGTGGTCTACCCTTGAACTACCTAACCACTGATTCCCTTCCTGTTGCCACCAAAGACTATCCTGCCTATAGTGAGTACCGCTTACCTCACCTTGCGAACTTTCTCTGCTCTGGGATATTCCCTATCATTCCGGCTTGACGCCGGGATAACAAGACTACTGGCCAATTTCGGACTGATAGTGTAATATCCCACGAGAATTACACTGGCAACTTATTAGGTTCACCTTGCTAGTATCGGGTTGGACCCCCTTTTGCCTTCAGAACTGCTTTAATTCTTCATGGCATAGATTTAGCAAGGTGTTGGAAACATTGCTCAGACATTTTGGTCCATATTGACATGATAGCATCACGCAGTTGCTGCAGATTTGTCGTCTGCACATCCTTGATGCAAATCTCCCACTCCACCACACCCCAAAGGTGCTCTATTGGATTGAGATCTGGTGACTGTGGAGGCAATTGGAATACAGTGAACTCACTGTCATGTTGAAGAATACAGTTTGAGATGATATGAGCTTTGTGACATGGTGCATTATCCTGCTGGTAGTAGCCATCAGAAGATGGGTACACTGTAGTCATAAAGATATGGACATGGTCAGCAACAATACTCAGTTAGGCCAAGGCATTTAATTTATGCTCAATTGGTACTAAGGGGCCCAAAGTGTGCCAAAAGAATATCCCCAACACGAATACACCACCACCACCAGCCTGAACGACTGATAAAAGGCAGGACTAATCCATGCTTTCATGTTGTTTATGCCAAATTCTGACCCTACCATCTGAATGTCGCAGCTGAAATCGAGACTCATCAGACCAGGCAACGTTTTTCCAATCTTCTATTGTCTAATTTTAGGGAGCTTGTACGAATTGTAGCCTTAGTTTCCTGTTCTTAGCTGACAGGAGTGGCACCCGTGTGGTCTTCTGCTGCTGTAGCCCATCTGCTTCAAGGTTTGATGTGTTGTGCGTTTAGAGATGGTATTCTGCATACCTTGGTTGTAACGAGTGGTTATTTGAGTTACTGTTGTCTTTCTATCATCTCAAACCTACCAATTCTCTTTTGACCTCTGACATCAACAAGGCATTTTCGTCCACACAACTGCTGCTCACTGGACATTTTCTCTTTTTTGGATCATTCTCTGTAAACCCTGGAGATGGTTGTGCGTGAAAATCCCAGTAGATCAGTAGTTTTTGAAATACTCAGACCATTGCGTTCAATAAGTTTTCACTTTTTAGAATCAATGGTGGTTTGGCTTTCCCAGACATTGAAATATATAACCTAGTAATATTGGCAAAGGCTGGCTAATAGGATCAGATTACTACGCAGCACTTTCTCTAGAAGAAAGCCTGCTACAGCCATATTCCTTAAAAGCTCTCTTTCACTGCACCCCAGATAAGTGGCCAATTAAAATGAAACAATTCCCCTCCATCCAAAATGTGATTCGGGCCTTGCATAAAATCTTCAAAATGTTACATATCAATCCTAGGTTTTCAAAATACCTAACCATAGTTGGTAACCCCATTTTACTCCAGCCTTGAACTCTAAAATTTTCAATGATTGGGCAGCAAATGGATTAGTGTTTCTATACCAACTAAGAGAAATTGTAACAGGGAACTGTAGGTTATTGTATGATCTAACACAAGAATTTGGTATAGCTAAAAAAAGTTTTTTTGCTTTCTTTCAGGCCTGCCATTTTGTGCAGGAATTTACATATAATACTGCAGAGGAGAATGCTTGGCAGGTATTAGACCCTGCATTAATCCTTTTCAAAGCAGGGAAATATGCTATATAATTGCTTTACAAAATAATTTTAAGTGTTCGGGGGCAAGTTATTGTGCAAAAAATAGCAGAAAGATGGCAAGTCTCTGTAAATACTAATTATAAAAGTTTTATGTTGGCAGACTCAGCGATACTCTCCACCTCATGGAGAAAATCCCAAAACAAAGTTATAAACAAAAGTTATATTACATCAAGTATGCAGGCGAAATGGGACAATTCAGGGACACTATGTCCTAAATGTAAAGCATCTAAAACAGATTTGAAACATTGTTTCTGGGACTGCACGAAGGTCAGGAAGTTCTGGTATAAGATTAACTATTGGACAAATAAAATTAACCATAATCAGATGCAATTACTGGATAAACATATTTTCTTTTTTATAGACGGGCAAAAAGAAGCTGCTTGCAAAAATGTGCGCCAACTAAATGCTATAATTATGGTAGGTAGATTACTGGTTTTGAAATATTGGAAATCTAACAAATCTCCCAATTTGACAGAATTTACCCATAAACTTAAAAATCAACTGATTATGGAGCCAATGGATACCTCTGTAAATTCAGAAGCACAAATCAAACGTTTTCTTTCTAAATGGAAGAATGTCATTCTAAACTACCCTAAAGAAGTTCAATTACAACTAAGTGCACCATTTAGGGGCACTGTGTCTCTTGAACTGGCCATTGCAAATAAAGACTTTCCAGAATAAATTGGCTGCATCAGCCAATAGGATTGAAGTACAATCTTATTGGCTGATTGCATCAGCCAATAGGATTTTTTAACCTTAATTCCGATTGGCTGATAGAATTCTATCAGCCAATCGGAATCTAAGGGACGCCATCTTGGATGACGTCACTTAAAGGTACCTTCATTCGTCGGGTAGTCGTCGTTGGAAGAGGATGCTCCGCACCGGATGTCTTGAAGATGGAGCCGCTCCGCGTCGGAAGGATGAAGATAGAAGATGCCGTCTGAATGAAGACTTCTGCCCGTCTGGAGGACCACTTCTGCTTCCTGTAAGTGGATCTTCGGGGTTTAGTGTTAGGTTTTTTTAAGGGTGTATTGGGTGGGTTTTATTTTTAGGTTAGGGCTTTGGGCCGCAATAGAGCTAAATGCCCTTTTAAGGGCAATGCCCATCCAAATGCCCTTTTCAGGGCCATGGGGAGCTTAGGTTTTTTTAGTTAGGGTTTTATTTGGGGGGTTTGGTTGTGTGGGTGGTGGGTTTTACTGTTGGGGGGGTTGTTTGTATTTATTTTACAGGTAAAAGAGCTGATTTCTTTGGGGCAATGCCCCGCAAAAGGCCCTTTTAACGGCTATTGGTAGTTTAGTTTAGGGTAGGGGTTTTTATTATTTTGGGTGTTTTTTTTTTATTTTTATAGGACTATTAGATTAGGTGTAATTAGTTTAAAGATCTTGTCATTTGTTTTTTATTTTCTGTAATTTTGTGGTTTTTTTGTGGTAAATTAGCTAATTTTATTGAATTTAGTTAATTGTATTTAATTTAGGTAATTGTATCTAATTGTAGTGTTAGGTGTTAGTGTAACTTAGGTTAGGTTTTATTTTACAGGTACTTTTGTATTTATTTTAGCTAGATAGTTATTAAATAGTTAATAACTATTTAATAACGATTCTACCTAGTTAAAATAAATACAAACTTGTCTGTAAAATAAATAAACCCTATGCTAGCTACAATGTAACTATTACTTATATTGTAGCTAACTTAGGCCTAGATTTGGAGTTTGGCGTTAGCCGTGAAAACCAGCGTTAGAGGCTCCTAACGCTGGTTTTAGGCTAACTCTGGTATTTGGAGTCACTCAAAAAAGGGTCTAACGCTCACTTTTCAGCCGCGACTTTTCCATACCGCAGATCCCCTTACGTAAATTGTGTATCCTATCTTTTCAATGGGATTTTTCTAACTCCGGTATTTAGAGTCGTTGCTGAAGTGAGCGTTAGAACTCTAACGACAAAACTCCAGCCGCAGGAAAAAAGTCAGTAGTTAAGAGCTTTCTGGGCTAACGCCGGTTCATAAAGCTCTTAACTACTGTACTCTAAAGTACACTAACACCCATAAACTACCTATGTACCCCTAAAACGAGGTCCCCCCACATCGCCGACACTCGATTACATTTTTTAACCCCTATTCTGCCAACCGCCAACTATGTTATCCTTATGTACCCCTAATCTGCTGCCCCTAACACCGCCGACCCCTATATTATATTTAGTAACCCCTAACCTGCCCCCCACAACGTCGCCGCCAGCTACCTACACTTATTAACCCCTAATCTGCCGACCGCAAAGCGCCGCCACCTACGTTATCCTTATGTACCCCTAATCTGCTGCCCCTAACACCGCCGACCCCTATATTATATTTATTAACCCCTAATCTGCCCCCCACAACGTCGCCTCCACCTGCCTACACTTATTAACCCCTAATCTGCCGACCGGACCGCACCGCTATTATAATAAAGTTATTAACCCCTAATCCGCCTCACTAACCCTATAATAAATAGTATTAACCCCTAATCTGCCCTCCCTAACATCGCCGACACCTAACTTCAATTATTAACCCCTAATCTGCCGACCGGAGCTCACCGCTATTCTAATAAATGTATTAACCCCTAAAGCTAAGTCTAACCCTAACACTAACACCCCCCTAAGTTAAATATAATTTACATCTAACAAAATTAATTAACTCTTATTAAATAAATTATTCCTATTTAAAGCTAAATACTTACCTGTAAAATAAATCCTAAGATAGCTACAATATAAATTATAATTACATTGTAGCTATTTTAGGATTAATATTTATTTTACAGGCAACTTTGTAATTATTTTAACCAGGTACAATAGCTATTAAATAGTTAAGAACTATTTAATTGTTACCTAGTTAAAATAATTACAAAATTACCTGTCAAATAAATCCTAACCTAAGTTACAATTAAACCTAACACTATACTATCATTAAATTAATTAAATAAAATACCTACAATTACCTACAATTAAACCTAACACTACACTATCAATAAATTAATTAAATACAATACCTACAATTACCTACAATTAAACCTAACACTACACTATCAATACATTAATTAAATACAAAACCTACAAATAACTACAATGAAATAAACTAACTAAAGTACAAAAAATAAAAAAGAACTAAGTTACAAAAAATAAAAAAATATCTACAAACATAAGAAAAATATTACAACAATTTTAAACTAATTACACCTACTCTAAGCCCCCTAATAAAACAACAAAGCCCCCCAAAATAAAAAATGCCCTACCCTATTCTAAATTACTAAAGTTAAAAGCTCTTTTACCGTACCAGCCCTGAACAGGGCCCTTTGCGGGGCATGCCCCAAGAAGTTCAGCTCTTTTGCCTGTAAAAAAAACATACAATACCCCCCCCAACATTACAACCCACCACCCACATACCCCTAATCTAACCCAAACCCCCCTTAAATAAACCTAACACTAAGCCCCTGAAGATCTTCCTACCTTGTCTTCACCATACCAGGTTCACCGATCGGTCCTGAAGAGCTCCTCCGATGTCCTGATCCAAGCCCAAGCGGGGGGCTGAAGATGTCCATGATCCGGTAGAAGTCTTCATCCAAGCGGGGCAGAAGAGGTCTTCCATCCGATTGAAGTCTTCATCCAGGCGGCATCTTCTATCGACATCCATCTGGAACGGAGCGGCAGCATCCTGAAGACCTCCGACGCGGAACATCCATCCTTGCCGACGACTGAACGACGAATGACGGTTCCTTTAAATGACGTCATCCAAGATAGCGTCCCTCGAATTCCGATTGGCTGATAGGATTCTATCAGCCAATCGGAATTAAGGTAGGAATATTCTGATTGGCTGATGGAATCAGCCAATCAGATTTAGCTCGCATTCTATTGGCTGATCGGAACAGCCAATAGAATGCGAGCTCAATCTGATTGGCTGATTAGATCAGCCAATCGGATTGAACTTGATTCTGATTGGCTGATTCCTTCAGCACTTCCCAGAGTTCTTCTTTAGACTTAGGTTGTTTTTTATTTTTTTCTCTGTCCTGGTGATCCCCTACTGCCTCTATCATTTTCAGGTCTGGACTCTGTGGAGGCCAGTTCATGACTGTCAGTGTTATATCAGCTGTTTTTTTCTCCAAATATGATTTCACTGCATTAGCAGTGTGCTTGGGATCTTTATCATGCTGAAAAAAAACACTCCCAATCAGGCACTTTCCAGAAGCTGTACTTTTCAGTATTCATGATCCCATCAATTAGGACAATATAGCCAACACTACCGGTAAATATGCAGCCCCAAACCAGGCAGACCCTCCACCATGTTTCACTGAAGGTCACAAGCACTCATTCTTCAATCTCTCTCCAACTCTTCTTATCACATATTGTCGATGATTAGACCCAAAAATTTCAAGTTTGGATTTGTCACTTCTCTTACTCCTCTTCTTGGCTTCTACCCTTCCACAAAAACCACTCCTGATCAAACTTCTTTGGACTGTAGAAGGGTAAACTTGGCATCCCAATGAAGCTGTCAGATGCTGAGCCAGGTCCTTGCTGTACTTCTTGCAGTCTCTGAAAGAAGAAACACTGAGAAACTTTTCATCAGATTTTGAAAGTTTTCTTGGCCTTCCAGTCCTTTTTTGTACTTGACCTCTCCTAATTCTTCAAATGTCTTTATAACAGCTTGAATACCACATCTTGAGTATCCAGGTTGTTTGCTGATTTCCCTTTGAGAGTGGCCTTGCTGATGCTATAGTACGATTTTATAGAATGATGTGATTGAAAGTTGGTCTTATTATCAAGCTTCCAATGAATTAAACTCATACCACAAGTGTAGGTAATGCTTAAGCATGTCTTGCACAAACCTGGTGTAATAGACCTTTTTCACAGTAGTAATTTTGACATGAAATAGTAGGGTAAATAAAGGTGTAAGCAATGACATTAATTAGGGTTCCATTCCATTCCAGGTTTACGAGAGCCAGGTTCCTGCTATTGCTCAAGTGTAAGGGGAAGTCACACTAAATACTTGCCACTTTAGCCTATAGAAGCATTTTTTCCTGATTTTCCTGTTTTTTTATTTTAATATTACATACAAATATCCTATATTTTCTAGTTGTATACTAATAAAGAGACTGAGAAATAATTATAATGTCAGTGTCCTTACAGCCAGCTTGCTGTGGCAAACACGGAGCTCCCAGTGGTCCGTCTTGGCATCTCAAGTGGAGGACGCCAAGACCAGTCTGTCTAGCAGCTGCAGCCACAATGTTCTAGGCATGCGTGGCCACACGCATCCTAGATTTGAAGGGCCAATCACTAATTGTAGGAACTTCCACTTGGAGGGCGCAGGTGTGGGAGCCCCTATAAAAGCCTTCTCAGTGCATCAATCTGGACTGAGTTATTGTCAATTCAGGTCCCTCTTTGCTGGTTTCTGCTCTTGAGTCTTGCATACCTGTATTTATCTACAATGTTCCTAAAGCTACATATCCCTGCTGTGATACCTGTGTATGCTTACCTTGCTTCTGAGACCAAACACCTCTGCTGTGTTATCTGTGTATGCTTACCTTGCTTCTGAGACCAAGCACCTCTGCTGTGACACCTGTGTATGCTTACCTTGCTTCTGAGACCAAACACCTCTGCTGTGTTATCTGTGTATGCTTACCTTGCTTCTGAGACCAAGCACCTCTGCTGTGACACCTGTGTATGCTTACCTTGCTTCTGAGACCAAACACCTCTGCTGTGTTATCTGTGTATGCTTACCTTGCTTCTGAGACCAAGCACCTCTACTGGGATACCTTTGTTTGCTTATCTTGATTCTGAAACCAAGCACCTCTGCTGTGATACTTGTGTATGGTTACCTTGCTTCTGAGACCAAGCACCTCTGCTGTGATACCTGTTTATGCTTACATTGCTTCTGAGACCAAGCATCTCTGCTGTGATACCTGTGCATGCTTATCCTGTTCTTGAAACCAAGCATCTCTGCTGTGATACCTGTGTATTCTTATCTTGCTCCTGAAACCAAGCACCTCTTCTGTGATACCTGTGTATGCTTACCTTGCTCCGGAAACCAAGCATCTCTGCTGTGATACCTGTTTATGCTTACCTTGCTTCTTAAACCAAGCATCTCTGCTGTGATACCTGTTTATGCTTACCTTGCTTCTTAAACCAAGCATCTCTGCTGTGATACCTGTGTATGCTTATCCTGCTCCTGGAAACCAAGCATCTTTGCTGTGATACCTGTGTATACTTACCTTGCTCCTGCAATCAAGCATCTCTGCTGTGATACCTGTGTATGCTTAACCTGTTCCTGAAACCAAGCATCTCTGCCATGATACCTGTGTATGCTTACCTTGCTACTGAAACTAAGCATCTTTGTTGTGATACCTGTGTATGCTTACCGCAATACCTGTTGTGATACCTGTATATGTTTACCTGTATTCTGAACTCTGAAAACCTAACCAGGATTCCTAATTGTGTTATTTCCACAAGTGTGTCAGTTGTTCTTACCTGGACATTTAAAAGAGACCTCACCAACAGTACCCACTGGGTAGTCTGTGCTTGTTGAGAGACGTGCTTAAAGTGTTCTTTTTCTTCTCTCAAACAGCAGTACATTGTCAATTGTAATTTTTTTTATAACTTTTTACTTTTTATTTGATTATCTTTAGGTTCGATTATGATCTTACATTGCTTTACCTGCTGTTTCCTTGCATTACTTTAGTAAAGTTTGTTCAAGAAAATACTATCTTTGTTCTGTGTTTCCATTCCTGCATACTGAGTTCCTCACACCTCCCCTCACCCTCACATATAAATGGTTATTATACTAAAAAAAAATGTAGTGTTTGTTTTTTTTGTAATTTAGTTTAGTGTATTTAATTGTATTTTAGTTTAGACATTTGTAGTTTATTTAATTTATTGATAGTGTAGGTGTATTTGTAACTTAGGTTAGGATTTATTTTACAGGTAAATTGGTAATTAGTTTAACTAGGTAGCTATTAAATAGTTATTAACTATTTAGTAGCTATTGTACCTAGTTAAAATAAATACCAAGTTACCTGTAAAATAAATATAAACCCTAAAATAGCTACAATGTAATTATTAATTATATTGTAGCTATCTTAGGGTTTATTTTATAGGTAAGTATTTAGATTTAAATAGGAATATTTTAATTAATAATATTAATATTAATTAGATTTATTTTAATAAGAATTTAGTTAGGGGTGTTAGAGTTAGATAGGGTTATTATACTTAATATATATATAATATAATAACTATATTAACCCTAATATAATTAGGGTTAATATAGTTAATATATATAATATAATAACTATATTAACCCTAATATAATTAGGGTTAATATAGTTAATATAGGTGGCGGCGGTGTAGGGGGATTAGATTAGGGGGTAATACATTTATTATAGGTGGTGGCGGTGTAGGGGGATTTAGATTAGAGGCAAAAGAGCTGATTACTTTGTGACAATACCCCGCAAAAAGCCCTTTTAAGGGCTGGTAAAAGAGCTGATTACTTTGGGGCAAAGCCCCGCAAAAAGCCCTTTTAAAGACTTGCAATAGAGCTGTTTACTTTGGGTTAATGCTACGCAAAAAGCCCTTTTCAGGGTTATTTGTAGGGTTAGACTTAGGTTTAGTGGTAGGGATAGTTTAGTATTTTAGGGGTTAATAATTTAATATAGGTGGCGGCGGTATGGGGGATTAGATTAGGGGTTAATAATTTAATATAGGTGGCGGCGGTATAGGGGGATTAGATTAGGGGTTAATAATTTAATATAGGTGGTGGCGGTATAGTGGGATTAGATTAGGGGTTAATCATTTTAATATAGCTGGCGGCGGGGTAGGATCCCACATTAGGGGGTAGTTAATGTAGGTGGCGGCGGTGTAGGAGCTCACATTAGGGGTAGATAATGTAGGTGGCGGCGGTGTAAGGGGCTCACATTAGGGGGTAGGTAATGTAGGTGGCGGCGGTGTAAGGGGCTCACATTAGAGGGTAGGTAATGTAGGTGGCAGCGGTGTAAGGGGCTCACATTAGGGGGTAGGTAATGTAGGTGGTGGCGGTGTAAGGGGCTCACATTAGGGGGTAGGTAATGTAGATGGTGGCGGGGTAGGGGCTCACATTAGGGGGTAGGTAATGAAGATGGCGGCGGTGTAGGGGCTCACATTAGGTGGTAGGTAATGTAGATGGCGGCGGTGTAGGGGCTCACATTAGGGGGTTATACATTTAATGTAGGTGGCGGCGGGGTCCGGGAGCGGCGGTTTAGGGGTAAAATACTTTATTAGGGATTGCGGCGGGGGATCGCGGTTGACAGGTAGATAGACATTGCGCATGCGTTAGGTGTTAGGTTTTATTTAGCAGTTCGCGGTTGACAGGTAGATAGACATTGCGCATGCGTTAGGTGTTAGGCCTGCAATTTGTGGCGAGGTGAAAATGGAGTAAGATTTCTCCATTTTCGCCACGTAAGTCCTTACGCTGTATATTGGATACCAAACTGTGCTGGTTTGGTATACCTGTCTATGGGTAAAAAAACTACGGCTGAAGGCAGAAATATACGAGCGTAACTTCTAGCTTACGCCGTATATGTGATTCCAAACCAGCGCAAAATTTGGCGTCGCCGGCTTTTGCGGGCGACACTGCATATCGGATCGAGGCCAAAGACTGGCGTCTCAAATTAGTAGCAGGAGTCTGAGGGAAGGATTAGCTGATATCAGATAACAAGGGAATACAAAGGTAGGATATGCATATAAGAATGTACAACTGAGTACAAGAAATATCAGGTGCAAATACGCTTACCGAGCGGAGTGAGAGAGCAGGGAACAACGCTGGAGCGGGCACTGAATCGACGGTGACGTCACACAACCGCGCTGAATCCAGAGCTGCAGGAAGCAGAGAAGCAGGTAGGTAGAGGAACGAATCCAGAATTAGGATGTTGAGGATCCGAGGTAAGAGCGGAGACTTGGAAATGGTATAGGGCAATAACAAATTACCAAGCAAAGATTTGAAAGCAAGGTTGCCTTTTAAAGGCATAGGTTCAGTAGGAACATTGGTTCTTAAAGGTACAGAGGTAACAAGTAGAAATACAATACATAGCGTTACATATCTTGAGCTTGGATCTTAGCTTTTCTGTATTCTGCATTCATCCATTTTAAGTTTTGGTGGAATGTTTGCCTGTTAGTGTGCTGGTTTTGGATAGCTCTTATGTCTTACACTATATGAGGGTTACCTCTTGGCATATATTTTTTTCTTTCTTGCTGCTATTTATTTACTATCTATTTAGGAGTCTAACAGTCAAAGTTAATGTTCACAATGTTGCTGTCCAATGCTGATAATTTACAAGTAATAAAGTAATCATCTACTTTAGTTTCCATGAGGTACTGTCTTACTTATATAATATTCATTCAGAGTAATATAATGTAAGGTTTAGGTTGATTATCTTTCTAGATTGTGGATATCTAGCTCTTATTTTATTGCTATGTTTGACTCCACATAGATGCAGTGAAAGCAATTGGGTTTGATTTTGCACATCTTACAGCTGCTATATCTAGCTCCTGTGTGGCTGGTCTCCTGTAATTGTACATGATTATGTTTGTTTTGTTCATTGCCAGCTTATTATACTCTCTCGGTCTTGCTGCTTGCTCTCATCCCCTTGTATTTTATTATGCTATCTTGTATGGTCCAAGAGATGCTACTGTTCTCTATTGGGTGTATACCTTTTATTATAAACTATATTGCTTGCATTAGAGCCCTTTGCAGTTAATTAGAAAGTAAAAGGTTTTAACTATGTGTTTACTGTAAATATTTGACATTCCAATGTTCTGCACAAAACAGAATGTGTTCCAAGTATTTCTAAATAGATCTCTCTCTCTCTCTCTCTCTCTCTCTCTCTCTCTCTCTCTCTCTCTCTCTCTCTCTCTCTCTCTCTCTATATATATATATATATATATATACATATATTTACATATATGTAAATATCTATACCTTTATATAATCATGTATAGATATAGGTATAGATATATATTGTACCAAAAAAAATCAGATGTATATAAAAATATTTTTTTTTTCTAAATAAATAGAACACTGTAATGTGAAATATTCATATTTTCATGTCGGGTTAGCACATATGAGAATATGTTGTCGGATTTGTGTACTCATCAGGTTAGTGCACGAGCGAAAACAGTTAACTTTCAACTCATAAAACGAGCGCAAAAAGCTTAATTCTAGTGCCGTTAACAATTAAGGGGGAGTGTTAAATAGCACTCCACTTATAATCTAGTCCCAATATAGTCATACTTTTGACATATAATAAACAATTAGCTCTCTTATCTTGACCATCCAGCAAAATTCAGGATAGTTGAAAGCTCAGTGTATATTCAGGAGGAGGGTAAAATCACAGAGAGTCTGTGAAAAAAAAAGATTTTAAAAAGAGAAAAATAAAATGCTAAAATTGAGCACATGCATTTTATATGTTTTCCTCTTATTGGTACAGTAGAGGGCACCCTAAGGTTTCCCTATATGGGTTCCATGTTTGGCTAAAGGTCATTCTTAACATTTTTCGTTTTCATGTTGAAGTCAAATACCATGCACTAAGAAAAAGACGTTATAATCATTTATGCAAACATGAAAGATTTTAACGCAATAGTTGTTACTGAATTTCCAGTTTAACCTGGAGTAGGTTAGAAAATGGTCTAGCATCCAGTGGGAATTTATAATACAAGTCAGTATAATACAATATTGAACATCTGAATTGCTGTATTGTATTTCCTTCATGCTGCCACAAGAGAGCAGTGTTCCCTATGATTTCTAGAATGTGGTACCGTATTCTTCAGTCTTTATATTTTGTAGTGATAATTGTGTGTCATATTATTTCTAACCTAAAAATAGATGACCCCCCCAATTTATTCAGTAATTATTTCAACATAGTGCTGCTTAACTCATGTTGTTACTTATTTGAAATGTGTATTTATACTGTAGGTAAATCATATTAAAATTCTCTTAAACTTTCAGTTTACTGCTAGTTGTGCTTTTGATTTATGTGAAAAAAACATGGTATTTTGAGAACCTCTTTTGCCTAAGACTGCAAAATTGAAATGATAGCTTTACTGTATTTAAAGGGACAGTAAACAATTAAATTAACTTCACTGCATATTAATAACTGCAGCAGTGTTAAGTTAATCACTAATTACTATAAAGCACTATTGACGCAGTGGGCGGTATTGTTATGACAAGCCTTACAGCTAGAAAAGCAGCAAAAGTTGTTTGTTTTTTTAAGTACAATGTTGGGTCCAATACCCTAAACATATAAGAGCTACCTTGTGACCTTTCTATACAAATGCTGTAGAAGGTCTAGCATCTTGTGAAGGTATTAAAGGAACATTATACAGTATATTTTTCTTTGCATAAATGTTTTGTAGATGATCCATTTATAGAGCCTATACAGATTTTTTTTTTTTAAAAAAAAACAAGTATAGTTTTGCTTATTTTTAAATAACATTGCGCTGATTTTCAGACTCCTAACCAAGCCCCAAAGTTTTAGAATAATAGTGATGTATTACCTACTCCAGCAGGCTCCTGTTTGTGTAAAAAGTATTTCCATATGGAGAGGAAGGGGGAGGGGGGTGTGCTTGCTTTTTTTTTTTTTGCTATATAACCACTTGCAGTGTGTGTTCCAGCTAACCTTTTCAAAAGTGCTAAACTAGGAGCTTCTAAGTAAGTTTTATACTGGATTTTTAGATCAGTATCTGTGCATATTTTTCTTTATAGTAGTGTCTATTACATGCAGTTAAATGAAAATTGGTTTATACTGCCCCTTTAAGGAAGGAAGTCTGAGGAAAATGTATCACAGATCTCTAATGCTAATGGTGCAATGGGTGTGAATAACTAAATGATTGTGATCTTGCTATAGAAGCTGTATGATTCCCAGATGGATAACTAGTCAAATCACATTAATTTGTTTCAAAATCTTGAAAAAGCACCAAAGATTAGAGTTTAGGTTGAAGAAAAGGCAACTATACGTCTCTCATTTTTTTTTTTTTTTTACTAATGTTACTTGTAAACCCTTTAATTGTGCTTATGTAATATTCATGTATATAAATTACTTTAATAAGGTCTCACTATATAACATAGGAACTCTCACCATCTCTCATGCTGCTGCCCTTGTGTCTAACACTACATTTAAAGGTCTCTACAGTATTTCCCATGAATCAGCACTCATGTTGGTCAGCTTCTGGATCCTTCTTCTCTCCAGGGTCCTTCGGCTTTCCCAAGTGTGCTACATGTGACGGCTGCATTGAGGCTGCTGTATGCAGATATAGCTCACTGCGTGCATGTCACTGAGCACTCCGCAGGTGGTGGCTTAGGCTACAGAGACAGAGCCCACCTGCCTGGAGGTGTCATTCCCCACTGAGTGTGTAATTCAGGTGTGGTCCACCCCCCACCCCCCCGTGACACCACTGGATGTAACAGGGATAAACAGGAATGGTAATATGTCCTTCAGGTTTAGATGGATGACCTAGTCCCTTGGAATTTGATTGTTGTGCAAAATGAGGATTCCATTTATTTTGAAATGGTGGTAAACTACAAAAGTGTTGAGGAAACATGAAGTTATTGTGTTCAAGAAGTTTCTCATCAAGAGCTGGTGCCTACAGAATTGCCAATTCAGTTAATAATTTGCTTAATTCTACACTGGGCAAATCAGATTGTGCGCTGAAAAAGGCAGCATACTCTCGACAGGTTTATCTAGTAGCTCCCTGCATCCCTGCCTCCTTCAAACATGCAAAGGTCACCCCATCCTAAAAAACCTCCCTTGACCCTAATTCTCCTGCAAACTACCGCCCCATATCACTGCTCCCGCTAGTGATACTTCCTGTCCTCCAACTCACTGCTCGAGCCCCTGCAATCTGGCTTCTGTCCCCAACACTCAACTGAGACTGCCCTCACCAAGGTTACTAACGATCTCCTTTCTGCTAAAAACAAAGGCTACTACTCTATACTCATCTTACTTGACCTCTCTGCTGCCTTTGACACTGTTGACCATCCCCTTCTCCTATGGACTCTCAGCTCTCTTGGGCTCTGTGACGCTGCCCTCTCCTGGATTCACTCTTTTCTCTCTAACAGATCCTTCTCTGTCTCTTTTGCTGGTGACTTCTCCTCTCCATTGCCTCTGTCTGTTGGAGTACCTCAAGGCTCTGTCCTGGGTCCTCTACTCTTCTCTATTTACACTTCTTCACTAGGTAAACTTATCAACAGCTATGGCTTCAACTACCACCTCTGTGCTGATGATACCCAGATCTACCTTTCCACCTCTACACTCTCTCCTTCTGTCAATTCTCACATCAGCGACTGCTTATCTGGCATTTCCTCCTGGATGGCCTCTCACCACCTTAAAATAAACATGTCCAAGACCAAACTACTTCTAATCCCCCCCTCTAACTCTACTACAGTTTCTAATTTTTCCATCACTGTTGGAGGCCCCACTATCTCCCCATCACCCCAAGTCTGCTGCCTCGGAGTCACACTTGACTCAAATCTGTCCTTCATTCCCCACATCCAATTGCTCTCTTCATCCTTGCGCAACCACCTACGCAATATCTCCAAAATTTGTCTGTTTCTGAGTCATGAAACTACTAAACTGCTAACCCACTCCCTGGTAATTTCCCGACTTGACTACTGTAATAACTTGCTAACTGGCCTCCCTCTCTCCCACCTCTCTCCCCTTCAATCCATCCTAAATGCATCTGCCAGGCTAATCCACCTCTCTCAACACTCCGTTTCTGCTGTACCTCTCTGTGGGCTCCTTCACTGGCTCCCCATTCACAGCAGAATTCAATTCAAATTTCTCACCCTAACCTACAAAGCCCTCACCAATGCTGCCCCACCCTACCTGTCCTCACTCATCAACAAATATACTCCAGCCCTCCCCCTAAGATCCAACAATGACCTGCTCCTTGCGTCCTCTACCATCACCTCCTCTCATGCTAGACTACAGGACTTCTCTTGTGCGGCACCAACCCTCTGGAACACACTAACTCGAGCTGTCAGACTCTCCCCTAACCTCTCCTCCTTTAAACGTTCCATAAAGACCTTTTTGTTCAGGGAAGCTTATCACCTGACTCATTAACAAATGAACTTCACTAACCTAACAGCTGCCCTCATCTATCTCCTCACTAATATAATTCTCACCTTTGCAGTCCCCACCTCCTGTTTCCCATCTTCCTACCCATCTAGATTGTAAGTTCCCACGAGAATAGGGCCCTCAATTCCCCCTGTATTTGTCTGTAAAATGTTGTCTTTTATTGTATTGTTTCTCCATTGTACTTCTTTTTTTTTTTTTTTAAATAATTTTTTATTGAGGTTTTTCCATGAAACAGCAGAAAGTTTACAAACTTGAAAATATACAAGTTAAACGTACACAATATTTTCATTCCTTCTCTGCACTATAATACGTTCTTAAAGGTAATATCTGTCTGGAGAACAAGTAAGCAAGTTGTAAATAATAAAACCTCAGTTTTCTTTTAAAGGTAGATCACTAGAGTAACTACATCACCGGCCACTTTTGGACCGACCAAAACATAAAGAATATATTAAATAGTAGTTACATGTTGACCACTCTTGGGTCACTAGAACTAATATAGAGACCTCCTAACTGATATATAAAAGTATATGTTACATCTCTAGAGGTGATAAGACTAGAATGCTAAACAAATGGTATGTCATGGAACACTAGTCATATGTAAAACAACAACAGATTATGTAAAAAGTTTCAACACTAAAGGAAAAAAAAAAAAAAAAAAAGGGTAATAGAGCTGCTATTTGAGTGCCAAATTAGCATGCAATAATGCTGTGTGATGGAGGAGGTCTGTAATACCATTTAACCCTTTATATATCTAACTACTTGTACAGGAGTATCTTACTTACACGCCTGGGCATTTTGCAAAACATAATGTGTCTCACGGTACCATCTTATATAGAACATGTCAGTATGTATGTGAGCTTGTGAATAATATAGATAACCTAAGGCTATGAGCTGCAGGCAGAGATAGTAGTTAAAATGGACAAAAGTATAATAATCTATAGTGTGGGGGAGACGCTTGTAGTAACTTTCTCCCCAGTGTCAGTTCAGTCATCTAGATTTTATGTAGCTTTTTTTTTATGAATATACAAAGCTGTGGTATATGGGTGAACCTAATTAAATTTCTGAGAACTAAGGCTTGGTAAATACGTAGCTTTTGCGCAGAACAGCTATAAGAGTAGTGACCTATCTGAACCATCCATAATGTGCGCAGCAAGTGAAAACATTATGTTCTATATACCTTTGTATAACTGAGCATCCTAGCGATGTCATGGGATTATTGTAAAAGCTATTGAGTGAATGCATGAGATAACTCACTATCTTAATCAACTCATGCCACAGCTATATATTGCCAACTAGTTTCAATAATATGGAGTCCCTATAAATAAAAGTGATTAAACCGGTAAAGATGGCTTATAATGCTGCTGCGTGTATAGAGAAAAGCTTAAACTACTGTCTGAAAGCTGGTATATACATATAACCTCAGATATTGAGTATCTCTGTCACATCCCAATTCCCCCAATACAAGACAAAGAAAGCCCAACTGGCAATATGTCTATCACTGGACAGTGGTGTTGTATAAAGGGAGATAAGTACAAATAGTCAAGAGTAAAGGATACAAGAACTGCATAGTATATAACAGTCTGCAAGGCAAACACTAATAAAATATATGTGAAAAAAAACATGTGGGAGGGTATCGCTGTAATCAGATGAGCATCTTGTTATATGGCACTTCAGTAAAGACAGTACATCCATCTAAGAAAGTTCCCTAGTCCTTGGGGTAAATAAGGTGAGAAAGCCAGGCAGAGCTACACGCTCTCATCCCACACTGAAAACAGTAGTATAGATTATCCGATGCCGAGTCTGCACGATAATATCCCCCACAGCGCTGCACATGGGGCCTCCAAAGATGTGCCACTCTCTCCCGGAGCCTGTGATGAAACCGGAGAGGTATGTCGATGCAGGGCCAGAACGGTCAACAGCCAACTTCGGTACTTTAACTGCGCTGAGTCCTCACGCAAAATCGCCAGCACCCTGGGCTCCGGATCCCAGTCACGGGGGTCGGCCGCCCCTCCACAGCCAAGATCCAGAGGCAGACGACACACTCCCATCATTGTAAGGTAAGGTTTGGCGGCAGATGTCAGCTCTGATGCCGACTGTTGCGGAACCAGCGCCAACCTTTTTCTGCTGCCCCTACTAATTACTGCACCCCCGACCAGCGTATTATCCTCTCTCTGTAGTCGCTGTGCGGGCATCAATGTTTTTAGCGGGACGCTCTTTGAATCTCCCCGCAAGTGGGAGGTAGAGGTTTGCTCAGCTTCTTTTTCCATACTGTCCTGTATAAGACCGGCAGCCCTGTCTTGTGGGGACTGGTCTGGACAGTCCGATTTTAGTCTCCTAATGGCCTGGGCAGACGCAAAGAGATCACACAGCTCCTGTGTCAGGTTCCGGTAGTGTTCATCAATGAGCTGGGTTATCTGGAGCTCCCATCGATTTAGGGCCTCCATTTGCAATATATAGCGTTGCAATATCGTCGGTAGCACTCTTAGTGAGTAGGTCTAGTTAGACAGATCCTCCTGTAAAGATGCAGGCAGACTATCCTTATCTGGTAGTAGAAATCCTAGTGCAGGATACCATAACCCCGGCAATGGGGGGGGTTCAGTGTGCGGCAGCCCCGGACCTGCAGTCAGAAAACTCCACAAGACCTGAATTAAGATGGCTTCCAGGCCCGCTAGAGGACTAACACGCAGCCGTCTCAAAGAGCATAGGCGAAAACAAAGTCCAAAACATCTGCTCTCAGAGTGTATGTAATCCCAAATAACAAATAAGATCAAATTCTCCAACTAATGGGATATTTTGCAAGTTTGAGCTGTAAATAATCTTTCCAGTCTCACAGAGCTTCATAGAGACATGTCTTGCCGCTTTGAGAGCAGGCTCCGCCCCCCTTCTCCATTGTACTTTTATCCTTGTACCCATGGGCAGAGCTGCGGAATCTGTTGGCGCTTTATAAATAAAGAATAATAATAATAATAGCTTGCTACCATTTGATGAACTCAGACATTTATCATTATTTACAATGACCTGTTGGGAAGTCTGTCTGCTTTACAAGGTGAACTGGCTAAAGAAACATTTGACACATAGGGGCATATTTATCAAGCTCTGTATGGAACTTGATGCACCTTGAGTTTGGCGAGCCTTCAGACTCGCTGGAAACAGAAGTTATGAAGCAGCGGTCTAAAAAACACCCCCTGCTAGCGGCTAATTGGCCGTGAATCTGCAGGGGGCGACATTGCACCAACAGTTCACAAGAACTGCTGGTGCAATGATAAATGCCGACAGGGTATGCTGTCGGCATTTATCGATGTGCGGCAGACATGATACGCTACTTTGTATCATGCCCACTCGCACATTGTTAAAGGGACACTGAACCTAATTTTTCTTTGGCGATTCAGATAGAGCATGACATTTTAAGCAACTTTCTAATTTACTCCTATTATCAAATTTTCTTTATTCTCTTGGTATCTTTATTTGAAATGCAAGAATGTAAGTTTAGATGTCGGCCCATTTTTGGTGAACAACCTGGGTTTTTCCTTGCTGATTGGTTGATAAATTCATCCACCAATAAAAACGTGCTGTCCAGAGTTCTGAACCAAGTAAAAAGCTTAGGTGCCTTCTTTTTCAAATAAAGATAGGAAGAGAATGAAGAAAAAGTGATAATAGGAGTAAATTAGAAAGTTGCTTAAAATTGCATGCTCTATCTGAATCACAAAAGAACAAATTTGGGCTCAGTATCCCTTTAAATATGCCCCATAAAGACTTCCTATGATCTGAGCAGTTTCTGGCCTGGGCACTAGATCCTGTGGGATTACTTGGTCTGGATATCTGCAAGAAGGAGCACATCTGGTAAGATTGTGCTCTAAACGCCTTATTAGAAAAACATTTCTAGAGGCCACCACTGAACGAGCAACCAGGAAAGTACCCCCTAAACACATATTTTAAAGCAAAGGTTTGCGGAAGACTCAGGCTGTATGTTTAAAAGATCCATTACCATCGGTAGAGCATTGCTGGGGAGGCTAATGACCCACTGCACCTACTCAGTAATAGTAAATGAGTCTAAAGTCTATTGAGATGTTTGTCTGCCCGAAAGAGAATTTGTAAAAGTGTGGTTGAAATAACCCACATTCATATATTGGACAAAAATATCTAAACATCTAAACATTGCAAGGAGTTTGTTATGAACATAAACTTTCTGACAAAAAAAAATAAATTGCATTTGATATTGAACTGTTATCACATATCCTTACCCCCCCAAAAAAATGCTCTGCCTTTTTCTATACTGTCCTTACCCCCTTCCTTCCCACCTCAAGACATTTTGCAGGAGAATGTAAGACCATCTGACTGTCATTTGAAGCTCAGGAAAAACTGGGTGATGCAAAAATATTATGACCTGAAAGGAGTAAACCAATAACTGAAAAGCTTTAGTAGAACAAAAATATACTTTCTCAAGTGGCCTAGTTAGGGTTGAAATCTAAAGTATGACCTCCCAAGAACATTGCTGAACTAAAACAGGTTGGTAAAGAGACATTGTTTAAATTCCTCTTAAAGGGATATAAAGCAGTCTGTTTCATTTTTTGTAATAAAAAAACAATATGCAATGGATTATACTTGATAGAAATCATTGCAATGTGCATTATTCATAATTTTAAAAGGATTTTACCTTATTTTTTTTTTTAACATTACGTCCATTCACAGCCTTGATGACATAAATCTTCTAGAGTAACATGAGCTGGTTTACTATTCAGTGAAAGCTAGAGAGACAGGAAGTCAGGTTCCACCCATGTTCAGAAGAGGCAGAATGTAACATAATTTATCAACATGTCTGCTCACCTATCTAGCTGTAGGCTGCGACTACACTGAGAATTTGTAAATGCTTATGTTGCAAGAAAGTTGTTTGCTGTTTTTTTTTTTCTTTAACACAATCTGTAATCTTTTCATGTTTACTTTGATTTAACATATATATTTTTTGGTAGATTAGCAACAGTGAAAATGAATATTCTCCTGAGACTCCTGTATATATTTCAAGCGGTCTTAATTCCACTCCCCAAAGTAAACTTCTCATCATTGCAGAAAGTTGTAAGTGATTTTGTTTAGTACAAAAACATCCCAGGATAAGTAAAGCATCAATGACACTAGCTAGAATGCCAGGAGGGTTAGATATGCCAGATGTAACTAAGTATTACACATCAATTCATCTTCAACTTACTGTAGATTGTTGTTTGCATTTTGAACATAAATTATGGATTGAACTTGAAAACATTATAATTAATTCTCCATAATTAGCTGTTTGCGGTATTCTGAAAGACCTGAATAAATATCAACATATTATGGGCCAGATTACAAGTGTTGCGCAAAATTATTATTTGCTCCTGCGCTAAACATGTTCAAAGTAAAAAATTAGTGCAGCCACATAAGCTTACAAGTTGAAAGTAAAAAGTTAGCGCAAGAGCAAAACCCGATGTGCGCTAACTTCTCCCTATAGACTTCAATGGAGTATGCTGTTGACAAAAAATCCTAACACTTATTGCTCGCTTGCTAACCTGACACGCATTAAACTAACTGCGCTAAACCTGAAGGTGTTTATGAATATTTTACATTCAAATGTTCTTCACATAGAAGAAAATGTTATTTTTATTTTAAAATATATATTTCTATATATCTCTGATGTTTTTTTTAATATATAGCTATAACTACAGTGAGGGAAAATACCCATCGTGAATACCCATTCACGACCCATTTTCTATGCCCTAACTGAGGGAAGGATGGTTCTCACCCAAGATTTGATGGTACATGGCCCCGTCCATCGTCCCTTTGATGCAGGGAAGTTGTCCTGTCCCTTTAGCTGAAAAACACCCCCAAAGCATAATGTTTTCACCTCCATGTTTGACGGTGGGGAAAGTGTTCTTGGCGTCATAGGAAACATTCCTCCTCCTCCAAACATGGCGAGTTGAGTTAATGCCAAAGAGCTCGATTTTGGTCTCATCTGACCACAACACTTTTACCCAGTTCTCCTCTGAATCATTTTAAATTTTTAAATTTTAAATTTTTAAATGTTATCTTATACTGACCTCTGCATAGGTAACTAACACTCTGATCAATACCATCAGTGGCGACCCACACTCCAAGGGTCCACTTTAACATGGCATATTGATACTTTCTTAAAGTAGCTTTACCATTATTAAGAGATAGAGCTTATTGTGGGATTATTAGGATTGTTCTTTACACACAATATATGTACCACCCTTTTACTTTGAGTGCATATTGACACACGGTTCCACTTCACAGATACCTAACTAGACTAGACCTAACTAGAGTTTTATAATTATTAGGGTCTCTTATCCTGATGAGTAGACCCACTCTCCATCTAGACTATTTAGAACCTATTGCGTCTACTATTCTGTAAGGGGAAATCACGTTAAGCACTATTGTTTTGTAGAAGATTATCAACCTTTAGTCTAGTCACTAATAAGTATTAGTAGGACTTGATCATCTGTGATGGTATTGACCAAGCAACTTCTGAGGCTTCCTTTTTATGTATTATCCATCCAATTACCAACATTAAGTTATCCTCTTATCTCAATTTCACTACTAACTATTTCACAGGCATTGCTCACTTATATAATAGGAACAATATATTTTAAGAAGACCTTGATATCCCTTAAACCCAATTAACAAACACAAAGTTACCCCCATATTTTAATTTATCTAACTATTCCACAGGAATTGCTCACACATATAAGATGAACAATCTATTTTAAGAAGACCTTGATATCTCTATGAGACACATGCACGGTTTTGTGAAGAAACCTTGCAACACCCGAAATGTTCACTTCGAAATTGTCTACGATAAACACTGGCAACTTTCACAAAGTGTATAGATGTTTCGCAGAAAAACTCGGCCACATTCTGGATTTACATCCTATAAGTTTCTAATTAGGCATATCTCACAAATCGTTTTTAGATCTCCCATTATGTGATTTCTGAAAGATACCACCGGTCTACCTACGACAGCTTTTAGAACATATATCCATTCTATCTTAAAACCTCCCACATGTGGGTACTAACCACTACTTACTCTTTCTGGTCCTCAGTCACACTAACCCATGTATCAGTCTTTTCATAAAATAACATGTATCAGTCTTTTCATAAAATAAATGTGTTAAATGATGATTTATTATACGTATGTACACTTACATGACTTTAAATCCTGTCTACCCTAATCTGAAGGAGCTTACCCCATTACTATTTATGAGCAAGTCCAAGAGAGGATTCTTATGTCCAGTCACTTTATATTTACATTCTATGTTATATTTCATGCTTACATTTTTTATTTTGATCCTAAGAACCATTCTCGTGTCATTTCCATATTTATCTATATTTTAAAAAATCACACAGACATCAATTGACCATTGTAGTTTATGGTTTGTTTTTTTTAATGACACCTATCATTTGCACTATCATGTTGTGCTACAACTTTGTGTGAGCCAAGTCCCCTTATCTTATCCAGCCACGATATCCACCATGGGCAATCATCTGTAAACATCCAGCCACGGACCAACCAGAAGTTACATCATACCCGGTGTCCAAGAAACCGGATCAAACCTATTAGTGGCAAATTCAACAGTACCACTAACATTGAGACAGAGCCCAATAATTTGGTAAGATAGATATTCTTACATTTCTGATCTCTTCCCTATCTGAATCTGATTCGAACAGCAGCGGGATCCGGCAGTGAACAAAACCAGAAATTGCCGGAAGTAATAGACTCTAAATAAGGGCTAACCCGGAAACAAAATAAAGAAGATGTGAACGATATTTAATAGATTGATAACGATCTAGGGCACATTATAAAGTAGAGAAGCTTTTTAATTATACAACATAGCTGACACTTCCTAAGGCACACATCTAATACAATAATTTTAGATAAGTGTGAACAAATAAAGGGATGAAAATTAGCCGAGACCTTACTCCCATCAACCACCGGGAGTCACAGGAAGGGGCGGGGCCTTATTTTTGGCACAAAAACCCTAACTCAGATACACCCTATATAAGCTCCCAGTACCATGCTAAAGTATAGTCTTGAGAAAGGCCCAATAACGCCGAAACACATTGACGACATACTGGTGAGCATATTTTCAACCTTATCACACTGTGTACAAACAGTTTTGCACTATTGTATTTTCTTTTCTTTCCACAGGTGTCAACATTATTTTTTGTTTTATTTTTGGTTGTTGTTGCTTTTTTACATTTTGTTTTTTTTACCAACTTTTTAATCATCACCCACACCTTCACGTTTCATTTGGATATTTTTATTTTTTGATATTTTTGTGTATACACTCCATTTTCATGTTTTGTGGTTTTTGTTCCTTTTTTGCATTTTGGATCACTTTTAGTATGCTGTATTAACTATTTTTTGGTTTACCAATTTTTACACCAGATAGGAGGGATCACAGAACTGAAGCATTCATAGACTTATTCCTAAACACTCCCCTTTTTGGGGGATCCTGGACTATTGGACTTAATACCACCCAGCTTGAGATTATTTCTTTTCATTTTTTTCATCAAACCCATATATATGTTGTTGTTGTTTTAGCACTATTTTTTACTTTCACCATTTTCAATCTCACTGTTGTATTTCATTATTGTGTGTTGTGCACCACACTACCATATCTACTACCATATCTATTTCCATAGTGGCATTAGTCTATAGACTTTGGGAGACCTTCCAGCCACACATTTCGTAGAGTAAGTTCATACTCTTATTATTGTTGTCCAACGTATTGCAAATTTTTTACATATTGCACATTTTTTAACACATCCCTTTTATTGTAATCATGGATCCATGAATTGGTTTTATTATTGTATACTTGTTCTTTTATTATAGCTGTTTATTAAACATTTTTTTTTTTAATTTTAAATTTTTTATTGAAACATTTACAATACAGTCATAATGAAGAACATCAGTTGTCAAAGTTACATGCGCGGTAATCATAACCAATAAATTGTGCATGATGGTAGGACAATCCAAGCATAGACCTAAGTATACAATAAGAGAACTGAGTTCTCAAAGTTCCCAGCGAAATATAATGTCCTTCAACATGATAGGGAAGTAACATCGGCATACAACATTAACATATAATTATGACAGTGTGATATTCATTGAACAACACATAATTAACAGACATTTCAGGGTTGACTCACAGGTAGTATATGTAGACCGACAAGGTAAACCGCTCCGTGAGATAATCTATGTTTAGATCTCAACCATAAACAATATCTCCAAATGGAAATAAGAAAAAGAGAGGAAAGAGGGAAGTAAAGTATAGTAGAAAGAAAGAAGAAGAGAGAGGGAAATAGAAAAAAAAAAAAAAAGAGGGGGGGAGGGGAAATGGGTGGCGGGTAGGGAGAAGGGAGGGAAAAGGACGAGAAGTTACCATTATAAGGGCAGGTGAGTGGTGAATAATTCCTTAGGGACCAGAAGGGTTGAGCCATAGGGTCTTGAAGCCCCAAGGTTTATTGTCTTTAACAGGGGTTACGAAGGCCATTAAGCCTAAGAAGCACTAATCAGGGCTGTACTCCCAAATCAAAGTGTGTTGATCTTCAGAGCTATGAACATGAGACACATAGGCTTCCATTGATTTGAGATATTTTAAGGTTTCCACAATTTGGTTCCAACCTGGGGAGGCCGATTGTAGCCACATCCTAGCGATAGATAGCTTGAGTGCAAGGAATAAGTAAACACAGAACATTTTCTGTGGGACAGGTAATTTAGGAGGGTTTTTATGCCTACAAAAGTCGTTTTATGGGAAGGTAGGAGCCACAGTAGAGCTGTGGCAGCTTGCCTGTGACTGTTATAACGGTTTTACCGTTTTTCTGCTTCGTTTTTGAGCCTGAGGGGTTAATCATCCATTTGCAAGTGGGTGCAATGCTATTTTAGTCTAGTACATACACTGTTAAAATTTCATAGAGTTAACTACTTATTTCACTGTTTTGCAGTTTTTGTGTTTGTTTTTTTCCCTTAAAGGCACAGTACCGTTTTTTATATTCTGCTTTTACACATTAATTAAAGTGTTTTTAAAGCTTACTAGTCTGTTAAACATGTCTGACATAGAGGAAACTCCTTGTTCATTATCTTTAGAAGCCATTGTGGAACCCCCTCTTAGAATGTGTACCAAATGCACTGATCTTACTATAAGTTATAAAGATTATATTCTGGCTTTAAACAATTTATCACCAGAGGAGACTGACAAGGGGGAAGTTATGCCGACTAACTCTCCCCACGTGTCAGAACCTTTAACTCCCACTCAAGGGACGCCCACTCAAGAGACGCCAAGTACATCTAGCGTGCCCATAGCGTTACAAGACATGGCAGCAGTTATGGATCATACCCTTACAGCGGTATTGTCCAAACTACCAGGGTTACAAGGAAAGCGAGACAGCTCTGGGGTTAGAAAAAATACAGAGCAATCTGACGCTTTAGTAGCTATGTCTGATATCCCCTCACAATATGCAGAAGCTGAGGAAGGAGAGCTTCTATCTGTGGGTGATTTTTCTGACTCATGGAAGATACTTCAACCTGATTCTGATATGTCTACATTTAAATTTAAGCTGGAACACCTCCGCGTGTTGCTCAGGGAGGTTTTAGCTACTCTGGATGATTGTGACACCAATATAGTTCCAGAGAAATTATGTAGATTGGATAAATACTATGCAGTGCCGGTTTACACTGATGTTTTTCCAATACCTAAGAGGTTTTCAGAAATTATTACTAAGGAATGGGATAGACCAGGTGTACCGTTCTCTCCCCCTCCTGTTTTTAAGAAGATGTTTCCCATAGATGCCGCTACACGGGAATTATGGCAAACGGTCCCTAAGGTGGAGGGAGCAGTCTCTACCCTAGCTAAGCGTACAACTATCCCCGTCGAGGACAGTTGTGCTTTCCTAGATCCAATGGATAAAAAGTTAGAGAGTTACCTTAAGAAAATGTTTATTCAACAGGGTTTTATTCTCCAGCCTCTTGCATGCATTGCCCCGGTCACTGCTGCTGCGGCCTTCTGGTTTGAGTCTCTGGAAGAGGCTCTACAGGTAGAAACCCCATTGGATGATATACTTGACAAGCTTAAAGCTCTTAAGCTAGCCAATTCATTTGTTTCTGACGCTGTTGTTCATTTAACCAAACTAACGGCTAAGAACTCAGGTTTTGCTATTCAAGCGCGTAGGGCGTTATGGCTTAAATCCTGGTCAGCTGACGTTACTTCAAAGTCTAAGCTTCTCAACATTCACTTCAAAGGGCAGACCCTATTCTGAAGTCTGAAGGAGATCTGATATTACTGGAGGAAAAGGTCACGCCCTTCCTCAGGATAGGTCCAACAAATTAAGGACATACTAATTTTCGTGCCTTTCGAAACTTCAAGACTGGCGCAGCATCAACTTCCTCTAATGCAAAACAAGAGGGAAATTTTGCCCAGTCCAAGCCGGTCTGGAGACCTAACCAGGCTTGGAACAAAGGAAAGCAGACCAAAAAGCCTGCTGCTGCCTCTAAGACAGCATGAAAGATCAGCCCCCGATCCGGGAATGGATCTAGTAGGGGGCAGACTTTCTCTCTTCGCCCAGGCTTGGGCAAGAGATGTCCAGGATCCCTGGGCGTTGGAAATTGTGTCCTAGGGACATCTTCTGGACTTCAAAGCTTCTTCCCCAAAAGGAAGATTTCACCTCTCACAATTATCTGCAAACCAGATAAAGAGAGAGGCATTCTTACATTGTGTTCAAGACCTCCTAGTTATGGGAGTGATCCACCCAGTTCCAAAGGAGAAACAGGGGCAAGGCTTCTATTCAAATCTGTTTGTGGTTCCCAAGAAAGAGGGAACCTTCAGACCAATCTTAGATCTCAAGATCCTAAACAAATTTCTCAGAGTCCCATCCTTCAAGATGGAGACTATTCGAACCATCCTACCTATGATCCAGGAGGGTCAATATATGACTACCGTGGACTTAAAGGATGCTTATCTTCACATTCCGATACACAGAGATCCTCATCGGTTTCTCAGGTTCGCCTTCCTAGACAGGCATTACCAGTTTGTGGCTCTTCCCTTTGGGTTAGCTACGGCACCAAGAATCTTTACGAAGGTTCTGGGGTCACTTCTGGCGGTCCTAAGGCCGCAGGGTATAGCAGTAGCCCCTTACCTAGACGACATTCTGATACAGGCGTCGAATTTTCAAATTGCCAAGTCCCATACGGACATTGTTCTGGCATTCCTGAGGTCTCATGGGTGGAAAGTGAATGAAGAAAAGAGTTCTCTATCCCCTTTCACAAGAGTTTCCTTCCTAGGAACTCTGATAGATTCTGTAGAAATTAAGATTTACCTGACAGAGGCCAGGTTGTCAAAACTTCTAAATTCCTGCCGTGTTCTTTATTCTACTTCTCGCCCTTCAGTGGCTCAGTGTATGGAAGTAATCGGCTTAATGGTAGCGGCAATGGACATAGTGCCGTTTGCTCGCCTACATCTCAGACCGCTGCAACTCTGCATGCTCAGTCAGTGGAATGGGGATTACACAGATTTGTCCCCTCTACTAAATCTGGATCAAGAGACCAGGGATTCTCTTCTCTGGTGGCTATCTTGGGTCCATCTGTCCAAGGGTATGACCTTCCGCAGGCCAGATTGGACAATAGTAACAACAGATGCCAGCCATCTGGGCTGGGGTGCAGTCTGGAACTCCCTGAAGGCTCAGGGTTGTGGACTCAGGAGGAGGCACTCCTTCCGATAAACATTCTGGAACTAAGAGCGATATTCAATGCTCTTCAGGCTTGGCCTCAGCTTGCTGCGGTCAGGTTCATCAGATTTCAGTCGGACAACATCACGACTGTAGCTTACATCAACCATCAAGGGGGAACAAGGAGTTCCCTAGCAATGTTGGAGGTTTCAAAGATAATTCTATGGGCAGAGATTCACTCTTGCCATCTATCAGCTATCCATATCCCAGGAGTAGAGAACTGGGAGGCGGATTTTCTAAGTCGACAGACTTTTCATCCGGGGGAGTGGGAACTCCATCCGGAGATATTCGCGCAGTTGATTCAACTTTGGGGCAAACCAGAACTGGATCTCATGGCGTCTCGTCAGAACGCCAAGCTTCCTTGTTACGGATCCAGGTCCAGGGATCCCAAGGCAGCACTGATAGATGCTCTAGCAGCGCCTTGGTCCTTCAACCTGGCTTATGTGTTTCCACCGTTTCCTCTGCTCCCTCGTCTGATTGCCAAGATCAAGCAGGAGAGAGCTTTGGTGATTTTGTTAGCACCTGCGTGGCCACGCAGGACTTGGTATGCAGATCTGGTGGACAAGTCATCCTTTCCACCATGGACTCTACCGCTGAGACAGGACCTTCTACTTCAGAGTCCTTTCAACCATCCAAATCTAATTTCTCTGCGTCTGACTGCTTGGAGATTGAACGCTTGATTTTATCAAAGCGTGGTTTCTCCGAGTCGGTCATTGATACCTTAATACAGGCACGAAAGCCTGTCACCAGGAAAATCTATCATAAGATATGGTGTAAATATCTTCATTGGTGTGAATCCAAGGGTTACTCATGGGGTAAAGTCAGGATTCCTAGGATATTATCCTTTCTCCAAGAAGGATTGGAGAAGGGTTTGTCAGCTAGTTCCTTAAAGGGACAGATTTCTGCTCTGTCTATTCTTTTGCACAAACGTCTGGCTGAGGTTCCAGATGTTCAGGCGTGTTGTCAGGCTCTGGTTAGAATCAAGCCTGTGTTTAAACCTGTTGCTCCGCCATGGAGTTTAAATTTAGTACTTAAAGTTCTTCAAGGGGTTCCGTTTGAACCTTTGCATTCCATAGATATTAAGCTCTTATCTTGGAAAGTTCTGTTTTTAGTAGCTATCTCCTCGGCTCGAAGAGTTATCTGCTTTACAATGTGATTCCCCTTATCTCATTTTCCATGCAGATAAGGTAGTGTTACGTACCAAACCTGGTTTACTACCTAAGGTGGTATCTAATAAGAATATCAATCAGGAGATTGTTGTTCCGTCACTGTGTCCTAATCCTTCTTCAAAGAAGGAACGTCTATTACACAATCTTGTATTTTCGTCAAACATCTGCATTGTTTGTTGTCTACTCTGGACAGAGGAGAAGCCAAAAGGCTTTGGCAACTTCTCTTTCTTTTTGGCTAAGAAGTATAATCCGCTTAGCTTATGAGACTGCTGGCCAGCAGCCTCCTGAAAGAATTACAGCTCATTTTACTAGAGCGGTAGCTTCCACATGGGCTTTTAAGAATGAGGCTTCTGTTGAACAGATTTGTAAGGCGGCGACTTGGTCTTCGCTTCATACTTTTTCTAAATTCTACAAATTTGATACTTTTGCTTCTTCAGAGGCTATTTTTGGGAGAAAGGTCTTATAGGCAGTGGTGCCTTCCGTTTAAGCGCCTGCCTTGTCCCTCCCTTAATCCGTGTCCTATAACTTTGGTATCCCACAAGTAATGGATGATCCGTGGACTGGATACACCTTACAAGAGAAAACATAATTTATGCTTACCTGATAAATGTATTTCTCTTGGGGTGTATCCAGTCCACGGCCGCCCTGTCATTTCAAGGCAGGTGTTTTTTATTTTTAAACTACAGTCACCACTGCACCCTATAGTTTCTCCTTTCTCTTGCTTGTCTTCGGTCGAACTGCGGAGTGGCAGTGGAGGAGCTATATAGACAGCTCTGCTGTGGGTGATCCTCTTGCAGCTTCCTGTTGGGAAGGAGAATATCCCACAAGTAATGGATGAGAAATACATTTATCAGGTAAGCATAAATTATGTTTTTTCCCTTTTATTAATTGATATGGTATCTGCAATTTGAATTTTGTAATTCCAGATGATTGTCAATGAAAGGAATTATCTTACCATAACGATGTGTCTACCTTATAAAGATTTTGTAGTTTTAAATAATGTTATGATTGTATTCTTTCCTCATACAGGAGTGTGAGAGAATTTAGGTTGCATAAAATAATTAGTAAACTAGTAGTGTTTATATCAGACGAGATTGCTGGCTATTAAGATCATAGTTGGAGAATTATAAACATTACATATAGTAGCTTTAAAGAATAAAAGCAACACTAGGTTCTTTTATTTTTAGTAGTTCCAAGAAAAAGTGTGAAGAAAAATATTTTTATTGACTGTTTTATTTTTCATTTTTGTTGCAGGGCAGGCCTTAGCATAAGTTACTTAGCATAGCCATTCAGCCTCTTGATGAAGTCTAGCAGTTTTCACTTGCTTAGTATTCATGAAGTATCATTTAAATTGTATAGAGAAGCTGGGAGTTATTCTCTGTAAAAGTTTCAATGTATTTAGTTCATATTATATATCTACAATGTTTTTCTGGTTTTATATGACATAGGATAAGTTAAGTTAAAGGAATTGTGATGCTTACAAAAAGGTGAAAGAAGTTTTATTTGGACATAATTGTGATTGTATCAGGGTGTGTACTCATCTTGTGCTGTTTTGTTTCCTTCTTAGACTCCTTCTGACTTGAGTGTCTGCTTGCTATGAGGATCCACTGGCTTTCCTTGTCTACCCCATGAACAAACCATCAGACTTCCAGCATCTACCTGCAGAAGAACATTGGATAAGCACCCCTACTGCAAATGGACTATGGTATTGAAGCAGAGTGTCTGAGGAAGGTGGAGCGCTCTAAGAGGACAAAGACTGTTCTTAAAGTGATCAGAGGCCACCTAGAGACATTTGTGCTGTTCCCATGTCATGCTTCACTGTGGAGAATGTACAGAGCAAGAATCTGTTGGAAATATTGGGGGATGCTAGCAATGCAGGTTGAGAAATAAAGATGCAGTGTTGTTTGGGGAGAGATAGGGGGCTGGTTGGGTCTTTGTGCAGATAGACCAGTAGTTTGAGGATGCTGGGAGGTAGACGGAGAGTATTGGAGAGGCCGCACCTATGTGCAGTGACAAATTGTGCCCCATTGGCCTATAAAATTATACCACTACATATGAATACCTTTCTCTACAGTATTCTCACATAGAGTCATGTTACCGAAGTATTAGGCTTATATTGTTGTTAAAGGATTTACTAATTTTCTGTGCTTTTCTATTTTTATATTATTCTGTTAGAATAAAAGAGTGGTATGTTAGGAATTGTTAGCATTACCGACGCCATTATGTTCTTAGTGGCCATTTTGTCTTAAGGCATCCATCTTGTCTAAGTAACATTTTATTATAGCAGTTATTCTGTAGTGGGAAAAGATATAGATGTTATTAGTTTCTGTAGAGCTAAGTTGGCCTTGCAAATGTTCTTGGCGAGGTGCCTGGAAGTTGCTATCTCTATAAGATGCTCATATGGCCTTGCTTTGGGCCTTGATGTATTTGTTTTTATAGCTATAGAAATATTGCTTCTCAAAACTCTCTTTTACCTAATTATAATAATAAGCTTGTATTTTTCCTGACAAACACTGTGTAAAATGACGCGGTCATAATGTGTCATCATGTTAACCCTGTATGCTGTAACTGTCGCCTATAAGACGTGCTTTTCATCTTTCAATAAAGGAGAATAGTTTTTAGACTCATTGCTGCGTGGTCTGACTTCTGTTCTCTAGGTCAACGCTCTTGATAGGAGTGATACTGCCAACCCTCACAGCAGACTTTTAGTAGAGTAATACCCAGTGGCTATTGAGACCCACTATAAAGGCCCTGCTGGTATACCCATTGCCTACTTACGCTATCTCTACTTGGGCACTGAACTGTTTATGTGAAACTAGCTTTAAACCACCTTCTCCAAATTAGGCCAGCCACAGGCAGAAAATCCTAAGACTCTCCTTAGATAGTTGTGGAGCCCAGTGCCTTCCCAGCCACACACAACAGTCTGACACCTGATTTGTGCAACACATCTCTGCAGTCCATATATTCTATATAGACACTTTAGACTGTTACCAAATATTGCTGCAGTGTCACTACACATGTCTTTGGCCCTGTGCTACACAGTTTTGACTCTCTAACATCAGTGGGCCTTCCTATATTGATAGCTTATTGCTGCTGCGCCAGCTCATGTGTCTTTGAGCCCTGGCTCAAAGTGGAATGTTGTGTTATTTTACTGCTTGCCTAATAACATTTATTCACAGCAGGTCCTTTGTTAGCATCTGTGTCTTTGATCTACCGACCTAAAGTTGAGCGCTGCATTACTTTACTGTCCGCCTAACCACTTTTATTTACTATAGGTTGTCTCCTTCACAGTAATGCTTATTGCAATTAGTTAGATAAGTGTAACCTAAAGGTGTAACCCCTCAAGACTCACCCTTTCCTGGCTAATCTAGGCTGGTCACTTCCGCTTCCCCTTTTCCCTTCCTTTGGGTCGTATCCCTCTTCCCTGAGTTGAGAGGGGGCTCTGGTGTCTTAGGGGCAGTCCGCCCAGCGACGCTGCCCATAGGGTTGTGTGTGATACTCAAAATCCATAACAGTGCAGTCTCTAACCATTCTGTTTTGTTGTGATGTAGCCTGAAAACATGTAAGTTACTCTTTGATGCCAAGACCCCAGTCAGCCAGATAAAAGCAGATCATTATAGTGCTGTCTTGTATCCACTAACCCTACTGAATATCCATGCAGGCGCACAAAATGCCCCAAACATTCAAAAGAAAGCAAAAACCCCTTAACACCCCTAAACGCACAGTGGTGGACCACTTTAGTAAGCCCCTCTCTAGGTCTCAAGCTGGTTCAGATGAGGAACTCACAGACGCTAGTAGCTCAGCTGAGACCCCTAGTGAGACTACCCTGATCCAGTCTGTGGGGCGCTCCTTACGTGCTGAAAAGGAGGTTAACAACAACCTTATGGACTCTATCACCGCGCTCCTGGCTTCCCACCATGATTCCCTCTCTAAGAAATTTGAGAAGAGCCACGCAGATTTGAAACGAGACATAGCCACCATAGGCGAGCGCACAGATATTATAGAGCGCAAACAGGAAGATTTGATGATTGACCGCACCAACTTACTTGGTTATTCTCAGTGCCTAGCCGAGCATATAACGGACCTGGAAGTCAAATTGGCCGACCTAGAAGACCGCACCCGGCGCAATAATATTCGGGTGAAGGGCATCCCTGAGACTGTCTCCTCTCAGGACCTAGAGAAGTATCTCCGGGAGCTATTCACTGCAATCTTGGGCCCAGAGGAAGGTCAGGAGATGCTGGTTGATCGGGCGCATAGGGCGCTGAGGCCCAGATCTGTGGAAGGTGATAAACTAAGAGATGTCATAGCCCGGCTGCATTACTATACCTTTAGAGACAAACTACTCCGAGCACTTGCAGGTGGCAGAAACCTTCTGGGTCAATACTCAGACATACAAATCTACCAAGATCTCTCTCCGCACACCCTCCAGCTACGGCGCCACTATCAACCCTATACCAAATTGATGAGGGATAGAGCCATAAAATACAGATGTGGGTTCCCTGTTAAGCTTCATATAACTAAGGACGGCCACCAATTCACAGCCTCCTCCCCACAGCAGGCTAGAGAACTCATGCAAAGGTGGGACCTGTTACCGCTGGATCCACCTGATACCCAGCATCACAAAGACACTACCAGGGGGTTGAGAGCTTCGGCCCCAGAGTGGCGACCTCTCCCCCAAAGAGTGCGTAACACCCAGAAAAAATCCTCACAACACCCAGGCAAGAACCCGCCTGCATGCAGTATTTCTACCGACTCTTGCACTACATGAGTCCCTCCTTGTTCAGCACTCCATATTAGACCCTGTGCAGGGAGCTACCTTACTCCCCCTTGACGGTTTAGATATCTCCTTCTGGGGCTATCACTTTTCCCTTTCAGTACCTTTTACTGTATGGTTTCTTCTTTTTCCTGTTTCCCTCTCTACATGGAGAGATGTATAAGTGTTACTGTGCCACTGCATCATTATTACCACTGATTGCTGTTTGTTTACTGTTTATTAAGTAGAGAGCCATACTTAAAGAGTGGATTAGCTAGCACAACCACGAGTATTGGTGTAAATTCCAACTGCTATCCCATGCATAATGGCACTGCTTAACTGTGAATTATATGCTACCACTGCTTATTGTTTGTTTATTGTTTATTAAGTAGAGAGCCATGCTTAATGAGTAGATTAGCTAGCATAACTACGTTCCAACTACTATCCCATACATAATGGCACTGCTTAACTGTGAATTATATGTTCAACTTTATTGAAATTTGGTAATGTTTTGTTCTTGTTGAGTTATGTACTTGCTACACGTGGTTCACCACACACTACATATAGAGTGACGTATACGACACAGATAGAAGAAACTTGACATTTGTGGAGCCTTGAAGCATAAGCCAGAATGGCTGATTGGGGTCAGGCCTCGCACGCCGGCCTCCCCCCCACCTTAATAGTTGTGTTCTCTTACAATTTCTACTAAGCGAAGCCTTCTATCTAACTTTCTGAACTCCCACAAACTACATATCGTGTTCCTCCAAGAGACACATTGGGACAACAATGCTAGACCGTTCCATAACCCGACACACTACCCCATATGTGAAATGGCTTCTTTCTCTGAGAAAAAGAGAGGGGTAGCAATCCTGGTCCATAGGGATGTCTGTTGTGCCATAGAATATACTGACCGTGACCCCGAGGGCAGATACCTGATTTTGGTCTGCACATTAAATGGAATACTATATACCTTAGCCTCCATCTACACCCCACACGCCAAACAGATACCATTCCTGAGAAAGTTTTTAAGGAGCCTGGGCGAAGTTAGGAGGGGTCACTTACTGATAGGAGGAGATCTTAATTTGGTTTGGGACCCTACCCTAGATAAAAAAAAACTAAAACATGCCTCACTGACCGAAATCTCAATACCCAATCCAATGCGCTGCGCAATCTCATGTACCAACATGGCCTTTATGACATCTGGCGCTGCCTTGCCCCGACTGAAAGAGACTACACCCATCATTCTAAACCGCATAACTCCTACTCTAGGATTGACTATCTGCTATGTGACTCTTGGACTTTGGACCAATTCTGTGCCCCACACATAAGACCATGTCCTTGGTCGGACCATGACCTTGTTAGTGCTAGGTGCTCAACATTGTGCCCCCCCGACAGCAGACCCTCTTGGAAATTACCAGACCAATTTCTCTCAGAAGGGGAGATCCCCCAACTTGTGGAGACAATCTCAGAATTTCTGAGGCATAATGATACAGGAGACACGAGTCAGGGAATCTTGTGGGCCTCACTTAAAGCCTACCTCAGGGGACACTTTATTAAAAAAAGTGCACTGTTGAAAACTAAGAGCAAGATCCCCCTCACTAAATTATATGCGGAATTGAGGCAGTTTGAAATGACTAACAAAAGTACCCCTACTCCCACCCTTGCCGATCGGGTAGGCACTATCAGGGATGAAATCAATAAGAGAGAGCAGCTCCGTGTTCACGCAAATCTATTCAGGCTTAAGCAATTATACTTCTATAAAGGAAATAAGGCTGATAGATTACTTCCCCGTAAGCTCAGGGACCGTGCGGTCCAGGCTAGAATCCCCTCGATCTCTACTGCAACAGGTGCAGTCCATTCGCCAAGAGATATAGGGAAGGCGTTTGCCGACTACTATACCTCGCTATATAACCTTAATAATGACTCTCTGGGACCTGACGCTCTTAGGACAGCGGCCCAACAGTTCCTGGCGAAGTTGGACCTTCCCTCCTTAGACGCAGATTCGGTAGACGACCTGACTGCTCCTCTCACCCTAGAGGAAATTAAAACAGCCATTCTGGCCTTAAAGCCTCACAAAGCTCCAGGTCCAGACGGCTTCACGAGCCTGTTTTATCGTACCTTCGCCCAACTGCTATCACCTATATTGCTTCGCCTTTACGAGGAGGTTATGGAGACGGGGGTCTTCCTCCCCGAATTCCTAGAGGCCAATATCCTGACTATACCCAAAGAAGGGAAGGACCTGACACTCTGCGCGAGCTATCGACCTATCTCACTTATTAATGTGGACGTGAAAGTCTATGCTAAGGTCCTGGCGACCAGGCTCGGAAAACACTTACCCTTGTTGGTCCATTTGGACCAAGTGGGATTTATACAAGGTAGGCAAGGTACAGACAACACCCGCAGGTTACTGAATATATTTATGGAAGTGGCGGATATGGGGCTACCCCTCCTCACCCTGTCTATGGACGTGGAAAAAGCGTTTGACAGGGTGGGGTGAGAATATATGTTCTGCACCCTGGAGCGTTTTGGGATCGCTCGAGTATTCCGTACAGCTGTTGCTGCTCTCTATGCCTCTCCGACGGCCGTGGTCAAAGGTTTAGGCTTCTGTTTCCCTAAAATTGCTATCAGGAACGGGACCAGGCAGGGGTGTCCCCTGTCCCCACTCTTTTTCGCGTTGGTGATGGAACCGCTTGCAGAGGCAATTAGGGAAAATCCCAGGGTCCAGGGTCTTCAGATCCATGACACCCTTCAGAAGTTAGCGCTTTTTGCCGATGACCTCACTCTCTTCCTAACAAATCTGGTAGAATCGCTCCCCCCCCCTCTTGGAGACTATTGACACCTTCAACAGAATATCGAATTATAAGATTAATGTGTCTAAAACAGAGGCCTACATGATCCACATCGGAGAGTCAGAGCAGAGGTGTCTTAAGCGACTTTACTCGTTCAAGTGGTCGGTGGACGGGATCCGGCATCTAGGTGTCTACCTGTCACATGTCAAAGACACAGTGATACAGAAAAATTATACTGTTTTACTTAAGGGGGTCGATGCCAGATTGAAATCTAAGAAATATGAGGAAATATCGTGGATGGGCAGAATTGCTGCTCTGAAGATGATGATCCTCCCTAAGTTAACCTACATCATGCGGTGTATCCCCATCCCAGTGTCGGAGAAGATCCTACGCGGATTCCAAACATCATTTAACTCCTATGTTTGGGACAATAAGCGGCCGAGAGTGGCGGCAGCCACGCTCCAGGTCCCGATTGATCGAGGTGGATTGGGTCTACCCAATGTCCAGCTTTACCACCAAGCGGCAATTTCACATGTCTCAGCGTGGGGACCAGCCCTACCCCCCACAAGATGGAGGGAGCTAGAGCAGGCATCCCTCCCAGCATACAGTGACCTTTCGGATTTGTTGAGGGTTCCCCCGCACTTAGCTTCGCGAATACCTATCTCTAACCATCTCATTAAAAATTGTCAATCAGCCTGGTTCCAATTGAGGCACAACCAGTTGATAGCCCCGCACCCTTCCCCTATCCACCCGGTCATGTCACTTTTGCAGGGGCTACCTAACATCCGGCTTACCCCCTGGAAGACCCTGGAGGTCACTTCATTAAGTGACTTCTACTTAAACGAGAATCTTCTCCCATCCCAAGATATGATAGCTAGGTTTGACATCCCTCGTCACCTAGAGTTTGACTTTATGAGACTTAGATCCCTTATGAAAGCCTGAGGATTCCTGGACGATAAGATCAGGGCACCCACTACCTGGGAGATCAGATGGAAAGTGAGCCTGCAACTATACAAGCCTCTTACTGCCCACTACAAATCCCTTTTAGGGCCTCCCACCCTTGTAAAAACGAGACATATGAACTCCTGGGAAGCTGAATTGAGACTTACCTACACGACTCTAGACTGGTCTAAGGCGATACAGATGACTAAATCTGTGCTTCATTGTGCCACTATGTACGAACTTTACTTTAAGATCATTACCAGATGGCACTTAGTGCCGACCAAACTTCGGACTCTGTACCCTGGACACTCACCCCTATCTTGGAGAGAGTGTGGAGAGATAGGCACTCCTCTTCATGTGTGGTGGTCATGTGACAGACTCCGACCGCTTTGGTCTAAAATCTGTGCAACCTGTACGGCCCTAGAACTCCCGACCCCAGATACCCCGGGCCTAGGCCTCCTGCATATTGGAGTAAAAAAGATACATAAGAGATACTTACTAGTTTACCTGTTGACATCGGTCAAAATGTTAATAGCCAGGAACTGGAAGAAACAACAGCCTCCAAGATGGCAGGCTGTGGTTGACTACCTGCAGTACATTAAATCTATGGAAGACTATGTCTTTCGGATGAAAAACCAACCATATACCTTTAGCCTAATCTGGGGACCTTGGGAGACCTACCTGAAACCGACTCCATAATTACCCTTTCTCCTGAACATTGGTGCCCTACCTCTGACTATAACCTCTCCCTGTCCCAGAAGATGCACCCCACTGTGTCTGTTCCAAGGTGCTCCTCATTATAATATCCCCTCCCCCCCCAGATGCCTTCCCCTCCTCCCCCTACGCCCCCCCCCCTCCTCAAGGGGGTATGGGTGAACAAACCTAACACCATTATTTCCATCTATACATACTACGTATACTTACTATTTTGTCTCTCTCAACTGTCAGGCCTATTGGGTATGGCATTAATTGCCATACACTGCTTAAAAAAATAAAAATCTTAAAATATTCCTTAGAATAACCAATACATAACAATTGAAATGTGCAAATACGCACCAGAGAATGATTAAATGTTATCTATGACCTCCATGCCAGGTTCACTGATCTTCTTTGAATGTCATTTCCCTTTTGAATAATCGTGTGTATTTCCGCTGCCAACTATGTCAAGAGATAAATGTGTTGTTATGTGGTTTTTGTAATGTATTCATCAATAAAAATCTATTTCTGAAAAAAAAAAAAGTGCAATAGCACTTAGCCCGAGCTTCAAATGTGTAGTAGATTTTTTTCTGACAAATTTCAAAATTATGTCTATTTAAACTCCACCTAGTATCATGTGACAGCCATCAGCCAATCACAAATGCATATAGTATATTCTGTGAATTCTTGCACATGCTTAGTAGGAGCTGGTGAAAAAGTGTAAATATAAAAACACTGTGCACATTTTGTTAATGGAAGTAAATTGGAAAGTTGTTTAAAAGTGAATGTTCTATCTAAATCATGAATGTTTAATTTTGACTTAAGTGTCCCTTTAAGAAACGGGTTATATGTATAGCACTTTCTTGAATGTTTAATTACACTTGCTAATATATGTACAATTTGGCAACTATATATTAGAGATGTGCATTCAGAGGATCACGAAAACCTCAGAATGCACATCTAAACTATATATTATCTATTCGGTTGGTTTGCCTACTTCACCTAATTATCCATACAGACATCGCTATGTTATCAACTGTTTTGTTTTTGTCTTTATTTTTATAATATGTAAAATATTTGTTTTTAACTCAATAAGGACAATAACTGTTTAAATTAACACAAAACATTTTAGCTTATAGGCAAAAGATAAAAATGCGCAATCGTGGAATTACTGACTTGGACATTTTGTATTCATGGGCCTCTATTTATCAACCTGTTAACTTACCTGCATTCAACGGCACCAATACGCTCGCCTAAGATCGCCTAACATCGCTGCCGCGGACCTGAATACGTTCTCCAAAGTTATCAAAAAAGCTGTCAAAAAGCTGCGCACCAAGTACAGTGCGATGAGCAGCGGACTGTTGATAACTAACAGTCATCGATCTCGCTGCTCTTCGGCTTTTTTACAGCTTTATTGGTACCCTGTGACTAAACACCCACACTATACTATACTGTTTACCCCCTAAACCGCCGCTCCCCGAACCCGCCGCAACTCTAATAAATATATTAACCCCTAAACCGCCGCTCCCGGACCACGCCGCAACTCTAATAAATATATTAACCCATAACCCACCGCTCCCGGACCCCGCCGCAACGCTAATAAATATATTAACCCCTAAATATATTAACCCCTAAACCGCCGCTCCCGGACCCCGCTGCAGCTAAATACAATTATTAACCCCTAAACCGCCGCTCCCGGAGTCCACCACCACCTACATTATACTTATTAACCCCAATCTTCTGCCCCCTACACCACCGCCACCTACCTATATTTATTATCTCCTAATCTGCCACCCCCAACGTCGCCGCCACTATATTAAATTTATTAACCCCTAAACCTCAGTCTAACCCTAAACCTAACACCCCCTAACTTAAATATAATTTAAATAAATATTACTATCATTAACTAAATTATTCCTATTTAAAACTAAATACTTACCTATAAAAAAAAACCCTAAGCTAGCTACAATATAACTAATAGTTACATTGTAGCTATCTTAGGGTTTATATTTATTTTACAGACAACTTTGTATTTATTTTAACTAGGTAGAATAGTTATTAAATAGTTATTAACTATTTAATAACTTCCTAGCTAAAATAAATACAAACGTACCTGTAAAATAAAACCTAACCTAAGTTACAATAACACTTAACACTACACTATAATTAAATAAATTAACTAAACTAAATACAATTAAATAATTTAAAAAAGTATCTAAAGTACAAAAAACCCTCCCCACTAAATTACAGAAAATAATAAAATAATTACAAGTTTTTTAAACTAATTACACCTAATCTAATCCCCCTAACAAAATAAAAAAGCCCCCCAAAATAATAAAAAGCCCTACCCTACACTAAATTACAAATAGCATTTAAAAGGGCCTTTTGCGGGGCATTGCCCCAAAGTAATCAGCTCTTTTACTTGTAAAAAAAGAAATACAACCCCCCCAACATTAAAACCCACCACCCACACACCCAACCCTACTCTAAAACCCACCCAATCCCCCCCTTAAAAAAACCTAAAACTAACCCCTTGAAGATCAGCCTACCTTGAGAAGTCTTCACCCAACCGGGCCGAAGTCCTCAACGAATCCGGCAGAAGTGGTCCTCCAGACGGGCAGAAGTCTTCATCCAAGCTGGGCAGAAGAGGTCCTCCAGACGGGTAGAAGTCTTCATCCAGGCGACGTATTCTATCTTCATCCATACGGCGCGGAGCGGCTCCATCTTCAAGACATCCGACGCGGAGCATCCTCTTCGTTCGACGGCGACTGTAGAATGAAGGTTCCTTTAAGTGATGTCATCCAAGATGGTGTCCCTTCAATTGTGATTGGCTGATAGAATTCTATCAGCCGATCGGAATTAAGGTAGGAAAAATCCTATTGGCTGATGCAATCAGCAAATAGGATTGAGCTGGCATTCTATTGGCTGTTCCAATCAGTCAATAGAATGCAAGCTCAATCCTATTGGCTGATTGGATCAGCCAATAGGATTGAACTTCAATCCTATTGGCTGATTGCATCAGCCAATAGGATTTTTCCTACCTTAATTCCGATTGGCTGATAGAAGATGCCACCTGGATGAAGACTTCTGCCCGTCTGGAGGACCTCTTCTGCCCGGTTTGGATGAAGACTTCTGCCCATCTGGAGGATCACTTCTGCCGGATTCGTTCAGGACTTCGACCCGGTTGGGTGAAGACTTCTCAAGGTAGGGTGATCTTCAAGGGGTTAGTGTTAGTTTTTTTTAAGGGGGGATTGGGTGGGTTTTAGAGTAGGGTTGGGTGTGTGGGTGGTGGTTTTAATGTTGGAGGGGTTGTATTTCTTTTTTTACAGGTAAAAGAGCTGATTACTTTGGGGCAATACCCCGCAAAAGGCCCTTTTAAGGGCTATTTGTAATTTAGTGTAGGGTAGGGCTTTTTATTATTTTGGGGGGCTTTTTTATTTTGTTAGGGGGATTAGATTAAGTGTAATTACTTTAAAAAACTTGTAATTATTTTATTTTTCTGTAATTTTGTGGTTTTTTTTTTTTACTTTAGATAATTTTTCTTAATTGTATTTAATTGTATTTAGTAGAATTTATTTAATTATAGTGTAGTGTTAGGTGTTAGTGTAACTTAGGTTAGGTTTTATTTTACAGGTATATTTGTATTTATTTTAACTAGGAAGTTATTAAATAGTTAATAACTATTTAATAACTATTCTACCTAGTTAAAATAAATACAAAGTTGCCTGTAAAATAAAATTAAACCCTAAGGCCTAGATTTGGAGTTTGGCGTTAGCCGTGAAAACCAGCGTTAGAGGCTCCTAACGCTGGTTTTAGGCTACCTCCGGTATTTGGAGTCACTCAAAATAGGGTCTAACGCTCACTTTTAAGCCGCGACTTTTCCATACCGCAGATCCCCTTACGTAAATTGCGTATCCTATCTTTTCAATGGGATCTTTCTAACTCCGGTATTTAGAGTCGTGTCTGAAGTGAGCGTTAGACATCTAACGACAAAACTCCAGCCGCAGGAAAAAAGTCAGTAGTTAAGAGCTTTCTGGGCTAACGCTGGTTTATAAAGCTCTTAACTACTGTGCTCTAAAGTACACTAACACCCATAAACTACCTATGTACCCCTAAACCGAGGTCCCCCCACATCGCCGCCACTCGATTAAATTTTTTAACCCCTAATCTGCCGACCGCCACCTACGTTATACTTATGTACCCCTAATCTGCTGCCCCTAACACCGCCGACCCCTATATTATATTTAGTAACCCCTAACCTGCCCCCCACAACGTCGCCGCCAGCTACCTACACTTATTAACCCCTAATCTGCCGACCGCAAAGCGCCGCCACCTACGTTATCCTTATGTACCCCTAATCTGCTGCCCCTAACACCGCCGACCCCTATATTATATTTATTAACCCCTAATCTGCCCCCCACAACGTCGCCTCCACCTGCCTACACTTATTAACCCCTAATCTGAGCGCTACTATAATAAAGTTATTAACCCCTAATCCGCCTCACTAACCCTATAATAAATAGTATTAACCCCTAATCTGCCCTCCCTAACATCGCCGACACCTAACTTCAATTATTAACCCCTAATCTGCCGACAGGAGCTCACCGCTATTCTAATAAATGTATTAACCCCTAAAGCTAAGTCTAACACTAACACTAACACCCCCCTAAGTTAAATATAATTTTAATCTAACGAAATTAATTAACTCTTATTAAATAAATTATTCCTATTTAAAGCTAAATACTTACCTGTAAAATAAATCCTAATATAGCTACAATATAAATTATAATTACATTGTAGCTATTTTAGGATTAATATTTATTTTACAGGCAACTTTGTAATTATTTTAACCAGGTACAATAGCTATTAAATAGTTAAGAACTATTTAATAGTTACCTAGTTAAAATAATTACAAAATTACCTGTCAAATAAATCCTAACCTAAGTTACAATTAAACCTAACACTATACTATCATTAAATTAATTAAATAAAATACCTACAATTACCTACAATTAAACCTAACACTACACTATCAATAAATTAATTAAATGCAATATCTACAAATAAATACAATGAAATAAACTAACTAAAGTACAAAAAATAAAAAAGAACTAAGTTACAAAAAATAAAAAAATATCTACAAACATAAGAAAAATATTACAACAATTTTAAACTAATTACACCTACTCTAAGCCCCCTAATAAAACAACAAAGCCCCCCAAAATAAAAAATGCCCTACCCTATTCTAAATTACTAAAGTTAAAAGCTCTTTTACCTTACCAGCCCTGAACAGGGCCCTTTGCGGGGCATGCCCCAAGAAGTTCAGCTCTTTTGCCTGTAAAAAAAACATACAATACCCCCTCCAACATTACAACCCACCACCCACATACCCCTAATCTAACCCAAACCCCCCTTAAATAAACCTAACACTAAGCCCCTGAAGATCTTCCTACCTTGTCTTCACCATACCAGGTTCACCGATCGGTCCTGAAGAGCTCCTCCGATGTCCTGATCCAAGCCCAAGCGGGGGGCTGAAGATGTCCATGATCCGGTAGAAGTCTTCATCCAAGCGGGGCAGAAGAGGTCTTCCATCCGATTGAAGTCTTCATCCAGGCGGCATCTTCTATCGACATCCATCTGGAACAGAGTGGCAGCATCCTGAAGACCTCCGACGCGGAACATCCATCCTGGCCGACGACTGAACGACGAATGACGGTTCCTTTAAATGACGTCATCCAAGATGGCGTCCCTCGAATTCTGATTGGCTGATAGGATTCTATCAGCCAATCGGAATTAAGGTAGGAATATTCTGATTGGCTGATGGAATCAGCCAATCAGATTTAGCTCGCATTCTATTGGCTGATCGGAACAGCCAATAGAATGCGAGCTCAATCTGATTGGCTGATTGGATCAGCCAATCGGATTGAACTTGATTCTGATTGGCTGATTCCATCAGCCAATCAGAATATTCCTACCTTAATTCCGATTGGCTGATAGAATCCTATCAGCCAATCGGAATTCGAGGGACGCCATCTTGGATGACGTCCCATAAAGGAACCGTCATTCGGCTAGTAGGCGTCGGGAGAAGAGGATGTTCCGCGTCGGATGGAAGATGATGGCTCCCGAAGAAAGAAGATTGAAGATGCCGTTGATAGAAGACTTCATCCGGATCATGGACCTCTTCAGCTCCCGCTTGGATGAAGACTTCAGCCGGATCATGGACCTCTTCAGCCCCCCGCTTGGGCTTGGATCAGGAGCTCTTCAGGACGGATCGGTGAACCTGGTATGGTGAAGATAAGGTAGGAAGATCTTCAGGGGCTTAGTGTTAGGTTTATTTAAGGGGGGTTTGGGTTAGATTAGGGGTATGTGGGTGGTGGGTTGTAATGTTGGGGGGGGGGGGTATTGTATGTTTTTTTTTTTACAGGCAAAAGAGTTGAACTTCTTGGGGCATGCCCCGCAAAGGGCCCTGTTCAGGGCTGGTAAGGTAAAAGAGCTTTGAACTTTAGTAATTTAGAATAGGGTAGGGCATTTTTTATTTTGGGGGTCTTTGTTATTTTATTAGGGGGCTTAGAGTAGGTGTAATTAGTTTAAAATTGTTGTAATATTTTTCTTATGTTTGTAAATATTTTTTTATTTTTTGTAACTTAGTTCTTTTTTATTTTTTGTACTTTAGTTAGTTTATTTCATTGTAGTTATTTGTAGGAATTGTATTTAATTTATTTATTGATAGTGTAGTGTTAGGTTTAATTGTAGGTAATTGTAGGTATTTTATTTAATTAATTTAATGATAGTATAGTGTTAGGTTTAATTGTAACTTAGGTTAGGATTTATTTTACAGGTAATTTTGTAATTATTTTAACTAGGTAGCTATTAAATAGTTCTTAACTATTTAATAGCTATTGTACCTGGTTAAAATAATTACAAAGTTGCCTGTAAAATAAATATTAATCCTAAAATAGCTATAATATAATTATAATTTATATTGTAGCTATATTAGGATTTATTTTACAGGTAAGTATTTAGCTTTAAATAGGAATAATTTATTTAATAAGAGATAATTAATTTCGTTAGATGTAAATTATATTTAATTTAGGGGGGTGTTAGTGTTAGGGTTAGACTTAGCTTTAGGGGTTAATACATTTATTAGAATAGCGGTGAGCTCCAGTCGGCAGATTAGGGGTTAATAATTTAAGTTAGGTGTCGGCGATGTTAGGGAGGGCAGATTAGGGGTTAATACTATTTATTATAGGGTTAGTGAGGCGGATTAGGGGTTAATAACTTTATTATAGTAGCGCTCAGGTCCTGTCGGCAGATTAGGGGTTAATAAGTGTAGGCAGGTGGAGGCAACGTTGTGGGGGGCAGATTAGGGGTTAATAAATATAATATAGGGGTCGGCGATGTTAGGGCAGCAGATTAGGGGTACATAGGGATAATGTAAGTAGCGGCGGTTTACGGAGCGGCAGATTAGGGGTTAATAATAATATGCAGGGGTCAGCGATAGCGGGGGAGGCAGATTAGGGGTTAATAAGTGTAAAGTTAGGGGTGTTTAGACTCGGGGTACATGTTAGGGTGTTAGGTGCAGACGTAGGAAGTGTTTCCCCATAGTAAACAATGGGGCTGCGTTAGGAGCTGAACGCGGCTTTCTTGCAGGTGTTAGGTTTTTTTTTCAGCTCAAACAGCCCCATTGTTTTCTATGGGAGAATCGTGCACGAGCACGTTTTTGAGGCTGGCCGCTTGCGTAAGCAACTCTGGTATCGAGAGTTGAAGCTGCGTTAAAAATGCTCTACACTCCTTTTTTGGAGCCTAACGCAGCCTTTATGTGGACTCTCAATACCAGAGTTATTTTTATGGTGCGGCCAGAAAAAAGCCGGCGTTAGCTACGCGGGTCGTTACCAACAAAACTCCAAATATTCGAAACATCTGGAGTGACGTAAGCATCGATCTGTGTCAGACTGAGTCCGGCAGATCATATGTTACGTCACTGAATTCTACTTATGCTGGTCTGTAGGGTTTGATAACTAAGGCGAATCAGGCTCGCCACAAATACGCTGCGGAATTCCAGCGTATATTTGCGGTTGACAGCTTGATAAATAGAGGCCATGGCCTTTTGATTTGTTTAAATTTATGGTTTGCCATTTGATATTTTTTTTATATTTTTTACATTCTGCTTAATAAAGTTGGAAACTTTAAAAACAAAAGAAAACACAACATATATTTTTTTTTAATAAAGGAGCACTGTTTAATATCCCTTTAAGGGGAAAAGTAAACACCTTGTAATTAGAAGACATTTCTGTTGTGCTACTATATTTATTTTATAAACTATATTAACATCCATTTTACAGCAATTGTTTATCGATAGTAAAACCCCATCCACCAGTTGTCTTATTTGGAGGAGTCATAATGTTAGGATAAAGTACAGTCAGCCAGATTACGAGTTTTGCGTTATGGCTGGCTCGCTAATCACCTTTCATAGCGCTGTTATTACAGGTTTGCAAAAAAAACGGCTTGTGCGGGAGATATGGTTGCGTTGAGCTCCATGCTTCACCCAAATACAAGCAGTGTTTTGACGTGCTCATGAACGATTTCCCCATAGTTATCAATGGGGAGAGCCGGCTAAAAAAAAGCCTAACACCTGTAATCGCGGAAGCGTAAAGCTTCGTAACGCAGCCCCATTGATGTCTATGGGGGATAAAAATGTATGTTTAAACCTAACACCCTAACATAAACCCTGAGTCTAAACACCCCTAATCTGCCGCCCCTGACATCGCCGACACCTACATTACACTTATTGACCCCTAATCTGCCGCCCCCAATGTCGCCGCCACCTACCTACACTTATTAACCTCTAATCTGCCGCCGCCAATGACGCCACCGCCACTATACTAAAGATATTAACCCCTAAACCTCTGGCCTCCCACATCACTAACACTAAATAAATATATTAACCCCTAACGTAACCCTAAGTCTAACCCTAACCCTAATTTAACCCTTACCCTAACACTCCTAACTTTAACATAATTAAAATAATTCTAAATAAAACCTACTATTAATAACTAACGCCTAGATTTAGAGTTTTGCGTTAGCCGTCAAAACCAGCGTTAGGGGCTACTAACGCTGGTTTTGGGCTACCGCTGGTATTTAGAGTCAGTCAGGAAAGGGTCTAACGCTCACTTTCCAGCCGCGACTTTTCCATACCGCAGATCCCCTTACGTCAATTGTGTATCCTATCTTTTCAAAGGGATCTTTCTAACGCCGGTATTTAGCTTGGCTGAAGTGAGCGTTAGAAATCTAACGACAAAACTCCAGCCGCGGAAAGGTTCATAAAGCTCTTAACTACTGTGCTCTAAAGTACACTAACACCCATAAACTACCTATGTACCCCTTAACCGAGGCCCCCCCCACATCGCCGCCACTCTAATAAGTTTTTTTAACCCCTAATCTGCCGACAGCACACCGCCGCAACCTACATTATCCCTATGTACCCCTAATCTGCTGCCCCTAACACCGCCGACCCCTATATTATATTTATTAACCCCTAATCTGCCGCCCCCAACGTCGCCGCCACCTACCTACAATTATTAACCCCTAATCTGCCGACCGGACCTCACCGCTACTCTAATAAATTTATTAACCCCTAAAGCTAAGTCTAACACTAACACCCCCCTAACATAAATATAATTTATATCTAACGAAATAAATTATTTCTTATTAAATAAATTATTCCTATTTAAAGCTAAATACTTACCTGTAAAATAAACCATAAGCTAGCTGCAATATAACGAATAATTATATTGTAGCTATTTTAGGATTAATATTTATTTTACAGGCAACTTTGTATTTATTTTAACTAGGTACAATAGCTATTAAATAGTTAATAACTATTTAATAGCTACCTAGTTAAAATAATTACAAAATTACCTGTAAAATAAATCCTAACCTAAGTTACAATTAAACCTAACACTACACTATCAATAAATTAATTACATAAAAAACCTACAAATAAATACAATTAAATAAACTAACTAAAGTACAAAAAATAAAAAAAGAACTAAGTTACAAAAAATAAAAAAATTATTTACAAACATTATAAAAATATTACAACAATTTTAAGCTAATTACACCTACTCTAAGCCCCCTAATAAAATAACAAAGCCCCCCAAAATAAACAAATTCCCTACCCTATTCTAAAATAAAAATTGGAAAGCTCTTTTACCTTACCAACCCTTAAAAGGGCCTTTTGCAGGGCATGCCCCAAAGAATTCTGCTCTTTTGCCTGTAAAAAAAAACATACAATACCCCCCCAACATTACAACCCACCACCCACATACCTCTACTCTAACCCAAACCCCCCTTAAATAAACCTAACACTAAGCCCCTGAAGATCATCCTACCTTGTCTTCACCACGCCGGGTATCACCGATCAGTCCAGTGGAAGCTCCGAAATCTTCATCCAAGCCCAAGCGGGGGCTGAAGACATCCATCATCCGGCTGAAGAGGTCCATCATCGAGCTGAAGTCTTGATCCAAGCCCAAGCGGGGGCTGAAGACATCCATCATCCGACTGAAGAGGTCCATCATCGGGCTGAAGTCTTCTATCAAGCGGCATCTTCAATCTTCTTTCTTCCGGATCCATCTTCATCCCGCCAACGCGGAACATCCATCCTGGCCAACGACTTCCCGACGAATGACGGTTCCTTTAAATGACGTCATCCAAGATGGCGTCCCTCGAATTCCGATTGGCTGATAGGATTCTATCAGCCAATCGGAATTAAGCCAATCGGATTGAACTTGATTGAACTTGATTGAACTTGAATCAGCCAATCAGAATTTTCCTACCTTAATTCCGATTGGCTGATAGAATCCTATCAGCCAATCGAAATTCGAGGGACGCCATCTTGGATGACATCATTTAAAGGAACCGTCATTCATCGGGAAGTCGTCGGCCAGGATGGATGTTCCGCGTCGGCGGGATGAAGATGGATCCGGAAGAAAGAAGATTGAAGATGCCGCTTGATAGAAGACTTCAGCCCGATGATGGACCTCTTCAGTCGGATGATGGATGTCTTCAGCCCCCGCTTGGGCTTGGATGAAGATTTCGGAGCCTCCACTGGACTGATCTGTGATACCCGGCGTGGTGAAGACAAGGTAGGATGATCTTCAGGGGCTTAGTGTTAGGTTTATTTAAGGGGGGTTTGGGTTAGAGTAGGGGTATGTGGGTGGTGGGTTGTAATGTTGGGGGGGTATTGTATGCTTTTTTTTACAGGCAAAAGAGCAGAATTCTTTGGGGCATGCCCTGCAAAAGGCCCTTTTAAGGGCTGGTAAGGTAAAAGAGCTTTTCAGTTTTTATTTTAGAATAGGGTAGGGAATTTTTTTATTTTGGGGGCTTTGTTATTTTATTAGGGGGCTTAGAGTAGGTGTAATTAGCTTAAAATTGTTGTAATATTTTTATAATGTTTGTAAATAATTTTTTTATTTTTTGTAACAGTTCTTTTTTTATTTTTTTGTACTTTAGTTAGTTTATTTAATTGTATTTATTTGTAGGTTTTAGGGGGGGGGTGTTAGTGTTAGGGTTAGACTTAGCTTTAGGGGTTAATCCATTTATTAGAGTAGCGACAAGGTCCGGTCGGCAGATTAGGGGTTAATAATTGAAGTTAGGTGTCGGCGATGTTAGGGAGGGCAGATTAGGGGTTAATACTATTTATTATAGGGTTTTTGAGGCGGGAGTGAGGCGATTAGGGGTTAATACATTTATTATAGTAGGGGTGAGGTCCGGTCGGCAGATTAGGGGTTAATAATTGTAGGTAGGTGGCGGCGACGTTGGGGGCGGCAGATTAGGGGTTAATAAATATAATATAGGGGTCGGCGGTGTTAGGGGCAGCAGATTAGGGGTACATAGGGATAACATAGGTTGCGGCGGTGTACGGAGCGGCAGATTAGGGGTTAAAAGTGTAATGCAGGTATCAGCAATAGCGGGGGCGGCAGATTAGGGGTTAATAAATGTAAGGTTAGGGGTGTTTAGACTCGGGGTTCATGTTAGGGTGTTAGGTGCAGACTTAGGAAGTGTTTCCCCATAGGAAACAATGGGGCTGCGTTAGGAGCTGAACACTGCTTTTTTGCAGGTGTTAGGTTTTTTTTTTCAGCTCAAACTGCCCCATTGTTTCCTATGGGGATATCGTGCACGAGCACGTTTTTGAAGCTGGCCGCGTCCGTAGGCACCGCTGGTATTGAGAGTTGCAGTGGCGGTAAATTATGCTCTACGCTCCCTTTTTGGAGCCTAACGCAGCCATTCTGTGAACTCTAAATACCAGCGGTATTTAAAAGGTGCGGGGGAAAAAAAGCATGCGTAGCTAACGCACCCCTTCTAACGCAAAACTCCAAATCTAGCCGTAAATAATTCCTATTTAAAAATAAATACTTACCTGTAAAATAAACCCTAAGCAAGCTACAATATAACTAATAGTATCTATCTTAGGTTTTATTTCACAGGTAAGTTGTATTTATTTTAACTAGGTAGACTAGTTAGTAAATAGTTATTAACTATTTACTAACTACCTAGTTAAATACAAACTTAACTGTAAAATAAAACCTAACCTGCCTTACACTAAAACCTAACATTACAATAAAATTAAATAAATTAAATTAACAAATATACAATTATCTAAAAGTACAAAAAATAATAAACACTAAATTACACAAAATAAAAAAAGAAATTATCAAAAATAAAAACGAATTACTCCTAATCTAATAGCCCTATCAAAATAAAAAAGCCCCCCCAAAAAATAAAAAAAAACAGCCTACACTAAACTGCCAATGGCCCTTAAAAGGGCCTTTTGTGGGGCATTGCCCCAAAGAAACCAGCTCTTTTAGCTATAAAAATGCAAACAACCCTCCAACAGTAAAACCCACCGCCCACACAACCAAACCCCCAAATAAAACCCTATCTAAATAAACTTAAGCTCCCCATTGCCCTGTAAAGGGCATTTGGATGGGCATTGCCCTTAAAAGGGCATTTAGCTCTTTTACATTGCCCAAAACCCTAAGCTAAAAATAAAACCCGCCCAATAAACCCTTAAAAAAACTAATACTAACCCCCGACGATCCACTTACAGTTTTTAAAGACATCCATCCTCATTTAGGCGGCGAAGTCCTCATCCAAGGGGGCAGAAGTCCTTATCCAAGCTGGCAGAAGTCTTCATCCAAACGGGCAGAAGTCCTCCTCGAAGCCGGCAGAAGTTTTCATCAAAGCGGGCAGAAGTCTTCATCCAGATGTGTAAGATTTTTAAATAATGTTTTGGTAATTCCCTGTAAAAGAGAGATTAATTTAGATGAGAGATGAACCCAACTGTAGATTTGATATGTGCAACGATTCATCTGAAGATTATTAATATACTTGAAATAATTTATATTGTGGGAGAAATTATGCTGCTGGATCACATGGGGTTAAACAAATGATATAGGAGAATCATTTAAGAAGCAGGATTTCTACCCTTAATTTTAGGTATACAGTATGTATATATTATATATGTCTATAGTCATAGGGTGGCAACAATGTATGGCAGAGTGATATAACATATGACACCTGATAAAGTAGCAACAGTACACAATAATACCAAGGTATAAATAAGCAGAAGGATTCAACTAATATAAACTTATGGAAATAACCAGACCTTCTAGGTGTAGTTTGTCCGCTCTTCCTTGGGGTTTGCAGAGAGGTAGAGAAGCCGTAGAGCTGCAGCGAGCAGGATCCCCGGTGAATAGGTTCAGAGGCTTTGGCATGTGACATCACCACAAGTTCGAGAGACTTCCGTAACACACAGAGCAAACAGGAAGAATCAGCTGGATGAGAAATGCTGCAAAGAATCACAGCAAAGTATTACAGACCTCTTCTAGTGAATGCAGGTAGCTTCGGTTTAGGTGTCAGGAACAGTTAGGTGTTTTATCGTAGAAATCTTCACAAAGTCTGGAAGATCAAAGTATAGGCTCGTAATAGAAACTCCAAATGGAAAGGATCCAAACGGTGAGAGAAATTACCAAGCACTGACTAGAGTGTGGGGAGGGGTTTTATACAGGTGAACCAGGTGACCATACCTCCCCTTAAAGGTAAAGAGAGGTACATGGCTAAGAGGGATATTTGGATATGACAGAACTCCTTCCCCAAGGATCCACTCAGGGGATCACGGTCTAGGTCTTTCAGGATGACTCAGATGAAACTGAGACACCAAGCGTGGGGCAGAGAGATTTGCGGCAGGTTCCCAGGAATCATCTTCAACAGGATAACCCTTCCAGTGAACAAGGTATTGCAAGCTCCCCCTTCAATGCCTAGAATCCCTGATAGATTGAACCTCATATTCATATCCCAGGTCTTGGAGGTCAAGCGAATCAGGGAATGATGGACTGGGATTCCGAATGGGATGGAAGGGTTTAAGTAAAGAGACATAAAAAGTTGGATGTACCCTAAAACTTTTATGAAGTGAAAGGGTGACTGCATTTTGGTTCACAATTGCTTTGATAACATAGGGTCCTATGAATAAAGATGAAAGTTTATGGGAAGGATATGGCAACCTCAAGTTACGAATGGAGAGCCATACTTTATCCCCAATTACATATTTGGGAGAAGGCAATCTTTTTTTTATCGAAGTAGAACTTTTGATAGTTTTTGGACTGATCGATATTTTCTGTAACAGACGTGAAGGTGTCGGAAATGGTGTTGACTAGATCATTAACCAAGGGACAGACACTTTCTAGGAAGGTGTCATGATGAAAATTGGGGTGAAATTAATAGTTTATGAAAAAAGGTGAAAACTTAGTGGTAGCATGTACTGCATTATTATAGGCGAACTCTGCATATGGTAATAGAGTTGACCAATTTTCTTGTTTTAGGGTTGTGAAACAGTGAAGAAATTGTTCTAACCATTGGTTGGTCCTTTCTGTTTGCCCGTTAGACTACGGAGGAAAAGAGGTACTCAATCTTTGTTGTATCTTGAGGGTTTTACACAATTGGGTCCAACATTTACTAGTGAATTGGGAACCACGGTCAGAAGTTATACTGAGAGGTAGTCCATGATGCTTTATGACATGCTGTATGAGTAATTGTACTGTTTCTGATGCAGTTGGTAACTTGGTAGTGGGAATAAAATGCGCTATTTTACTGAAAAGGTCGACTACAACTAGTATAGTAGTGTAGTTGGATGATTTTGGCAATTCTACGATGTAGTCTAAGGCTATGTCAGTTCAGGGTCTTTTGGGAGTGGGTAAAGGAAGTAACTGACGCTCACTTTCCAGCCGCGACTTTTCCATACCGCAGATCTCCCTACGCCATTTGCGTATCCTATCTTTTCAATGGGATCTTTCTAACGCCGGTATTTAGAGTCTTGGCTGAAGTGAGCGTTAGAAATCTAATGACAAGACTCCAGCCGCAGAGAAAAGTCAGGAGTTAAGAGCTTTCTGGGCTAACGCCGGTTCATAATGCTCTTAACTACTGTGCTCTACAGTGCACTAACACCCATAAACTACCTATGTACCCCTAAACCGAGGTCAACCCACATCGCCGCCACTCTATTAAATTTTTTTAACCCCTAATCTGCCGACCGCACAGCGCCGCCACCTACGTTATCCTTATGTACCCCTAATCTGCTTCCCCTAACACCGCCGACCCCTATATTATATTTATTAACCCCAACGTCGCCACCACCTACCTACAATTATTAACCCCTAATCTGCCGACCGGACCTCACCGCTACTATAATAAATGTATTAACCCCTAAACCGCCGCACTCCCGCCTCAATAACCCTATAATAAATAGTATTAACCCCTAATTTGCCCTCCTTAACATCACCGACACCTAACTTCAAGTATTAACCCCTAATCTGCCGACCGGACCTCACCGCTACTCTATTAAATTTATTAACCCCTAAAGCTAAGTCTAACCCTAACCCTAACACCCCCTAAGTTAAATATAATTTATATCTAACGAAATAAATTAACTCTAATTAAATAAATTATTCCTATTTAAAGCTAAATACTTACCTGTAAAATAAACCATAATATAGCTACAATATAAATTATAATTATATTGTAGCTATTTTAGGATTTAAATTTATTTTACAGGCAACTTTGTAATTATTTTAACCAGGTACAATAGCTATTAAATAGTTAATAACTATTTAATAGCTACCTAGTTAAAATAATTACAAAATTACCTGTAAAATAAATCCTAACCTAAGTTACAATTAAACCTAACACTACACTATCAATAAATTAATTAAATAAAATACCTACAATTATCTACAATTAAATAAACTAACTAAAGTACAAAAAAATAAAAAAAGAACTAATTTACAAAAAATAAAAAAATTATTTACAAACATTAGAAATATATTACAACAATTTTAAACTAATTACACCAACTCTAAGCCCCCTAATAAAATAACAAAGCCCCCCAAAATAAAAAAAATGCCCTACCCTATTCTAAAATTAAAATTGAAAAGCTCTTTTACCTTACCAGCCCTTAAAAGGGCCTTTTGCGGGGCATGCCCCAAAGAAAACAGCTCTTTTGCCTGAAAAATAAACATACAATACCCCCCCCCAACATTACAACCCACCACCCACATACCCCTAATCTAACCAAACCCCCCTTAAATAAACCTAACACTAAGCCCCTGAAGATCTTCCTACCTTATCTTCACCACGCCGGGTATCACCGATCGGTCCAGAGGAGCCTCCGAAGTCTTCATCCAAGCCCAAGCGGGGGCTGAAGACATCCACCATCGGGCTGAAGAAGTCCATCATCGGCCTGAAGTCTTGATCCAAGAGGCCGCTGAAGAAGTCCATCATCGGCCTGAAGTCTTGATCCAAGTGGCCGCTGAAGAAGTCCATCATCGGCCTGAAGTCTTTATCCAAGCGGCCGCTGATGAAGTCCATCATCGGCCTGAAGTCTTCTATCAAGCGGCATCTTCAATCTTCTTCCGGATCCATCTTCTTCCAGCCAACACGGATCCATCCTCTTCTACCAGCCAATATAGGATTCTATCAGCCAATCGGAATTAAGGTAGGAAAATTCTGATTGGCTGATGGAATCAGCCAATCAGATTCAAGTTCAATCCGATTGGCTGATACCTTAATTCCGATTGGCTGATAGAATCCTATCAGCCAATCGGAATTCGAGGGACGCCATCTTGGATGACGTCCCTTAAAGGAACCGTCATTCGGCGAGTGGGCGTCGGTAGAAGAGGATGGATCCGCGTCGGCTGGAAGAAGATGGATCCGGAAGAAAGAAGATTGAAGATGCCGCTTGATAGAAGACTTCAGGCCGATGATGGACTTCTTCAGCGGCCGCTTGGATCAAGACTTCAGGCCGATGATGGACTTCTTCAGCGGCCGCTTGGATCAAGACTTCAGGCCGATGATGGACTTCTTCAGCCCGATGGTGGATGTCTTCAGCCACCGCTTGGGCTTGGATGAAGACTTCGGAGGCTCCTCTGGACCAATCGGTGATACCCGGCGTGGTGAACATAAGGTAGGAAGATCTTCAGGGGCTTAGTGTTAGGTTTATTTAAGGGGGGTTTGGTTAGATTAGGGGTATGTGGGTGGTGGGTTGTAATGTTGGGGGGGGGTATTGTATGTTCTTTTTTTATTTTTTGTACTTTAGTTAGTTTATTTAATTGTAGATAATTGTAGGTATTTTATTTAATTAATTTATTGCTAGTGTAGTGTTAGGTTTAATTGTAACTTAGGTTAGGATTTATTTTACAGGTAATTTTGTAATTATTTTTACTAGGTAGCTATTAAATAGTTATTAACTATTTAATAGCTATTGTACCTGGTTAAAATAATTACAAAGTTGCCTGTAAAATAAATATAAATCCTAAAATAGCTACAATATAATTATTCGTTATATTGTAGCTATATTAGGGTTTATTTTACAGGTAAGTATTTAGCTTTAAATAGGAATAATTTATTTAATTAGAGTTAATTTATTTCGTTAGATATAAATTATATTTAACTTAGGGGGTGTTAGGGTTAGGGTTTGACTTAGCTTTAGGGGTTAATACATTTATTAGAGTAGCGGTGAGGTCCGGTCGGCAGATTAGGGGTTAATTATTGTAGGTAGCTGGCGGCGACGTTGTGGGGGGCAGATTAGGGGTTAATAAATATAATATAGGGGTCGGCGGTGTTAGGGGCAGCAGATTAGGGGTTCATAGGGATAATGTAGGTTGTGGCAGTGTACGGAGCGGCAGATTAGGGGTTAATAATAATATGCAGGGGTCAGCGATAGCGGGGGTGGCAGATTAGGGGTTAATAAGTGTAAGGTTAGGGGTGTTTAGACTTGGGGTACATGTTAGGGTGTTAGGTGTAGACTTAGGAAATGTTTCCCCATAGGAAACAATGGGGCTGCGTTAGGAGCTTAACGCTGCTTTTTTGCAGGTGTTAGGTTTTTTTTCAGCTCAAACTGCCCCATTGTTTCCTATGGGGGAATCGTGCACGAGCATGTTTTTGAAGCTGGTCGCGTCTGTAAGCACCACTGGTATTTAGAGTTGCAGTGGCGGTAAATTATGCTCTACGCTCCCTTTTTGGAGCCTAACGCAGCCCTTCTGTGAACTCTAAATACCAGCGGTATTTAAAAGGTGCAGGGGGGAAAAACACGCGTAGCTAAGGCACCCCTTTGGCCGCAGATCTCTAAATCTAGCCGATACTGTTTTATATCTGTTTTCATATTGGGCCACCAAAAGGTTCTGGAAATTAACTTGGTGGTCTTTTGAGTTCCAGGATGCCCAGCCAACGGGGCATCATGGTTGGTATATAAGACTTTAGATCTCAAGCTTTGTGGAACGTACACAAGTTTATCATGGTAAAATAAACCATAAGTACCGGGATATAGCTGTGAGGTAGGTATATCAACATCAGAATTCTGATGAGTTTTAAAAAGCGAGATGACGTTTTCAGTGAGACCTATGATGTAATAGAGAGGTATGATTGTGTTTTGGTTATGAGGTATAGTTGGTTTCTGATGAATTCTGGACAGGGCATCAACTTTTAAATTTTTACTGGAGGGTCTGTAGATAATGAGGTAGTTAAATCTACTGAAATACAGGTTCCATCGAACTTGTTGTGAGGTGAGAGTACGGTTGGTTTTTAAATATTGTAGGTTTCTGTGATCTGTGTAGATTAGAATAGGGATAGTGGTACCCTCCAACAGATGTCGCCAATGTTCAAATGAGGATCTAATGGAAAGTAACTCTTTTTCAACTATTGCATAGTTGATTTCTGATTCATTCATTACACGAGAGAAATAGGCTACCAGATGGAGCGGATGTTTGAGAGATTGTCTTTGTGACAGTACAGCTCCTATGGCGTGATCAGAAGCATCAACTTCCATCACGTATTGGAGTGAAGGGTTAGGGTAGGAAAGTATCGGAGCTGTTGTAAATTTATGTTTTAATTAATCAAAGACTAGTTGAGATTGTTCTGACCAGACAAACTTAACATTATTTTTTGTGAGATTAGTGAGTGGTTTGGCTAGTTGGGCGAAATTTTTGATGAATTTTCTATAAAAAAACCATGAATCTTTGTTTTTGTTTCTTAGTAGTAGGGGTAGGCCACTCTAGAATGGCTTGAATTTTACTATCCTCCATGTTTATCCCTTCAGGAGTAATAATGTAGCCTTAGAAGTTGATGGTATTGGTGTTGAAAATACATTTCTCCGGTTTGCATACAAATGATGCTGTCTTAACCTGGAGAGTACTGTTCGAACATGTTTTATGTGGTCCATTTGGTTTTGTGAATAAATTAAAATGTCGTCTAAGTAGATGACAACAAAAATATCTAATAAATCTTTAAATATGTCATTTATTAGGTAACTGAAAGGTCTCTGGCGCATTGCAGAGGCCGAATGGCATCACAGTGTACTCGTACAGACTGTATCAAGTACGAGGCATTCGTCCTCCTGTCAAACGCGTATGAGGTTATAAGCACCTCTTAAGTCAAGTTTTGTGAAATAAGTGGCTCCCTCAAGGCGTTCAATAAGCTCAGGAATAAGTGGTAAGGGGTACCTATTTTTAATTGTGCGCTGATTAAGTTCCCTATAATCCACTATTGGACGAATGGTATTGTCTTTGTTCTTAACAAAGAACATTCCAGCTCCAGCTGGAGAAGTGGATGGTCTTATAAACCCTTTCCGAAGATTTTCTTCAAGATAGGTTTTTAGATAATCCAATTCAATTTTTAAAAATGGAAAAATATGTCCACAGGGTATATCTGCTCCTGGTAACAAATCTATAGGACAACCATATTTTCTGTGTGGGGGTAGATTTTACAGAACACATCGCAGAAATCTGAATATTCGGGGGGTATGTCGGATGTTTTGGAGTGGAGGATATGATGACTAGTGTGGCAAGTTGTTTTACAATATGTTGAATTAAATTCTACTTTAGAGGATTTCCAAGATATATTTGGGTCATGTAGGGTTAACCAGGAGTAACCTAGTATAATTGGATACAAAGGAGAGGTTATAACATCAAAAGTGATATATTTAATATGGGTAGAAGATGTAGAGACAAGTATGGAGACCGTTTGGTGGAGAATGGGACCTGAAGAAATCTAGCTACCATTAATAACTCTTACCAACACAGGGTTATTTTTCTTGATGAGTGGGATTTTATTTACAGTAGTGAAATTCAGATCAATATAGTTAGAGCTGGCTCCAGAGTCAATAATCGCCTTGGAGGGTACTCCCTGGTTCTCCCACTGTAAAGTAATTGAAAGTGCGTGGCTCTCCCCTAAGGTAGGAGATTGTAGTGAGAACTTTTACTTGGTCAGTGGGGTATGTATGAGGTTTGAGAGTAAAAAGCAGGTAGCAGGCATTTTTAAATTCCCTGAATTGTTTTCTGTCTCCAAAAAAATTCTCAGGTGGGCTAACATTGGCTCTGTTAAATGTGCAGTCTTTTGTTTTTCAGCAACATCTTTTATGTAAGTTTTTAGTGACGCATTCTCATGCTGTAGGGAATTCAATGCCTGTGTAATGGTTTCTATCCTGTCTGTTAATGTTTGCACATGTGTTACTAAATCTACTGGATTCATAGTTTTCTATTTTGGGCTCGGTAATATTGTAAGATTTTTAAATAATCTTTCGGTAATTCTTTCGGTAATTCCCTGTAAAAGAGAGATTTATTTGGATGAGAGATGAACCCAACTGTAGATTTAATATGTGGAATGATTCATCTGAGGATTATTAATATTCTTGAAATAATTTATATTGTGGGAGAAATGATGCTGCTCGATCACATGGGGTTAAACAAATGATATAGGAGAATCATTTAAGAAGCAGGATTTCTACCCTTAATTTTAGGTATATGTATATATTATATATGTCTATAGCCATAGGGTGGCAACAATGTATGGCAGAGTAATATAACATATGACACCTGATAAAGTAGCAACAGTACTCAATAATACCAAGGTATAAATAAGCAGAAGGATTCAACTAATATAAACTTATGGAAATAACCAGACCTTCTAGGTGTAGTTTGTCCGCTCTTCCTTGGGGTTTGCAGGGAGGTAGAGAAGCCATAGAGCTGCAGTGAGCAGGATCCCCGGTGAATAGGTTCAGAGGCTTCGGCGTGTGACGTCACTGCAAGTCCGAGAGACTTCCATAACACACAGAGCAAACAGGAAGAATCAGCTGGATGAGAAACGCTGCAAAGAATCACAGCGAAGTATTACAGACCTCTTCTAGTGAGTGCAGGTAGCTTCGGTTTAGGTGTCAGGAACAGTTAGGTGTTTTATCGTAGAAATCTTCACAAAGTCTGGAAGATCAAAGTATAGGCTCGTAATAGAAACTCCAAATGGAAAGGATCCAAACAGTGAGAGAAATTACCAAGCACTGACTAGAGTGTGGGGAGGGGTTTTATACAGGTGAACCAGATGAACATACCTCCCCTTAAAGGTAAAGAGAGGTACATGGCTAAGAGGGATATTTGGATATGACAAGATGGCATCTTCTATCTTCATCCATCTTCAAGACATCTGGCGCGGAGCATCCTCTTCTTCCGATGGCTGTTGAAGAATGAAGTTTCCTTTAAATGACGTCATCTAAGATGGCGTCCCTTACATTCCAATTGGCTGATAGAATTCTATCAGCCAATAGGAATTAAGGGGGAAAAAATCCTATTGGCTGTTGCAATCAGGATTAATTGCTATTCCAATCAGCCAATAGAATGCAAGCTCAATCCTATTGGCTGATTGCAACAGCCAATAGGATTTTTCCCCCTTAATTTCTATTGGCTGATAGAATTCTATCAGCCAATTGCACTGTAAGGGACGCCATCTTGGATGACGTCATTTAAAGGGAAACTTCATTCTTCAACAGCCATCGGAAGAAGAGGATGCTCCGCGTCGGATGTCTTGAAGATGGACCTGCTCCGCGCCGGATGGATGAAGATAGAAGATGCCATCTGGGTGAAGACTTTTGCCTGCTTGGATGAAGACTTCTGCCAGCTTTGATGAGAACTTCTGCCGCCTGGATGAGGATGGATGTCCGGTCTTCAAAAACTGTAAGTGGATCGTTGGGGGTTAGTGTTAGGTTTTTTTAAAGGTTTTATTGGGTGGGTTCTATTTTTAGCTTCGGGTTTTGGGCAATGTAAAAGAGCTAAATGCCCTTTAAAGGGCAATGCCCATCCAAATGCTTTTTTCAGGGCAATGGGGAGCTTAGGTTTATTTAGATAGGATTTTATTTGGGGGGTTTTGTTGTGTGGGTGGTGGGTTTTACGGTTAATACAATTTTTAAGTGGCGGCAGATTAGGGGTTAATAATTTTATTTTAGTGTTAGCGATGCGTGAGGGCCTGATTAGGGTTTAATAATTTTATTTTAGTGTTTGCGATGCGTGAGGGCAGGTAAGTTTGTATTTAGTTTTAAATACGGATCTTGTCATTTTAGGCTGTACCGCTCACTTTTTGGCCTCACAGCAAAACTCGTAATACCGGAGCTATGGAAGTCCCATTGAAAAAGGATTTTTTAAAAGTGCGGTACTGACGTTGCGTGATGGCCAAAAAAGTGTGCGGTACAGCTATTCTGACAAGACTTGTAATAGCAGCGGTAGGGAAAAAGCATCGTTATGAGCCATAACAATGTTTTTTCACTCATAACGCCAAACTCATAATCTGGTTGAGTGTTTTGCCTTTGTTATCAGCTAAAGCCAATTAGAGAAAGGTATGCAGCATTGTTAGCCTTGAGAAGTGAGCAGGGTGCATTTTAAGTTCTAAGAATGAAAAAATCCTCAATTTTCAGAGATAATTTATGTGAAAAGGAAGCCAAATAAATAATGAAATTATATTTCAGAGTTTTTTCATTATGCATATAGCTGACAGTAGGTGTGATTACATAATGCCCCGCTAAAAAATAACAACAACTCTACCTTAGACTCCACCCTTGATCCCAACACAGTGTCGGCTCCAAGGGGGGGGGCATTGGGGTGGCAATGCCCACCCAAATAGAATGCTGGGCCCCCTCAAAAAGATAAATTCAGCCAATCAGCTGTGCCGGAGTCATGTGGGGACTGGGCCGGCAGCTGCACATAGTGTGGAGAGCAAGCAGTAAATGAGCACAGCAAAGGCAGCGCCGCAGCACAGTGTGAGGGAGCGCAGTGGCCAACAACCTGCTTTTTGAGCTGCACTGCAGCAGAATACAGACAGAGGGCAGCTCATTCAGCACAGCACACTGTTTGAGAGCAGGTGAAGGAGCGGAGTGGCATGATCAGGGCAGGCAGGCCAGCCAATAGTACTGTAGGGGGGGGGAATATGAGGGGTGGGGACCACACAGTCACAAGCGAGCAAGTCAGGAGGGAGACGAGCTTAAGTTGAGGGCATGTGGGACAGCACTGCACAGCACATAGGGAGCAGATGCCATCTCATCTGAATCTTGCATGGTCGCTATGGATGAGGACTGGAGTGTGGGCTGCCGGCCGCATTCGCTGGGGAGCATTATGAGATGTGGGAGGCAGGCAAATTTGGAAAAGGTAGGGAGACTAAAGATGTCATCCAATTCCAACTAGTTACTATATAATTAAAAATATTTACATTTATATGGCAGTGTTTCAGCTTAAGGAATCATCAAATTACGTTTTTAAATTTTAATGCATCTATATTGTTTTATTACATCGATCACACAAACTCATTTATGTTCACATTGCACAATAAAAAATACTTTTCTTTCTTTGCTTTTTTTTGCTGAATTGTGGAGTTCTATACGCTCAGAAATAGGTATTTCTTCCATTCCTGCTTAAGAATAGGCAGGGAATGCTTATCTACATTTCTTGAATCCTCCTCCTTGTGTATTTTGTAATCGATCTTACCAGGAAGAGTTCACTATTCTAATCACTATAAACATAACATTTAGTTTTATGTGAACCAGGTCACCTTTTTACTGTCCAGACTGTACAGGTATCATGCAGGTTATTAAAGGGGAAAGGCTCACACAAGACGCCAGCTCAGAGCAGTGATTACCTGTTAAACTTATATTATAATAATGAATACTATTTATTCTCTTAAGAAATATGTTTAAAAGGAAAAAGCTGGAGAGTGGATATAGTGAAAGGATGCCTTTTTAATATGTAAAGACAAGACCCTAAGTGAAAACATATATACAGTGTGTGTATCCTCAGTATCCTCAGTCCTAGAGGTGTCAGTGTATATGATTTAGACTTCATTCTTTTACCTAGTGATTTAGCACATATTCTCCAAATGTTAATAGTGGGGGATAAGCCAGCCAGAAGCTACAGTTTCCTGCAGAATATGTAGGTCTGCTCTTATTTTGACTCTCATACATGCTTTGTAAATGTGTGCCCCCTTGTAAAAAAAAATGCCCCCCCATTTCATTCTTTCTGGAGCCGACCCTGTCCCAACATGTATATTTGTCATAACAGAATTAGCTCCCCTTGACTACCAGTAACAGATGTACAAAGAAGTGATTTCTCCCCCTTGACTGCAAAGAGCACACATAGAGCAGTGACAATGAGGCATATTTAAGAAATGTCTTGCGGACCTGATCCGACAGTGCGGATCAGGTCCGCAAGACATCGCTGAATGCGGAGAGCAACGCCGCCCCCTGCAGACTCGCGGCGATTGGGCCGCCAGCAAGGAGCTGTCAATCAACCCGATCGTACTAGATCGGGTTGAATTGTTGCGATTCCTGTCCGCCTGCTCAGAGCAGGCGCACAGGGTTATGGAGCAGCGGTCTTTTTTGACCGCTGCTTCATAACTGCTGTTTCTGGCGAGTCTGAAGACTCACCAGTAACACGGGCCCGTCAAGCTCCTTTCGGAGCTTGATAGAGAGGCCCCTTAATGTCCACACATAAAACAGCATTTTCCCCTTCTTTGGCTGCCAGTAACACATACTATAGAGCATGCAGAGAGTAACTTCTTTCTGGGCCTAGTTTGTAATGCATTGAGGCATAGGATGCTTTTTACATTTATAGGACACTCATGTAACTTTTTTTTTTAAAATGGACATTCAAGTGTCCAGTATCTTTGTGTAGATTTTACTGGACTTGCTGCTTAAATACTGGACACCTGGTGACCCTATATGCATAACTAAACATTTTATATAAAAATATCTAGGTGTTTACTGTACCTCGAATGCCCAGCTACACAAAATAATTAATTGAGATTATTGCGGCCAAATGAGTGTCAGCAGTGAACAAGTGTGTGGATCACACTAAACACGTATGCATTAAGACATCTGTATCTCCCCATCTATTCTGTGTTTTTTGTCTATTGCCTGGTTTTAATATGGTTTAAATACATTTTGTTTATAATTTTTAAGTGATTTCCTGCTCTTTACAGTGATTTTAAAAGGAATAGTTTAGGTAGCGCTTACTGATTGGTGGCTACATTTAGACACCAATCAGCAAGCGCTACCCAAGTGCTAAAAACAAAAATGGGCCGGCTCCTAAACTTCCATTTCTTGCTTTTTCAAATAAAGATACCAAGTGAATGAGGAAAAAATGATCATAGGCGTGAATTAGAAAGTTGCTTAAAATTGCACGCTCTATCTGAATCATGAAAGTTGAAGTTTGACTTGACTATCCCTTTAAATCAAAGGATTTCCATACGTTTTCCACCCTGTACTGCAAATGTTTTCATGATGTGTGGGTGTGTGTAGCACAGGTAGACCTTGGTTCATGAAGGAACTGTTGCAAAAATAATCTGTGTAAATTAAACCTACTTGTATATTGTAATTCAATGGGCAGTCAATATGTTTCAGACCACTCTCAAAAAACATATCATAAAATATGTAATTAAAGCTCTGAAATGTAAGCTATTAATGTAAAACTAATTTTTGTGACAAAAGAAAATATAACATTTCCCAAAACACTAAATCCCATATTACAAGTTGCGCTATCCATATTGTTACCCTGCGCTAAGAATAGAGCACACTCTGATCTCACAAGTCAATGGTAAAAAGATTTACCACAAAATATTACCGTGGCCATATCATTTCAATGGATAAAGCGGCCACTCAAGTACAACACATATTAGCACTGAAAAACTTAACGCAACTGGATAACTGAAATAAAGTGTTAAGGCTAGAATAAAGGTATAGCCAAACACATTTAAAAAATATTAAAATAAAGTATTTCTCTCTTACTTATACATAGTCAAAGTAAAAGATATATTTTTAATAAAAAAAAATGTCTTAACAATGATGTAACGGGATAAGGTATTTGACAAGGTGTTGGATGAGAAGGGCTCAAGGTGTATATGTATGTATGTGTGTGTGTATTTGTACGTGTGTATGTACATACATAATACACACACATACATATGTACACACACACATACAAATACACACACACACATATATATATATATATATATATATATATATATATATATATATATATATATATAGAGAGAGAGAGAGAGAGAGAGAGAGAGAGAGAGATTTTTGACTACTTCAAAGGCAAATACCTTATCATATACCATATCCCAGTCTAGTCAAAATTAAACTTTCATGATTCAGATAGAGCATATCATTTTAAGCAACTTTCCAATTTACTTTAATCATCAAATTTGCTTTGTTCTTTTTGTATTCTTTGTTGAAAGCTAAACCAAGGTAGGCTCATGTACTAATTTCTAAGCCCTTAAAGGCCTCCTCCTATCTCAGTGCATTTTGATATTTTTCACAGCTAGACAGTGCTACTTCATGTGTGCCATATAGATAACGTGCTAACCCCTGTGGAGTTATTTATGAGTCAGCACTGACTGGCTAAAATGCAAGTCTGTCGAAAGAACTGAAATAAGGGGGCAGTCTACAGAGGCTTAGATACAAGGTAATCACAGAGGTAAATAAAAGTATATTAATATAACCATGTTGGTTATGCAAAACTAGGTAATTGGCAATGAAGGGATTATCTATCTTTTTAAACAATGCAAATTCTGGAGTAGACTGTCCCTTTTGGAAAGTTGATTAAAATTAGATGCACTATCTAAATCATGAAAGTTTATTTTTGTCTAGACTGTCCCTTTAATGTTAAACTTTTATAAATTGAAAAATAAAAGCTTTTTAGCAAACCATCTTAGCGCACCTTCAGATTGGCACTCTATGTTTTAGGTGAGAGATTTAGGGAGGCTGCATTAGTGCCTCCCGCCCAAGGTTTAAACATCTAAAGGAAGTAAAAATGTGAGCACTATTGCACTCTAATGATATTAGTGCTACAGCTGTTCAACTCCACTTGTAATCTGGCCCTTAAAGGGACAGTCTTCTTGATTATTTTATTATTTAAAAATATAGATAACACCTTTGCTACCCATTTCCCTGCTTTGCATAATCAACATTGTTATATTAAAATACTTTATAACCTCTAAGATTGTCTGTTTTTAAGCCCCTGCAGGCCGCCCCTTATCTCAGTACTTCTATGTAACTTTTTACAGTCTTGCACAACAGCCAGACAGTGCTAGATTATGTGTGCCATATACATAATATTATGCTCACTCCCTTGGAGAATGATAATGGTTAATGAGATCCAGCAGTAAGGGGCAGTCTGCAGGGGCTTAGATACAGGTAATCATAGAGGTAAAAAAGTATATTAATTTAATAGTGTTAGTTATACAAAACTGGGGAATGGATAATAAAGGGATCATCTATGTGATTAAACAATAACAATTTTTAGGAATACTGTTTCTTTAATGTTAAAATACTGTCCCAATAAGTGCAAAGTTGCGTTAATTCCTGGGCAAAAATATGTTATTAGTCTGTCACACAGTTTAATTCAGTTTTAAAGCGAGAGTAAATGTCTTTTTTGTGCCATTTTTGGCTGTATGATGTCAATGCTGTGGAACTGTACAAACAAACTGTAAAATGGGTTATCTGTATTCAGTTTTTTGTTTTCCAACCCCAAGGATGTTGTAGAATCTTAATTAAAAGACAATTATGTCCACACTAAAGTGTGTTCACTTTTCATATTTCACATTGATATTTTGGCAATATGATAACAGCTTATTTAAAGGACTGGGTTGTATATTGTATACTGTGAGTAGTGATTGAGTTTGCTTGGGACTGAACAGTGTTAAATGCTATGCAGCACAGCCTTGATAGACATTGCTAAATCTGATCTCTAGTGCAAGCATAACCCGGCTACTTTAGTTTGGGATGAAATGTCTCTGAAAAATGTTTGCTGCAGTTGGAGGTTCTGATATTGTTCATTGGCAAATAGCAGAGTAGGCAAATACAATGGGTAAGGAAAATCTGCCCGTATAGCCCAAGGAGATAGTTATTTCCTCATACCTGAGACCAAGCCTTAATTCTGTAGAAACACCTGGAGTCTTTTATACTCAAATAAGCATATTATATTATAATAAATCTCCTAAATGAGACGACATGCGTGTTTAATATTACATTTTACAGAATGCTTTAGAATTGTATGTGACTATATATACTATTGTGCATATGAAAGAACACTATTTAAATATGGTATGTAGTGAACAAAGCTAAGTTAAACCTGGTTATTTTGTTTTTTAAACCTAACAGGGTGTACATGCTTGTGTACAACTCAGCTTTATAGTCTGATTCCTCGTTGGTTGATAAGCAGACTCCCTCTGCTCAGTTGGTGGTGAGTGACACACCTCACAAGCATAAAATCAAACCTGTTTTACATGTAATACACTTTACAATATCCTTTTAGATGCAACAGATTAAAAAAATCATTACAGTCTGTTTAACAGAGGGTTTACAAATACTGGGTACCAGTTTCCCCCGCTATTAACGGGCATTAAAAAATCATTTGTGGTTTTAAATGTAAGTTTTAATAATCAAATAAAAGTTTAAATATTTAGTGGTACAATATCTATGTAATATTACCCAACAATAAACTGAAACTGCTGTATGTGTTGTTACCAGTTCTGTTGGTTTATAAAAGTTGTTCTTAAATAAACAACTCCCCCATCCCTGGGTAAACTATTAAAAATAACTTGCAAGTGATAAAAGATGACATCATATTGCATAAAGAACACATATTTGTTAGACAGTCCTACTGTGAGTGTGTGGTGCTTCACCAATGTTGTAGTAGTATATAATTCCAACCCATTAAAGTTTGCTGCACAAAAATTGCATGTTCTGCATAGTTTTATTTTTTTCCCTAAGGTGTTCTCAATCCAAACTATCTAACAAGTTAACATAGTGTAATACTGGGAAGCCTATATTGAAAACATGTTTTCTGATGTCTTTGGATGGCCTTGAGTTTTAAAACCACTGAAAAGCTGTGAGAAGAACTCGCCTATGGTTTCCTCTTCTGTACTGATTTTTACACCACATGGAATCTGCTTTTGTTATTCCAACACTTTGCTTCATAAAATTTCCCACAACTATTATATTTCCTTAAGAATACAGTGTAAAGCTGACAGCGAGCAGTGAAACATATGTCGGAACTTCTACTATACGTATCCACGTCATCTATTGCCAGTTTTTTCACAGGAGGTGGAGTTTTGCACTGCCGGTCTGAGACTCGGAGTAGTGTTCTAACTATTCCCTATCCGTATCCATCAGGATTTGTGGCTTACTCTAGACAGTTTATTTGAACTGCCTCATATTGAGACTCCTTATATGTGTTATAAATACTGTGCATTTGATGGTTTTATACCTTTTTATAATTTTTCAAGTCACTTCGTGGATGACTGTTTACCCACCAGTAAAAAAGAGGGTGTGAGTATGAAATAGAGCTGATCTTAGCTCTATTAAACATGAGTAGTGAATCTTTATGACCACACATTACAGCATTGTATTTACAGTATCATGCAATGTTATAATCTTCTTTTATTTGAGGGACATCTTGAAATATCACTCCATATTAATACATCTAGAGTGGATGAAAACACCTTGGATCTCTTCTTAAAGAAGGTCTAATATTTTGTGTTATTCTTTATATAGGTATCACTGAATGTTGGCACATGGGTGGGCCATACAAGGGGCTGGGCATAAAGGGGAGGTGAATAAGGGCACTGGGCTGAGAGGCACCACAAATCTACCTTACACAAATGCTAAGGTTGGCCCTGCCTTGTGGCTGCGCCAGACCTGCATGAATCAACTTCTGTTTGTGAACATCAGAGTACAATTAGATTTTTCAGTTGGATCATTGACTTTGATCAGTCTTTCTATTTCATAAATAGTCAAGCTGTAGTAAATTGTTTTAATATGGGAATTCCAATAGATTGAAATGAGGCCAATAATATTTTATGTTAGTTATGTGAATAGTTAATATTGCAATTATTTAAAAAAATATGTATGAATGCTTGACTTTGATATCAGTGCTTTCTTTGTAGGATACCCACAAAAAGTCATACACAAAATTTTGATTTAATAACAGAAATGGATATCAGTTATTATATTTCAATATTATATAACAAAACAATATTTTACACTAGAATGTCCCTTTAAATGTATTTTTTAAAATCAATTGAATTTTTAGTTTTTGGGGAATTTATTACATGATTGTTGCAACTGGGCGTGTCACGGGGATGCATTGGATTTCAGTGAGGGCTTTGATTGGGGGACTCATTTGGAAGTTGTAAAATTTGTTGGAAGGTTGTATATAATTAAGGGAGGTGTTTGTGGGGTTATCACAGGTTGGATAGTCGAGATGGAGAAAGTCAGCCATTATAGTAATTTGGTGTGGGGGTCGTTGCTATAAGGGTTAATTGCTGTAGTGGGAGGTTTTTGTTAGCATTAATTGTTGCAGGTAATAAGGTCACATATAGGGTTGGTGGTGGGTGGCAGAGTGGTGTATTTGCTTATTTACAGCTTAATCACAATCACTATAAGGATACTTGCCCTTACCAAGTAGAGAGGACCCAGTCTCAGCAAACGCAGTGAGTGTCACTCTCCATGTGGGACACAGAGACTCCAGCCTGTCTTCAGCTGTGGCTGCAGCTCTCTAGGTGTTCACGACCGCACGCCTAGATTTAAAGGGGCCATGCCCCAATTATAGGAACTCCCACTTGGAGGAGAACTGTGTGGAAGTTCCTATAAATCTCACCCAGCCCATTACTCTGGGCTGAGTTATTGCTAGCCAGTGGCGTATTTAGGTTTTGTGCTGCCCTAGGTACCCACAGTTCTGCTGTCCCCCACCCTCACCTGTAACGTGACTTTTTTTCCATGGAATTTGGAATGGAAAATCTTTATGTTTAAGTGCTTGTGTGTTTTTATATGCGTGTATGCGTTTATGTATATGGTGAGTGTGTGTGTTTATGATATGTGCGTGTGTGTAGTGCAGGGTGTATGTGTGTGTAGTGAGTGTGTGTATAGTGGGTCTCAAAAAGTGCTGCCCCCCCAAAATCTGCTGCCCTAGGAAAGTATCTTGTTTGACTAGGCCAAAATACGCCCCCTGTGCTAGTCCTACCTTATTCATTGTGCTACTGAAACCAAAGCATACTTACCTGAAAAGATTTCTCCTGAATTACAAATAAAAATATTATCATTTAGAGCATTTATTTTCAAAAAATAACTACTGGTGAAAATAACGAAAAAGATGCAGGGATTCCAGACCTCGAATAATGCAAAGAAAACAAGTTAATTTTCATTTTTAAACAACACAATACTAATGTTTTAACTTAGCAAGAGTTCAGAAATCAATATGTGGTGTAATAACCCTGATTTTCAATCACAGCTTTCATGCATCCTATCATGCTCTTCACCAGTCTTTCACATTGCTGTTGGGTGACTTTATGCCACTCCTGGCACAACAATTCCAGCAACTCGGCTTTGTTTGATGACTTGTGATCATCCATCTTCCTCTTGATCACATTCCAGAGGATACAAAGGGGTTCTGATTTGGAGATTGGGCTGGCCATAACAGGGTCTTGATCTGGTGGTCCTCCATCCACACCTTGATTGACCTGGCTGTGTGGCATGGAGCATTGTCCTGCTGGAATAAAACAATCCTCAGAGTTGGAGAACATTGTCAGAGCAGAAGCAAGCAACTTTTCTTCCAGGATAACTTTGTATGTGGCTTTATTCATGCGTCCTTCACAAAGATAAACCTGCTCAATTACAGCGTTGCTGAAGTACCCCTAGATCATTACCGAACCTCCACCAAATTGGGTGTGGGTGTGAGACACTGAAGCTTTTACGCCTCCCCAGGTCTCAGTCTAACCATTAGATGGCCAGGTATCGGACAAAGCTGAAAATGTAACTTATCAGAGAAGATGACCTTACTACAGTCCTGTAGGGTCCAATCCTTAAGGCTGTGACACACTGAGAGCGGCGCGGCGTGCAGCGTGATGATGCAACTGTGTGCGCTCAGTGTATCCTGTCTTTTCATCTCTGCGCACTCAGCTGCTTCAGGTCGCATAGCTGAGCATTCAGAGTTGAAATATTTGAACTTCAGAAGCAATGCGACGCGGTGCGAAGCAGCTTCCTCGCCTCATGCTGCATCGCTTGCAGTGTGTCACAGCTTTTATCATCTTTTGCAAACCTCAGCCTGGCTCTTCTTTGCTTCTCACTGATGAAGCCTTTTTCTAGCTTGGCATGACTTCAGCCCTGCCCCTAGGAGCCTTTTTCGAACTATCCTAGCCGTGCACTTCACCCCAGCTGCCATTTGCCATTCTTTTTGTAGGTCACTTGATCTGTTAAATGAGCAGAATCCCTCATTATTGGGCTCCAGTACTTTTCCCCAACCCTTGGATTCTGTAAGTTGTTGCCTTTCCTCCTGACTGCCTTCATTATGACAATATAATTTGTCCTGCCAGTCAAGCTGATTTCACCCTGCCCTTAATACTTTCCTCAGTTATTTCAGCATGCAATCTAATTGGGAGTGTGGGATTTCTCGATGTACTGTAGGGCTAGAAGTGGCAGGCCACATAGAGGGCATGGCCATGTCTCAGCTAAGACTCTTGAGATCTTTGTAGTTACACTTCTGCCTTTGAGCATACAGGGTTGATATGTGAGCAGTGGCGTGAATTTTCCTTTCATTTAGGATCACCTAAATAAGAAATAGCTGGTGAATCTAGTTTTTGTTTTTAATTTTATTCCTGGACATAAACACATGATAACAAATGGGTATCTTATAAAGCGATATGCCTTTGTATTTTTATGCGTCATAATCCTTTCTGTGTTTGTTTTCAAATCTTTTGATAGCAATAAAATTTAATTAATTTTAAATAATGGTTGTACTCCATTGTTCATTTCTTATTTTCCTAATTTTTTGTTTATGTGTTTGGATTATTTGGGGAATAAATGGGAATACGGTTTGTAAATTCTAATTAATCATATATCTCACAGAAGTAATCATTAATATACGACTAGATTACGAGTTTTGAGCCCTGTAGCGAAATTAACAAACGCAACAAAAGTTGCGTTATTTAATCCCCTATAGCGCTGCCATTGGAAGTTTTAAAAAACCTGGCTTGTGCGGGCGATATGGGGTTTTTAAGCTCCATACCACACCAAAAACAAGCGCTGTTCTGACGTGCTCGTGCACGCTTTCCCCATAGACATCAATGGGGAGAGCGGATCAGAAAAAAGTCTAACACCTGCAATTGCGGAAAGAAAAGCTCCGTAACGCAGCCCCATTGATGTCTATAGGGAAAGAAAACTAACGTGTAAACCTAACACCCTAACATAAACCCCACGTCTAAACACCCCTAAACTGCCGCCCCCAACATCACTGACGCCTGCCTAAACTTATTAACCCTTGATCTGCTGCCCCCGACATCGTCGATGCCTGCCTACAGTAATTAACCCATAATCTGCAAACCCCGATATCGCCGCCACCTAAATAAAGTTATTAATCCCTAATCTGCTGCTCCCGATATCGCTGCCACTATACTAAAGTTATTAACCCCTTTTCTGCTGCACCCCAACATTGCCTCCACTATATTAAAGTTATTAACCCCTATTCCACCGCTCCCCGTCATCCCCGCGACTAAAAGTTATTAACCCCTAAACCTCTGGCCTCCCACATCACTACCACTAAATAAACCTATTAACCCCTAAACCACCAGTCCCCCACATTTCAACAACCTTAAACTATTAACCCCTATACCTAACCCTAAACCTAACCCTAACATAACCTTAACCCTAACACCCCCTAACTTTAACATAATTAAAATAGATCTAAATTAAATTTACAATTATTAACTAAATAATACCTATTTAAAACTAAATACTTACCTGTGAAATAAAACCCAAGCTAGCTATAATATAACTAATAGTTATATTGTAGCTAGCTTAGATTTTATTTTTATTTCACAGGTAAGTTTTTATTTATTTTAACTAGGTAGACTAGTTAGTAAATAGTTATTAACTATATACTAACTACCTAGTTAAAATAAACACAAACTTACCTGTCAAATAAAACAAGCTCCTTTACACTAAAAACTAACATTACAAAAAATAAAAAACACTAAAATTACAAAAAATAAAAAACCTACCATTATAAAAAAAAAACTACCATTACAAAAAAAAATGAAATTATCCAAAAAAAAAAAAAAAATATTCCTATTTTAATACCCTGTAAAAAAAAAAAACACCCCAAAATAAAAAGCCTAATCTAGAATAAACTACCAAGGGCCCTTAAAAGAACCTTTTGTAGGGCATTGCCCTAAGTTAAACAGCTCTTTTGCTACAAAAAACAAACAACCCCTAAAAAAATACATTACACAAAATAACAAACAAATTATCATGCCCATTACGCATGTCGTACAGGGTAGAAACATAGATTTTGACGGTAGATAAGAACCAAAAAGGCCCACAGACATCACACACAAACTGGTCTTTAAAGATCAGAGACGTACCCTGTACGACATTAGGGTTTAAAGCGGCTGGAATCGATCCTGATCGCTTCCAGCCGCTTTCAAGGTATTGCAGTGATGCCTCGATATTGAGGCATCACTGCAATACCTTTTTTCCCAAGACCGATGCAGAGAGAACCACTCTGTGGCCCTCTCTGCACTAGTAGCGATGGAGCCGATCGTTGGTGGGTGGGAGCAGCTGCAGGGAGGCAGGTGGGCGGCCCATCGCTACCCGGCATCCGGTTCCTGAATGTGCAATGTGCACGCCGGGTGCCAGGAGCGTGCGGGGGGCCTGCAGAGATTGCGCAACAACCACTGCCACCAATGAATGGGAGAGTGCAGAGTGGGAGAGAGGGAGATGGAGGGGGGGAAAAATTAATGATCAAAAGGATCTGGGAGAGGGAGGAGGGTATTGAGGGGGAGGCAGCTACACTACAGAAAAATGTAAATTACATAAAAAAAATAAAAAAAAACTTTTTTGGGAGGCAAATTGGGTACTGGCAGACAGTTGCCAGTACCCAAGATGGCAGCAAATAGATAGTGGGCAAGGGTTATAGAGCTGTTTGGGGGGGGGGGGATCAGAGAGGTTGGGAGCTAAGGGGGGGTCCATCACAGCTAAACAGAATTATTATTTTTTTAAAAATTAATAAAAAAAAAAGCCTTTTATTTTAGTACTGGCAGACTTTCTGCCAGTACTTAAGATGGCAGGGACAATTGTGGGGTGGGGGAGGGAAGAGAGATGTTTGGAAGGGATCACTAAAGCTAAAATTCACCATTCAAGCTCCTTACAAGCCACCCAATTAACCCCGTCACTGCTGGGTATAATACAAGTGTGGTGCGCAGCGGCATTTAGCAGCCTTCTCTTTACAAAAAAGTAATGCCACAGCCATATATGTCTGCTATTTCTGAACAAAAGGGATCCCAGAGAAGCATTTACAACCATTTGTGCCATAATTGCACAAGCTGTTTGTAAATAATTTCAGTAAGAAACCCAAAGCTGGTGAGAAAGTGAACATTTTTTTTTATTTCATCGAATTTGGCGGTGAAATGGTCGCATGAAATATATCAAAATGGGCCTAGATCAATACTTTGGGTTTTCTACTACACTACCCTAAAGCTAAAAGTAACCATACAAGCTCCCTACAAGCTACCTAATTAACCCCTTCACTGCTGGGTCTAATACAAGTGTGGTGCGCAGCAGCATTTAGCAGCCTTCTAATTACCAAAAAGTAATGCCACAGCCATAAATGTCTGCTATTTCTGAACAAAGGGGATCCCAGAGAAGCATTTACAACCATTTGTGCGATAATTGCACAAGTTGTTTGTAAGTAATTTCAGTGAGAAACCTAAAGTTTGTGAAAAAGTGAACAATTTTTTTTATTTGATCGCATTTGGCGGCGAAATGGTGGCATGAAATATACCAAAATGGGCCTAGATCAATACTTTGGGTTGTCTACTATAAAAATATATACATGTCAAGGGATATTCAGGGATTCCTGACAGATATCAGTGTTCCAATGTAACTATAGCTAGTTTTAAAAAAAAAATGGTTTGGAAATAGCAAAGTGCTACTTGTATGTATTGCCCTATAACTTGCTAAAAAAGCAAAGAACATGTAAACATTGAGTATTTCTAAACTCAGGACAAAATTTAGAAACTATTTAGCATGGGTGTTTTTTTTTGGTGGTTGTAGATGTGTAACAGATTTTGGGGGTCAAAGTTAGAAAAAGTGTGTTTTTTTCCATTTTTTCCTCATATTTTATAAAAAAATTATGGTACATTATAAAATATGATGAAAATAATGGTATCTTTTGAAAGTCCATTTCATGGCGAGAAAAACGGTATATAATATGTGTGGCTACAGTAAAAGAGTAAGAGGAAAATTAAGGCTAAACACAAACACTGCAGAAATGTAAAAATAGCCCTGGTCCTTAAGGGAAAGAAACTCAAAAATGGCATTGTCCTTAAAGGGACATGAAACCCAATTTTTTTCTTTCATGATTTAGAAAGAGCATACAATTTTAAACAACTTTCTAATTTACTTCTATTATCTATTTTGCTTCATTCTCTTGATATTCTTTGCTGAAAAGCATATCTAGATATGCTTAGTAGCTGCTGATTGGTAGCTGCACATAGATGCCTCCTGTGATTGATTCACCTGTGCATTGCTATTTCTTCATTAAGGTATATCTAAAGAATGATGCAAATTAGGTAGAAGTAAATTGGAATGTTTTTTAAAATTGTATTCTCTACCTTAATCATGAAAGAAAATGTTTGGGTATAGTGTCCCTTTAAAGTGTTAAAAGGGCATTTAGCTTTTTTACATGCCCAAACCCTTATCTAAAAATAAAACCCACCCAAAAAAAAAACTTTAAAAAAACCTAACACTAACCGCCGACGATCCATTTACAGTTTTTGAAGTCCCGCTTGAACGATCTTCATCCCGGCGGAGAAGTCCTCATCCGGCGGCGAGAAGTCTTCATCCAGGCGGCCTCTTCAATCTTCATCCCGGCGGCAAAGTCCTCATCCAAGCTGCGAGAAGTCTTCATCCAGGCGGCCTCTTCAATCTTCATTCAGGCGGCATTTTCTATCTTGATCCACGGAGCGTGTCCATCCTGAAGACATCCGGCTTTGAGCATCCTCTTTATACGGTCGCCGCCGTACACTGAATCTTCAATGCAAGGTACGCGTTCCAAGATGGTGTCCCTTGCATTCCTATTGGCTGAAAAATTTGAATCAGACAATAGGAATTAGAGCTGCTAAAATCCTATTGGCTGTTCAAATCAACTAATACCGGCAGATTAGGGGTTAATAATATTTAAATAGTGTTTGCGATGCGGGAGGGGTTAATGACTTTAGTATAGTGGTGACGATGTCAGGGAGCGGCAGAAAAGGAGTTAATAAATTTTCTTAGTGGCAGTGATGTCGGGAGCGGCAGATTAGGGATTAATACATTTATTATATTATTTGCTATGCGGGAGGGCCTCGGTTTAGGGGTTAATAGGTAGTTTATGGGTGTTAGTGTACTTTGTAACAGTTTAGTTCTAAATTTTATGTTACAGATTTGTAGCATAACACTCATAACTACTGACTTTAGATGGCGGTACGGATCTTGTCGTTTTAGAGTGTAATGCTCGCTTTTTAGCCTCACCGCAAAACTCGTTATACCGGCGCTATGGGAATCCCATGAAAAAAACAACATTTTTATGTGTGCAGTACTGACGTTGCGTTACAGGCGTATGGGCTTGCGGTACAGCTATATCGACAAGACTCGTAATGGCTGCGGTGCTGTTTTAACGCTGAAAATACCATATTTCAGCAATAAAAGACTAACACACAGACTAATCTAGCTAAATGTGTGCTATTTCTTTATCCCCTTTTACAAATCTTTAATCATCTTTTTTTGTGTCTTAAAAACTCTACCTTGCCATTAATATTTATAAAGATGAGTTAAAGGGACAGGAAAGTCAAAATTAAACTTGCATGATTCAGATAGAGCATGTAATTTTAAGACACTTTTAAATTCACTTCTATTTTCAAATGTGCTTCATTCTCTTAGTAATCCTTGTTAAAAAATGAATACGCACATATCATACACTAGTGGGAGCTGCTGCTAATTGGTGCCTGCACACATTTGTCTCTTGTGATTGGCTAAATAGATATTTTTAGCTTCCTGTCAGTAGTGCAATGCTGTCCCTTCAGCAATGGATAACAAGAGAATGAAGAAAATGGGATAATACAATGTTATACAACTTTCCAATTTAATTCTATGTTCTATCTGAATCATAAAAGAAAATTTTGGGGTTTACTATTCCTTTAAGTGACCCAATGCATGATATATCAAACAGCAAACAACACTAGCAAAACTAATAATTACAACAGGCTTGCAAAACAGGTTATTTAAAAGTTTGCAAAATATTTGCTTGTCTGTTTAATTACAGTAAAGTAGTCTTAGTGGATAGAATGTTAGCATGCGCTAACAAGGGGCTGGCCTTGGTCATTCCAGGGTGTTTTAGCTGGAGGGTCAGTATTTTCCACTTAAACCTTCTTCAAGCATGTGTAATTCAGAGTATGGGGATATTTATCAAGCCGTCAACCGCAAATACGCTGGAATTCCGCAGCGTAATTGTGGCGAGCTTGATCCGACCTAGTTATCAAAGCCTACAGACCAGCAAAAGTCGACATTTGTGACGTAACATACGATCCGCCGGTCTCAATTCGACGCAGATCGATGCTTACGTCATTACAGATGTTCCGAATACACATTCGGCTCTATCTGACACTTTTTGCAAGTTATCAACTATTCCGGCCCAGCATACCTGGTTTTCAATCCGCCACCCAGGAGGCCGCAGATGCCATAGGAATCAATAATTTATTTCTATGATTGAAAACAAGTAACATTTACACCTAACACCCTAACATAAGCCCCGAGTCTAAACACCCCTAATCTGCCGCCCCGGCATTGCTGCAACCTAAATAAAATTCATTAACCCCTATTCCGACGCTCCCTGACCCCGCCGCAACATAAATAAAAGTATTAACCCCTATTCCGCCGCTCCCCGACACCGCCGCAGCCTAAATAAAAGTATTAACCCCTATCCCACCTCTCCCGTACCCCGCCGCCACTAAATAAACATATTAACCCCTAATCCTCTGGCCTCCCACATCACTACCACTAACTAAACCTATTAACCCCTAAACTGCCAGCCCCCCACATCGCCATAAACTAAATTAAGCTATTAACCCCTAAACCTAACAACCCGCTAACTTTAAATTAAAATTACCACATCCCTATCTTCAAATAAATTTAAACATACCTGTAGAATTAAAATAAACTATTTTTAAACTATTAATTAACCTACCCTAACTTTTATACTACACTTAAATTAAACTACCAATTAAATTAACTAAATTACATATTAAAAAAAACCCTACTCAAATTATTTAAATTTACTATTTAACATTATTAAAAATGACTAAATTACAAAAAGAAATAAACGCTAAGTTACAAAAAATAAAAAACACTAAATTACGAGAGAAAAAAAACACATTATCAAAAATAAAAAAGAATTGCACTTAATCTAATAGCCCTATCAAAATAAAAAAGCCCCCCCAAAATAAAAAAAACCCTAGCCCACAATAAACTACAAATGGCCCTTAAAAGGGCCTTTTGTGGGGCATTGCCCCAAAGAAATCAGCTCTTTTACCTGTAAAAAAAAAATACAGACACCCCCCAATAGTAAAACCCACCACCTCCAGAAATAAAAACCCTATCTAAAATAACCTAAGCTCCCTATTGCCCTGAAAAGGGCATTTGTATGGGCATTGCCCTTAAAAGGGCATTTAGCTCTTTTACTGCTCAGACCCTACCCTTAAATAAACACTAACCCCCAACGATCTACTTAGTTATTGAAGTCCCACTTGAAGGATTCATCCAACCTGCAAGAAGTCTTCATGCGGGCGGCCTTTTCCATCTTCATCCAGCCGGCTAAGTCTTCATCCAGACAGCATCTTCTATCTTTATCCATCCAGCGCGGAGCGGGTCCATCCTGAAGACATGCGTCGCGGAGCTCCTCTTCGCCGTGAATCTGCAGGGGGCGGCATTGCATCAGCAGTTCAGAAGAACTGCTGGTTCAATGATAAATGCCGACAGTGTATGCAATATCGGATCATGTCCGCTTGCACTTCTAAAATAGGCCCTGAAGTCTGAACTTTAAATGAGTAGTAGATTTTTTTTCTCACAAATTTCAGTTATGTCTATTTCCACTCCCCCTGTATCATGGGGCAGCCATCAGCCAATCACAAATGTATATACATATAATCTGTGAATTCTTGCACATGCTCAGTAGGAGCTGGTGACTCAAAAAGTGTAATTATAAAAAGACTGTGCACATTGTGCTAATAGAAGTAAATTGGATAGTTGTTTAAAATTGCATGCTCTATCTGAATCATGAAAGTTTAATGTTGACTTGAGTCTCCATTTAACTCTTTTCAAGTTTTATTTTGTGCGTATGCTAAAATAGACTTCTTTTTTCATTAAAATGTTTTTATTAATATTTCAACGTAATGCAGCAAAAATAAAAATAAAAATGAAGAAAATATTTGACAATATGCAGTTAGGTTAAATGTATACCATACAACTTAATAACAAGATATTATGCACCATGGTAAGTGCATAAACAAAAAAGTATTTATTACTTCTGCATGGTCTGACAAAGTGATTTGGGAAATATTTGAATTTTGAAGATATAATAAACCCCAATGGTCAGTAAATTAATAGTCAAGATGGAAATGCTATTGCATAAGAAAAAAAGTATAATCACGAGTAGAGGGATGTCAGAGTCTCCATTTGTCAAAAAAGTGAAATGTTTGGAGGACCCTAGCGCCCCAATCAAATAGCCCGGAATGGCCCATTAGGTGTAAGTGCCTAGTAGAACTGTCAAGTTGGTGACTACAGAGATGTTAAAATATCTTCTTTCAAAATGATTATTTTTATTATTATCAGGTATTTGTAGAGCTCCAACAGATTCTGCAGCGCTATAAACATAGGAGGTATACTAGATAACATTTATAGGGATCAAATGGGTAGAGGGCCCTACCAAGAGTTGCACTGTTGTAGTTGGCTCTTATGAAGGTGACCTACAACCAGCTGGGCTCATAGCCTTATGTGCAAGGGAGTTAAAGGGGATAGCAATGGAGTTAGGAAAGGTTAGTGTAGGTTGTTTGTGTCCCTGAACAGTAGAGTCTTTAGGGAGCACTTGAAGCTTTCAAAACTAGAGGAGAGTCTGTGTATGTATGTGAGGAGGTAACAAGAGAGGAGGAGAGTAGGAGACAAGAGCGAAGGGGACGGGAGGGAAAGTATCTGGAGACAAGGTCTGAGATGTAGGGGGGAGCAGTGCAGTTGAGGGCTTTGTATGTCAGAGTGAGAATTTTGTTTTTAATCCTGGAGGCAAGAGGAAGCTAGTGAAGGGATTGGCAGAGAGGTGCAGCAGATGAAGAGTGATGTGCCTGGCAAAAGGCATTCATTATGGATTGTAAAGTAGCTAGGAGGAAGCTAGGGAGACCAGACAGGATGGAGTTGCAGTAGTCGAGGCAGGAAAGGATGAGAGAGTGGATTAAAATCTTAGTTATGTCTTGTGTAAGGAAATATCTAATTTTAGAGATGTTTTTAAGTTGAAAGTGGCAGACTTTAGCCAAGGACTGAATATGAGGAATGAAAGAAAGATCTGAGTCAAGTGTGACCCCAAGACATTGGGCATGCAGGGTAGGGGTAATTATGGAGTTATCGAAAGTTATAGAGAAATGAGGGTGTGGAGATTTTAGAAGAAGGGGGGAAAATAAGGAGCTCAGTTTTGGAGAGATTTAGCTTGAGGTAGTGAGAGGACATCCAAGATGAGATATGAGAAAGACAGTTAGTGACACGGGTTAGCAAGGAAGGAGATAGGTCTGGTGAAGAGAGGTAGATTTGGGTGTCATCGGCATACAAGTGATATTGAAACCCGTGGGACTTTATTAAGGAACATAATGATGACGTGTAGATTGAGAATAGAAGGGGATCACGGACAGAGCCTTGCGGTTCCCCAACAGAAAGTGGTAACAGGGCAGAGGATGGCCCAGAGAAGGCTACACTAAAGGTACGATTAGACAGATAGGAAGAGAACCACAAGAGAGCTGTGTCGCAAATGCTGAAGGATTGGAGGGTTTGGAGCAAAAAAGACAGTGATCGACATTATCAAAGGCTGCAGACAGATCGAGGAGGATAAGAGAGAAAAGTGACCTTTGGATTTTGCTGTAAGTACGTTGTTGGTAACCTTAATGATTGCTGTCTCTGTGGAGTGAGGAGGTTGAAATCCAGATTGCAGTGGGTCAAGGAGGGAGTTTAATATAAGGAAATGGGATAGATGGGCATATACTAGCTTTTCAAGAAGCTTTGAGGCAAGAGGGAGTAGGGAAATAGGGTGGTAGTTAGATGGGGAGGTTGGATCGAGAGAAGGTTTTTCGAGGATAGGTGTGACCAGTGCATGTTTTAGAGATGAGGGAAATATGCCGGTGCTGAGGGAGAGGTTGTGTGTGAGTATAGGGGTAAGGGTAGAAGAGAGGGAGGGGAGTAGCTGTGAGGGGATGGGGACAGGTAGCGACATGAGGACAGTATAAGGGCAGAAACTTCTTCCTCAGTAAAATGGGCGAAAGAGCTGCATTTATGGCTATGTGGGTTTTGGATGATTGTAAGCTTTTGAGGGGGTGGGAGACTGGTAGTATGTTGAGAGCTGATTTCTTTTCTGATGGAGTCTATTTTGTTTTTGAAGTGGCTGGCAAAGTCTTGAGCTGAGAGAGAAGTTGCAATAGAAGGTAGGGTGGGCGGAGTAGAGTATTGCACGTGGAGAACAGACGTTTTAGGTTTGAAGAAAGAGTATAGAATAGTAGGAGTTCAAGATGAACTTGTAGTGAACAAAGTCAGCTGAACTCCGAGATTTTGCCCAGTGTCGCGCAGAAGTATGTGAACATCTGCGTAGGTAACATGTCAGAGGAGTATGCCAGGGCTGAGGATGAGTGTGTGATTTCCGAGCTATGTTAGGTGGAGCCAGATTGTGGAGGACTGATGTAAGGGTGGAGTTATAGTGGCAGATAGATTGTTCAGGGCAGGAAAAGGAGGGATGGAAGAGAGGAGAGGTTCAAGAGAGCTAGCAAGCTGTTGCTGATCTAATGACTTAATGCTTCTGTGAAGTTTAGTATAAGGGGTGGAAGGAGGGAGAGTTGTAGGGAGGGATGTGATGTTATGATGGTCAGAAGGGGGAAAAGGGGAGTTTGTGAAGTTTGAGATAGTGCATTGATAGCTGAAAATCCAGTCAAGGGAGTGACCATCTTTGTGAGTGGGAGAGTCAGTCCATTGTGACAGGCCAAAAGAGGAAGTGAGTTGCAGAAGTTGTTTTGCAGAGGAGGCAGTGGGATTGTCAACAGGGAGGTTGAAGTCACCAAAAATGAGGGCAGGAGTGTCTGAGGAAAGCAAATAAGGTAGCCAGGCACCAAAGTGATCTAGAAATTTAGTTGAGGAGCCAGGGGGCCGGTATATGAGGGCAACACGTATATAGAGGGGAGAGAATAAGCAAATCATGTGTGTTTCGAATGAGGAAAATGTGAGGAAAGAGAAGGGCTGAATTTGTTGAAAGGTGCAACGAGAGGAAAGTTAAATACCTACACTACCTCCTTATCTATTACCAGACCTAGGAGTGCGGCTGAAGTGGAGACCCCCATGTGACAGTCCAGCAGTGGAAGCTGGCTATATCCAATATATGGTTAATCAGTGAGTGAAAAAACCTGTCTTGTCCCTGATGAGGAGGGTATATATTCACAATGGTTATTGCATGACCATATTACTTACCTACCAAAATACGAAATCTACCCTCTGCATTTATCTATATTAATTAGAATAAAATCAATGTGTTTACCTAACAGGATTGCAAAATCATTGCGTCTGACTGTGTTGGAGCTAAAATAATGAGTCAGATAATATAATCTGGAGATGGGCTGAGATCTGGCTTGTTTAAAATGGGTTACTTTGTGCAGTACTATATCAGCTTTTTTTCTTTTGGAAATCATTTAATGCTATAGACCTGTTATAAGTAGAGAGAACACCTTACTTAACATTTTGCAGAGTATTTTTATCTTGTGAGATGAGTTTTTGAAGTGTTTGCTATGTTTACAACTACGAAGAGCTCCACCAACTTCCCAGGCTGTAAAAATCATTCATGATTGTCGTGTATATGCACCAGAAGCCCCATAGATGCATGCTGTAAATTAAACTATTTATAAAACATCAAATTACATTTTTTTTGCAGAAATCTAAACCTTTGAGGTATCATATAAAATAACATATATAAAGTAAATAAAAACTGAACTAAAGAAAGAAAAGAAAACAAAGGTCTGAAGAAACCCAGTAAAACTGTATCTAGGAACATATTAGGCATATTAGATTAGTCTGTTCAGAAGAAGAAGAAGAAAAGCTTCTGGATGTATAAGAAAGACTATTACAAGAAAATCCAAATGAAACAGTCAAAGAAAAACAGTGTAGTAGTGTGGGAGCCATAGCCCATGGTTCTGGAAAGCCACAACATATCGGGTTAAAAAAAAATTGAAGAATCGGCATAATGAGAGTATACTGGTTTGGTCTGCTGTCATGTAACCAGCACTGTCCAGCATAGCAAAGGTTAATTTTCTTGTAGCCCTAACTTGGGAATCCTTTAAAAAAACAGACACATTTTTTTTTTAGCAATCTGTAAAGCTAGGAGATGCACATGACAAACCCCGAGCTATTTACAGAGCTTGGTACCAGCCTTTAAAAAAATAAAACTTGACATAGTTGATTAAACAACAGTGTGTCACTGATACAAAGATATGAGGTCATTACCAGTAAAGAAATATACTTTTATAAGTAATAATGCCTTAGAACAATAAAGAATATAAAATACATGATCTTTGATATCAAAATGTTCTCTGCGGCCTAAAGACTATGGGCCAGATTACGAGTGGAGCACTAATTGTGCTAGAAGTAAACTTTTTGTGCACATCGGGTTGTGCTGGTATAATATTATGAGTTGAATGTAAAAATGTATCGCTCTCACGCTAACCTAACGCTCAAAACTTACAATATCCCATGTGTAGTAATCTATTCCCCCATAGAAATCAATGGAGCAAAAAATTTGAAAATAACTACTTGCATGCAAACCTGAACGAATATTCTCAAGTGCGCTAACCCGACATAAAAATATGAATATTTCACATTCCAGTATTCTGCACATAGCAGAATATGTTTTATTTATTCATAAAACATAATTTATGTAAGAACTTATCTGATAAATTAATTTCTTTCATACTGGCAAGAGTCCATGAGCCAGTGACGTATGGGATATACATTCCTACCAGGAGGGGCAAAGTTTCCCAAACCTCAAAATGCCTATAAATACACCTCCCACTTCGGTTTAACATATAGCCAAGTAGTGAGGTGTAAAAAGGAGTAAAAAAGCATACAAAAAAGAGGAACTGGAAAATAATATTGTGCTTTTATACAAAAAATATAACCACCAACAACAGGGTGGGCCTCATGGACTCTTGCCATTATGAAAGAAATGAATTTATCAGGTAATTTCTTACATAAGTTATGTTTTTATTCATGTAAATGGCAAGAGTCCATGAGCTAGTGGATATGGGATAAAATACCCAAGATTTGGAAGTCCACAGAAGAGTCACTAGAGAGGGAGGGATAAAATAAAAACAGCTATTTCCGATGAGAAATTAAATCCGATAATGAAGTTCTTCTTATAAACAGAAGAATCAAACTGATACAGTTCTACCAAAGACTGCTTCAGAAGAAGCAAATACATCGAAATGGTAAAATTTTGTAAATGTATGCGAAGAAGATCAAGTTGCTGCTTTGCAAATCTGATCAACTGAAGCAATATTCTTAAAAGCCCAAGAAGTGGCAATTGATCTAGTAGAATGAGCCGTAATTCTCTGAGGCGGAGACTGACCCGCCTTCAAATAAGCCTTGTGAATTAAAAGCTTTAACCAAGATGCCAAAGTCTTGTCAGAGGCTTTCTGACCTTTCCTAGAACCAGAAAAGACAACAAATAGACTAGAAGTCTTCCTTAAATCCTTAGTAGCCTCAACATAGTATTTCAAAGCCCTTACCACATCCAGAGTATAACGATTTTTCAAGCGAATTCTTAGGATTCGGACACAAGGAAGGAACAACAATTTCCCTACTAATGTTGTTAGAATTCACAACCTTAGGAAGAAAATGAAACGAAGTCTGCAAAACAGCTTTATCCTGATGGAAAGTCAGAAAAGGAGACTCACAAGAGAGAGCAGACAATTCAAAAACTCTTCTAGCAGAAGAGATAGCCAAAAGGAACAATACTTTCCAAGAAAGTAGTTTAATATCCAAAGAAGGCATAGGCTCAAAAGGAGGAGCCTGCAAAACCTGCAAAACCAAATTAAGACTCCATGGAGGAGAAATAGACTTAATAACAGGCTTGATACGGACCAAAGCCTGAACAAAACAGTGAATATTAGGAAGTTTAGAAATCTTTCTATGAAATAAAATAGAAAGAGCAGAGATTTGTCCCTTCAAAGTACTTGTACTATCCAAACCATCCTGAAGAAACTGCAAAATTCTAGGAGTTCTAAAAGAATGCCAAGAGAATTTATGAGAAGAACCCCATGAAATATAGGTTTTCCAAACCCGATAATAAATCTTCCTTGAAACAGACTTATGAGCCTGCAACCTAGTATTGATAACTGAGTCAGAGAAACCTCTATGACTAAGCACTAAACGTTCAATTTCCATACCTTTAAATTTAGAGATTTGAGATCCTGATGAAAAAATGGCCCTTGAGACAGAAGGTCTGGCCGTAAAGAAAGTGACCAAGGTTGGCAACTGGACATCCGGACAAGATCTGCATACCAAAACCTGTGAGGCCATGCTGGTGCTATCAGAAACACATTTGATTGTTCCATTATGATCTTGGATATCACCCTTGGAAGAAGAACTAGAGGCAGAAAAATATAAGCAAGTTGGTAAGTCCAAGGAACTGCTAACGCATCCACCATCTCTGCCTGAGGATCCCTGGACCTGGGAAGGTATCTGGGAAGTTTCCTGTTTAGATGGGAAGCCATCAGATCTATTTCTGGCAGACCCCACATCTGTACAATCTGAAAAAACACATCTGGATGGAGAGACCACTCCCCCGGATGCAAATCTGACATCTGTGATAATCCGCTTCCCAATTGTCTACACCTGGGCTATGAATCGCAGAAACAAGAGTTGGATTCCACCCAAGAAAGTATCCGTGATACTTCTTTCATTGCTAAAGGACTGAGAGTCCCTCCCTGATGATTGACATATGCCACAGTTGTGGTATTGTCTGTCTGAAAGTGAATGAAAAGTTCTCTCTTTAATAGAGGCCAAGCCTGAAGAGCCCTGAAAATAGCACTGAGTTCTAAGATATTGATTGGTAACCTCGCCTCTAGAGGATTCCAAACTCCTTGTGCTGTCAGAGACCCCCAGACAGCTCCCCAACCTGAAAGACTTGCATCTGTTGAGACTACAGTCCAGGAAGGATGAACAAAAGAGGCCCCTTGAATAATATAATGATGGTCTAACCACCAAGTCAGAGAGAGTAGGATGCTGGGATTTAAGAATATAAATTGTGATATCCGAGTATAATACCTGCACCATTGATTCAGCATGCAAAGCTGCAGCGGTCTCATATGAAAACGAGCAAAGGGAATCGCGTCCGATGCTGCAGTCATGAGACCTAAAAATTCCATGCACATAGCCACTGAAGGGAATGATTGAGACTGAAGGTTTCGACAGGCTGAAACCAACTTCATTTGTCTCTTGTCTGTTAAAGACAGAGTCATGAACACTGAATCTGGAAACCTAACAAGGTCACCCTTGTCTGAGGAATCAAGAATCTCTTTGGTAAATTGATCCTCCAACCATGTCTTTGAAGAAACAACACCAGTTGATTTGTGCGAGATTCTGCTAAATGAAAATATTGAGCCAGTACCAAGATATCGTCCAAATAAGGAAACACCGCAATACCCTGCTCTCTGATTACAGATAGAATGGCACTGACAACCTTCGAAAAGATTCTTGGAACTGTCGCTAGGCCAAACAGAAGAGCGACAAATTGGTAATACTTGCCTAGAAAAGAGAATCTCAGAAACCGATAGTGATCTGGATGAATCGGAATGTGAAGATAAGCGTCATTTAAGTTTATTGCGGACATGTAATGACCTTGCTGAACAAAAGGCAGAATAGTCCTTATAGTCACCATCTTGAAAGCTGGCACCCTTAAAAAACCATTCAAAAACTTCAGATCCAGAATAACACTAGCACACATCACTACTACATGTGGTGCTATTAGATTTATATGAAAAAATATATATAAAAAGGAAACTGCAGTCTGTGGTCTCACTGGTGACTGTGACACTGACTGGTTATATAGCATTAGCTTTGTGGGTTTAGAATAATACAGGCCAGCCAGGAGCCATCCAGGAATTCTTATAAACAAATATAAATGATGATTAGACTAAGACTAAGTATAGAGCTACTATGCACTATTGCACACTTGCACAGTCACTCAGTCAGAGAGAGTCGGACATGATCAGTTCACTACTTGCTTCAGTGTCTACTCTGATTCTTTGAAATAATGCCAGCCAGGACTCAGGAGCTCAACCATCCAGGAATTTTTCTTATAAATAAATCATGGTACCCCTACCCTATAATCATAAATAATGCGCCTGGCCAAAACACCAACCACCTACCTCTCTCACAACTCCAGAAGTACCACAGCATCTGTCTCTCTGGCCATCATGATCTCGGTGCGACCGTGGGTCATGGGGTGGATGGACTGTGGGCATCCCTCACATGCGGGGTGCGTGACTCAGTCTCAATTTCAAAAATTGTGTGTGACAATAACAGTCACATGGCGCCACTGCATCATCACATGTTTTCCCTCTCACAGCTCCATTGCCTGCCCGCCTGTGCGCCACCTCTAGCTGTGACATCACTCACTGACTGACAGACAGTCTCTAGTCGTCTCAGTCAGGGAGTCAGATAGGCGGGCCAGGTGGCAGCAGTAATATGATGTGCAGCAGCAGCACAAGTCATTCAAGTGAGCGAGCTGCTCAGACTGAACTGCGGCTGCCCACACAGACACTGCCAGTGGCCCGGGCCAGGGTGCCCAACCCACACGCTTAGCCTGTCGCCCTCCCCCTGAATTGAGCATGACTGTCACTCACTTACTGGACAGGGACTGACCTCTGGACAGTACATTACATAAAGATATAAATATTTCAATATTCAAGCAACTGAGCTGCTTTTCCAATGCCGGCAGCCAGACAGATTCGGTGCCCCCCTGCTGGGGGCGCTCTAAGGCGGATGCCTGAACTGCCTTACACAAACGTCGGCCCTGCATAATTGCAGCATTCATGATTAAAGGGAATGTCCATTTAAACCTTTATTAGCTCCCACCATACAGGGGTGATATAGATTTGTGTAGATAAACTCTAAAATAATTGAGTGATGATTAACCTAATTTTATCACCTATCAACAGAATTGTTGTGGAACGGAAACACAAAGTCCAGAACACAGAGCCATAGACACTATTATAAAGAATAATATGCACAGCTACTGATCTAAAAACCCAGTATAAAACCATTTAAAAAAACGTACTTGGAAGCTCCCAGTTTAGCACTGTTAAAAGGGTTAGCTGGAATTCCCACTGCAAGTGGGAAATAGCTGACACCCCCCCCTCTTCCTTTGCATATGAAAAGACCCTTTACACAAACCGAAGCAAGCTGGAGAAGGTATACATCTGTATTCTCCTAAAACTTTGGGGCTTGGTTAGTCTGAAAATTAGAGCAATGTTATTTAAAAATAAGCAATAAGTGATATAAACTCATGCTGGGTCACACAGTCTCCTAACTATACTAGCTACAGTGAGCTAGATTACGAGTGGTGCTCCCACTTGCACGTTAACTTCGCTAGATAGAAACAATTTTGAGCACATTGGGTTGCACTCGTATTATGAGTAAAAAGTAAAAAGTTAACACGAGAGTGAAAACCCGTCACGCACAAAAAGTGGAATAAGAATATCGCGGCTGCGTTATCGTATTCCCCCATAGACTTCAATAGAGAGCTCAAACTGCAACACCAGTTTATTCAAGAGCGCTAAACCCGACATGAAATATTAATATTTCACATTTCAATGTGAAATACACAGTTAAACACTTTATTAAATATATATGCTTTTTTATGTTTTCAGCTACTTGATTGCAAAGGGCTCCAAAATACATATTTACACGCATATAAACATATATGTATATATGTATCTCTATGTTAAAGCCCTTTTTTTTTTTCTTTTTTTTTATATATAATTATTTATTAACCATTTCGACATGCAGTTCCAATAACATAACAAAATAAATAAGGCAAAAACAGAAGCATCAGGGGATCCCCGAAGATACAGTACAATCAACATAGTTATTCACATTGTCACAACACTTTTTTGTCATCACATTATTATACATAACTTTAAATAATACATATTGCTATAATTAGTAATTCCAATACATACTTCTATACAATCAAATAATTGGTACTGACACCTTATTTGCATATCGAATTGGAAATTTTCCTTATACCATAAAAATAACAAAAACACAAAGAAAGAAAGAGAAGAAAAAAAAAAAAGAGGAAAGAATGAGAAAAGGAGTAGCACAATTCTCTCCCTCGAATCTCCCGACCCCCACACCTCCAGTACCCCCACATTGACCCCCGTCTACAATCAACTATGACTGCCTACGCAGGGTATTCATTGTTCGCTATGGCTTGTTCCATATAAATTGTACCCCTAAAAGGCGCAATTATCTGCCTCTGCATGTTTTCTGGCATACTATTAATTATGCTTTTCCATTTGTAAAATAATTTTTTAACTTGCATTTCTGAATTTACAGATGTATCAATTTGTTCCAGAATAATTTGATTTTGAAGTTTTTGCTTAAATTCTTTCAAACTTGGGGCTTTTTTAGATTTCCAATATTTCAGAATTAGGAGCCTTCCTGTAATAATTATGGTATTCAGCTGACGCGTATTTTTAACTACAGTTTCTTCCTGGTTAATAAAAAAGAAAACATTCTTATCAGTTATTTGGAAGTTACATTGATTCATTTTACTAACCCAATTACCTATCATGTACCAAAATTTTTAACTTTGTAACAGTACCAGAAACAATGCTGCAAGTCTGCACTGGTATTCTTACATTTCTGACAGGATATTACAGTTTTATCCCATTTAGCTTTAACCTGTTGGGTAATATAGATTCTATTTATGAATTTAGTATGTGTCTCCCTCCAGGAGGTGGAGACTGTTGCTCTGTCTATAAGATTAAAACTTTCTTGAACTCTTTCTGGCGAGACCCACCAAGTTTCCGCTAACTTTTGTAGGTTATTGAGACCGTTTTGAGAAATAATCAGTCTATATATTGTTGAGATACTGTGTCTACCTGCCTTAAAAAGATTTATAATAGGTTCTATTTGGTCCCAAGAGTCTATTGCCAGGTTACTTTGTAGAATTTCTTGTATATAGTGTCTAATTTGTAAAAATGCGTAAAATTCTTTGTTTTCTATCTCAAAATCTTGTTTTATTTTAGCAAAAGTCTTACAGGTCCATGATTCTTTATCTATCAGTTGATGTACCTTATTGATCCCTTTTTGAGCCCAGTTTTGAAATATATTTGATTCCAATGCGGGCACAAAGCTGGGGTTTCCCAAAATGGGTAGATATGTAGAAAAAGAGCAAGAAGCATCTAAAATCTGTAGTATTTTTTGCCACGCAACAATTACCATCTGAATAACCGGCAAACGTTTAATTTTATGAGGCCATTTATCTCTAGATATATGGAGGAGGGCAATAAGGGAAAATGGATATACTAAGACTCTTTCCAGGGGAAGGGCGGCATAATAATCAGTTTCAGTCAGCCAATCTAAAGCGATCTTTCCAATGCAGACTAAATTGTACATCTCTATATCGGGCAACGCTAGCCCTCCTTCGGTTCTAAACAACATAAGTTTCTTATATGAAATTGCCCTTCTTTTTTCCCCCATAGAAATTGTATACATGCTTGTTTGAATCTATTAAGGTCCTTTTTTTTAATTATTATTGGCAGATTTTGCATTAGGTATAGCAATTTTGGGAATAATAACATCTTAATTAGGTTAGTTTTACCTGTCAACATAAGTTTAAATTTGACCCACTTCTCCATGTAGTATTTTATCTTACGAAAGATAGGTGGGTAATTGAAATCATACCAATCTTCAAAATTGATTGACAGTTTAATGCCCAAATAAGTGAAGTGATCTTTTGTTTCTCTAAAAGGGGGGTTTTGTAGTGTGCGTTCTTATTTTTATTTAACCGGTAAATTTCTGTTTTGGTAAGATTTACTTTATAGCCCGAGAAAGCCCCAAAGTCTCGTAGTATTTGATTTAAAGCTGGGATATTTTTTTTTGTATTAGATAATAAAAAAATAAAAAAAAAATCTTTCTTTTGCCTATATTAATCCCCTCCAGTTCTTTCCTAATCTGTATAGCTAGGGGTTCAAGCGCTAAATTGAATAAATAAGGGGACAATGGGCATCCCTGTCTCGAGCCCTTATGTAAAGAAAAGTAGTCCGTAGTGGAATCATTAATAATAACAGCGGCCGATGATGATTGATATATTGCTTGTATAAATTGGGAGAAAGGGCCCTCGACTCCATATTTCCCCAACGCTGTGATCCCAGGTTATGGAGTCGAAGGCCTTCTCTGCATCAATTGATACTATTGCTGCGTCTATATCTGCGGTGTGGGAACTCCTTTCTGCTTGTTTTTGGTATGTATTTAATACTAGTTGGATTTTACGTAGATTACGTGACGAATTTCTGCCTGGCATGAAACCCACCTGATCTTTGTGGATGAGTGATCCAATAACATGTTTAAATCTATGTGCAATTATGGACATTAAAAGTTTGTAGTCACTGTTTAATAGAGAGATCGGCCTGTATGAGCCGATCTCTTCTGGGTTTTTATTTTTTTTAAGAATCAAGGTTATAAGTGATGCCGCAAAATATTTTGAGCAAGACGTATTTTTAATAAAAAATTGGTTAAATAAAGAGACTAATAATGGGGCAATATCCTCCACGAGTAACTTATAGAGTTCAGCGGGTAGCTGGTCTGGACCTGCTGCTTTATTAGGTGCCATTTTTTTAATTGCATTAGTTACTTCAAGTAGAGTGATGGGTAAGTTTAGTTCATCTAAACTCGACTTATCTAGCCTTGGGACCCCTATTTTATCCCAGAACTCGTTTTTAGTTTGTATGTCTATTGCTGTCTCTGAGTAGACTTCTTTAAAATATGTACAGATATAGCTTTGAATTGCTGTTTTATTTACAATGCGGTCTTCTGTGGTTTTGATGGCTATAATTGGCTCCTTTTTTTTTTGGCTCTGGTTAAATTAGCTAAAGCCTTACCTGCTTTACCCCCATGTCTGTAAAAAAAAACCCTCTTCCTAAGATCATCGTGTGCCACCTTTTGTATCAGGAATAATTCTCTTTCTTTTTTAATTTTTAACCAAAGCACCTCGGATGGGTCACTAATATAGGAATTATACGCATTACGTAGCTGTGAGGCAAGTTCCATGTCCCTAGTCATTTGCTTCCTTTTTTGTACTACCAAATATGCTTTTATTTCGCCCCTTATCACTGCCTTGAAAGTCTCCCATAGTGTTTCTATTTTAACTCCACTTGTTTCGTTATTCTGCATAAATTCTATCCATTTTAATCTTAGCCATGCCTTAAATTGTGTATTTGTTACAAGGTATCTAGCGAAAAAAAACCTGTTGAAATTCATTTCTTGTGGGTTACCTAATTTAATGTGTAAGGTGATAATAGCGTGGTCCGAAATGAGTATTTCCTGTATTTCAGGTTTCAGTTCTAAGCGCAGCATTTTATCGCTTACTAGAAAGTAGTCTAACCTAGACAATGTGCGGTGTGCATATGATTCACATGTGAATTTTTTCAGATCTGGATTTTGAATCCGCCAAATATCATTAAGATGTAGTAACTTAGAAAAATTCTTGAATATTTTGGCTTCTTGTTTGCTATTCTTATTTAATGATGGTTTTAATCTATCCAATGTGGGGTATTTAACTATATTTAAATCGCCTACCACAATTAAATTCTCCGAAAAATGGGGTAATAATCTTCTTTGTAGTTTTACCCAAAAGGCATTGTCTGTTTTATTAGGACCATAAATGTTACAAAATACAAATTTCGTTCCCGCTATTTCAAGTTGCATGATAAGATATCTCTCATCTTGATCTGTCTCCATTATTAAGTACTTTAAATTTAATTTTTTTATGAAACAAAAGGGCAACCCCTTTTTTCCTACTCAAGCATGGTGTACCCACTACTTCGCCTACCCAATCGGTTTTGAGTTTACCTAGTTCAGTTTCATTCAAGTGCGTTTCTTGAAGGAAAGCAATGTCTACTTTATATCTTTTTAACTGTTTTAATATCTTTTTATGTTTCTGTGGCGAGGTTATCCCCCCAACATTCCAAGAGGCGAGGTTAAGTACACTATTCATTTTAGGTTATAAAAAATTGGACATCATCAACTTTCCAAAAAGAGGGGCAGGTAGTGGAGGGAGGGGAAGGGGGGGTCGAGAGAAGGAGAGAGAGAGGAGAGAAGAAAGGAAGAAAAAAAAAAAAGGGAAAAGAAAAGAAAAGAAAAAAAAAGAAAAAAAAAAAGAGACACAACAAAACTAAAAACCAAAAAATACTGAACCGTTTCAGCCTTATTGGCTTGATTCTGCACCAGACACCATATATTATGGCACTCCATATACACATATTTATAGATGTTGTAATATCAATCTCTATATACCTGTTCAATTTACAGTGCAATACTTTTCAATTTTGCAAATTCCCTGGCTTCCTCTGGGGTGTTAAGCATCTTATTTTCTCCCTCTGTTAGAATCTTAATCTTTGCAGGATATATGACCATGGCTTTAATCCCTGCCTGAATCAATTTCATACATATTGGGGTTATTTCTTTCTGTTTTTGAGATGTCTCGGATGAGTAATCCTGAAACATTAAAATAGTTTTACCTTCCATAATTAATGGTGCTTTCTGTCTATAACACTGCATAAATTTTACCTTATCCTGGAAGTTTAGGAATCTGGCTATAATCGGTCTTGTTCTAACTGTTCCATCTGGTAAAGTTTTAAATGGTCCTAGGCGATGTGCTCTTTCGACTATTAATGGTAATAAGTTAGGTGTTATCCCTAGTCTCTGTGGTATTAACTGTGAGACCAGGTGTATTAAATCTTGAGGTTCGTTTACTTCTGGTATGCCCAAGATTCTGACATTATTACGACGTGAACGGTCTTCTATGTCAGTTAGTTTGTATTGTAAACTTGCTATCTGTGTATTCTGTTCCTTCATTATATGTTCTTGCATTATCTTAGCATCTTCTAAATCAGATATGCGTTGTTCCGCTTCATTAAGTCTTGATGTAAATTGTTTAATTTCTGTTGTCAAATTATTTATATCTGCTTTGATTTGGTCAAATTGTGGTAACATAAGCTCTGATAACTGTTTGACTATATCTTGTGACTCTGAGCTGATAGTATCGGTTGTAATATTTGTTGTAGACAGGTTCCCTGTATTGTCAGTACTAGATCTGTTTTTCCTGTCTCTGGCTTTGACTGGCATGTTTGGTGATTGTGACTTATAATTAGTGATGAATCTCTCCATATGCAGAGAGTTTGGTGCAATGTGTTATTACTAAAGGAGAAAATAAGTAAGAAAGTGAGAAACAGCAAGAATAAGTGTTAGGATAATACAATGAGAAAAAAAAACAGGATAACGAAAAGAAAAAGTTAATCCGTGGTAACTTGTGAGTATTTGTGGTGAGATGTATCCTACGTCTGTGTGTGTATATATAAACACACCCACACACGTTCGCTCTTGTGTGTGCGAGACAGTTCCCCTTATAAAAGGGAAAAAGTAAAAATAATTCTTAAGTCTACTTAGTATAGTGTATCATACAGTGGTATCTTCTCTTATATAGTTTTAAATTATGCCAAAGATAGTATATGAAGACATTTGATCTATCGTAAGCTATTGCATTTGGGCCTATTGTTTAAACAGGGAGTCTGAGGTTTTTATTTATTTATTTATTTATTTATTTTTCAGCCCAATAAACCTAGTTTCCACCCTCTCAGGTCTTCTTGTTCTGCCCAACATGTGTAATTAACCTGTAGAGACCCTTTGACAATACATATGTCAGAAAACAAGTTTTACACCGGCCACTTTTTAAAAAAAAAAAATTGCTATCTCAAGTTAGGAGTGCAGGGTATGTACGATATATAAATAGATTTAGCACTTAATTAGCACTTAATTTTGTGTCTTTGCAATTATCCAACCAGAATTATTACATGTTCAGAACATTGTCAACTTTAAATTAGACTTTTTAGCAAAGATATACAGTTGATTATTCCACACAGTATGCAGTATTATTTAAAATAAGCTGCCATGATTAGCATTTATCATGCATACATAGAAATTGTTTTAAGGTCTTTTTATACCTGCATATGAATATAACTGCCAATTCAACACCTCAGGGCTCTCTGTCGCTTTCCTTGATTATTGCAACTTATTAAAGGCACAGAGTGTATACAATGTATAGGTAAATTTGCCACTTAATTTTGCTTCTTTTGCAATCATCCAACCCAATTCAATACATTTTCAATTCAGTAAACTTTGCAAACTTTAAATTAAACTTTTTTAGCAGAGATAGACAGATACTTATTCAATACAATGTATAGTATTATTTAAGGTAGATTACTATGCTTAATATTTGTCATGTACGTATTAAAAGTCCTTTTAAGGCCAGTGTGTACATATGACTGCAAGTTCAACACCTCAGGGCTCTCTGCCACTTTCCTTGACTATTGCAGCAAATTGACCAATGAATATGTCTCTCCAACTAGGCCGCTATATGTTTAGTCAGTATATTTAACTGTTCAAGCAGTTCCTGGCTCTGAGATTAATACTGCTGCAAGTATCCCCTTATGACAGTACTTTTTATCCTCCAGTTATTCGGTATTGGAGCGGTATCTGGGCCAAGTTACTGTGCTAACCTTTTCACAAAAGGCGTTTTATAGGCATCTCACTTTTCTGCAGCCTTTCACCCCTCACCAGCTCTCTTACTAGTGATCACCACGTTGCGATTGGGCTACTTAGATCTGCAGGGTCTGTAGAAGATTGCGGCTCTCTTAATTTATAGCATACCCCCCTCCGGTTACCTTACCAGAGTCCACCGCTGTCGCAGCTGGGGTATTTCTTTACCGCAACAGTTCTCCACTCTTGTCACATTGTTAGGTCGACCACTTGTACAGCTTACACTATTCTTATGCCTGTTGTATTCGGCTGCTTGGTCTTACCGCTGTTTACACTGTGGCGCTACGTCTCCTGGGTCTGCCTCTGTGCTGTTTTGGCCTCAGGCCAGAAAACGGTCAGTATAGGCCTGGGAAAAAGGCCTCCTTCCCCTGTGTGGGATCCGGGATGCAAGCTGCTCTCTACCGGAGCTATGGTATCCGTTGGCCGTCTAAAGAAAGGGAAACACGGCCCCAAGGATGTCTTGCCGATGTCTTGAGAAGCGGTTGTACTCCTTCCCGCTCTGAGTAACGCCACGCTGACACAGTGCGTGACTCCGCCCCTTCCGCTCCTTCCGGATCGTCTCGCTGCTCTATGTTAAAGCCCTTTAATGCCCTTTCAACACCTGAGACCTCATATCTTTGAGCCCTTATAACTTTTTAATGCAATTTTTTTTTTCACATTTTTTTATTTAACAGTGTTATTATGAGTGTAACTGTAAATTTAAAACCAAAGAATAATAAATAACATATAAATATGATAAATATAATCCTCTAGGAGGTGCTCATATATACAACTGCACAAACTAAAAAGTGGCAAATAATATAAATGAGATATCACACAATATCTAAAACGATGAAAAGCACACTTATGGGATATTACGTAAATAAATGTCCCAATGTCCCACAAAAGAAATTCCACTCAAGGTAACATCAATATGTGAAATACTTAGTCCTCCAATCTCTGTCTCTGACTATATCCCACAATTGATAAAGCTTGATATGAAGAATGGAATGGATCTTTGAGCCCTTATAACTTTTTAATGCAATTTTGGTTTTCACATTTTTTATTTAACAGTGTTATTATGAGTGTAACTGTAAATTTAAATGTGCAAAGAGTCGCAAAATACCCCAAATCGCATGCATGCTACAATTAGCGCGCCACTCTTAATCTAGCCTAGTATCAGCTGCTGTAAGCCTGCTGTCTTTCTCATTTACAAATACACCCTCAACATTCACCTTAGGAAATAGCTATAATGCTTTGGCCAAGAATCATGTTGCTTCTATGGGGTAGCTTTATCATGGTGCTGATGGACATGATCTGCTGTAGCGATCTGTTGAACTGCTTGTGTATTGCAGATTTGCGGCCAATCGGCTGCTAGCAGGGGGTGTCAATCAACTCGATCGTATGCAAGTCTCTTTAAGTCATGTTGTATATGTCATAATATATAACTATTTACTGTCCTGTCAAGTTATTTTGTTTTAGCAATCTTGAATTTACAAAAAAAAGCCCTCTTTTTATGACTAGTATTAGAAAGAAAAAAGAAGTGAGAGAGTTATGGCCACTCTTCAAATCAATCATATCCCAATATTAATCACTATTGTTTTATCAACCAAACCGGTTCCAGGGGAAACCAATAAAGAAAACAACTTTTACTATAAAGCATTAAAATCAAAATTAAAAAAGATAAAAAGTGGCGATTTAAAAAGCATCAATAGATGTAAATCCTATTCCCCTCTGTACCTAGGATCACATTACCCATATAAGTGAAGTGCACAAAGGTAGTACTATAATTGGAAATTCACTGTGTGTATATCACTAGGAAAATGACTCCTACACAATCAGGGGGCTTAACAAGCGGGGACCAGCTTTATGATTTCAATCACTAAGGATTTATTCCTATAATGTGTATCGTTTTGAGACCTAGTATTCGATTTTTCACTGTGTTGCGTATTGATAGATTTAGGGGCCGATTTATCAAATGTCTGTCCGACATGATCATGTCCGACAAACCACATTGCACAAGCAGTTCTGGTGAACTGCTTGCGCAATGCCGCCCCCTGCAGATTTGCGGCCGCTAGCAGGAGTTGTCAATCAACCCGATCGTATGTGATTGGGCGGATGGATGTCCGCAGCCTCAGAGCAGGCTGGCGAGTTAAGGAGCAGTGATCTTAACTCCTGTTTCCGGCAAGCCTGAAGGTTCGCGTGGAAACAGCTGCATCAAGCTTCATTCAGAGCTTGATGAATCGGCCCCTATAGCGCTATATCATATTTTTCAATAAACTTGATTTTATTTAAGTTGAGCTGTCTGTGCATTTGTGCATTTTACAGTGGCTGATACCTGAGATGGTCTAGTTTATAGACGGTGTGACCCCAGCATGAATTTATAGCACTTGATAGTGCTTTCTCTCTATCCCATATTATGATGTTGTAAAAGATATTGCTATATGTGTTTTTCTGTATGTCATAGATGTGTGCAGTAAATCATGTAATTAGTATAGCTACACATTCTAGCCCTTTTCATTTTTGATAAGCAATTCTAAAGGATTTTAATATACCCATTGTATTGAAACACTTCTCACAATCCTATACAAATTAATTGTAAAAGTTAAATTTCTCTATTTGTTACTACACAACAAGTTTTGTTTTTTTATACTCCACAAAATTTGCTCACAGGTTGTTAGAGCCTAACTGAGTGTGTGTTTTTGTTGTTTTGTTAATGGCAGCTACCAATGATAAGCTGATTTGGAATTTGGTATAATAAAGTTCTGTTATTTGCAGAAGTGCTGAGTAAGATTATTTTCCTTTAATGCTACTACAATGAGCCACACAAATATTGAGCTATTTTTTTTATCAGCTTCCAGCAGTTCGTATTTCATTAAATTCCATATGAACATGAATAGTAGACTATCTGTCAGTTATAACTAGTCTGAGTCTCAGCTATAAATTTGCTGATTATCTGAAATGGATTGCAGTGGTAATAAGGCGGAAAGTCATTCTGCTTTTGTTCATAGAACAGCACATTTACATACACAAATAACCACTCACATGAGCACAAGACTAATACATGGATTTCTTACATGGACAGGTATTTCATAAACAGTTTAGATTATATTGCTACTGATAAAGATTCTAGAAGCTTCATAAAACGTAAACATTGACATTTATGTTCAAACTTTGAACCATAATATTACATAAGGGTAGAGATGCTAAATAAAAAATACACTCTTTACTTTCACCACTAGCCCACGTTTACTCTTTTTTACCACAAAGATACTCTTCCTCACCACCAGCCTCACTTATAAAGTGACTCTCCCTCACCACAAGCTCCTCAATATAAAGTGACTCCCCGTCACCATAAGCCCCTCCTTATAAAGTGACTCCCCTTCAACACAAGCCCCTCCTTATAAAGTGACTCCCTGTAACCACAAGCTCCTCCTTATAATGTGACTCCTCATTACCACAAGTCCTACTTATAAAGTGACTCCCCGTCATCACAAGTCCCTACTTATAAAGTGACTCCCAGTCACCACAAGCCCCTCCTTATAAAGTGACTCCACACCACCACAAGACCCTCCTTATAAAGTATCTTCTCATCACCACAAGCCCCTAATTATAAATTATCTTCTCATCACCACAAAGCCCCTCCTTATAAAGTGACTCTCCTTCACCACAAGCTCCTCCTTATAAAGTGGCTCCCCGTCACCACAAGCCCCTCCTTATAAAGTGACTCCATACCACCACAAGCCCCTTCTTATAAAGTGACTCCATACCACCACAAGCCCCTTCTTATAAAGTATCTTCTCATCACCACAAGCCCCTCCTTATAAAGTAACTTCTCATCACCACATGCCCCTCCTTATAAAGTATCTTCTCATCACCACATACCCCTCCTTATAAAGAGACTCCCTGTCACCACAAGCCCCTCCTCATAAAGTGACTCTTCCTCACCCCAAACCCCTCCTTATAACATGACTCCCCGTCATCACAAGCCCCTACTTATAAAGTGACTCTCCATCACCACAAACCCCTCCTTATAAAGTAACTCTCCCTCACCACAAGTCCTTCATTATAACGTGACACCCCGTCATCACAAGCCCCTACTTATAAAGTGACTCCTCATCACCACAAGGCAAGCCCCTCCTTATAAAGTGACTCTCCCTCACCACAAGCCCCTAATTATAAATTATCTTCTCATCACCACAAAGCCCCTCCTTATAAAGTGACTCTCCATCACCACAAACCCCTCCTTATAAAGTAACTCTCCCTCACCACAAGTCCTTCATTATAACGTGATACCCCGTCATCACAAGCCCCTACTTATAAAGTGACTCCTCATCACCACAAGGCAAGCGCCTCCTTATAAAGTGACTCTCCCTCACCACAATTCCATATAACATAATAGTATTGTAATGTAGGGATTACCCTCCCACGTGGCACATCCTTCCTCCCAAACAGCTCCCCACCCACACTTATCATCACCATCATCTTAGGTACTGGCAGACAGTTTGCCAGTATGCACTTAAAGTGATGGTAAATTTTGACCAATTTGCAAATAAATTTCTAATTCTCCATTATGTACAATACAAATCACTATGTTTTTGTCTTATTTCTCTTAATCCTTTATATAATAATTTATATTTTACTTACAGAATGTTATCGCTCCTTGCTCCGCCCCGGCATTACTTCTCGTTTTCTTTAGCCGGCGAGAGAGCTGAACCTCCCCTTGCTACGTCGTATTAATACATGCTATTGCACTGTCAGTCAGCAAGCCAACGTGTAGCGCATGCGCAAAGTAACTTAGGGCGTGTTTGCTGATATCAGTTTCGCCGACTGGCCTGTGCTGTCATTGGTATATGAAAACATGGTACATGAATAAATCAATGGCGGCCATTGTACGGGAGGAGGAAAGTATGTGAAATTTCATCTATTTTATAGTACTTATTTAAATATAATGAGCGATTAAGAGATTTTCACGAATGAAACCCCACCTCATTTTTTATTTTGCATACGATCGCAAGTTTGAAGTCGGTATAGTTTACCATCTCTTTAATGGATTTTTTTTTAATTATATCTTTTTCTGAAGTGTATGGATCCCTCCTCAACCCTCCCACCTCCCTGATCCCTCCCTAACAGCTTTCTAACCCTCCCCTCTCACTAGTGGCAGCCATCTTAGGTACTTGCTGCTGTTTGCCAGCAACTAATCTTTATTAATTGTATTTCTTTATTTATGTTTCTTTTTCTGTAGTGTACACTTTTGCCCCTCCCCCTTCCCTGTGATTGTTATGTAGGAAACCCCCCCTCTGATTCCCTCTTTTCTGTAGTGCAGCGTCCCATCCATCTTTCTCCCTTCAAAAACTATTTTCTGTTGTATAGCGTAGTGTAGGGTCCCTCCCCCTCCACTGCTGGGACGCTCTCCTCCTGTCTGGCCTCCCACACCTCCCACCGGCACCAATGGATGATCATCACAGATAGTGTCACTGTCTCTAACAATCGGGGGATCTGCCATCATATGGTAATGAAGCTCCGATCATGCTCCGTTACCATATGAAGACAGATGCTTGCAGCCCAGGAACAGCAAGTCTTGGTTGTCACTTGACAACCAAGACTGCATGGGGTGGCTGAAGGATGGAAGTAGATCTATGTTTTGTGGTACAATGGTATATGTACTGCATGACATAGATCTACATCTGATTGGCGCAAGGGGTTAAAGTAATGCAATTAAAATAAAACTTTCGAATTGACTCACATTATCAAAATGCACGCTATCTTTTTATATGCACTCTTTCTGAGGCACCAGCTCATACTGGGTGTGTGTAAGAGTTCACACTTTAAAGGGACATTATACACTCACTTTTTCTTTGCATAAATGTTTTGTAGATGATCTATTTATATAGCCCATAAAGTTGTTGTTTTTTTTTTTTTAAATGTATAGTTTTGCTTATTTTTAAATAACATTGCTCTGATTTTCAGACTCCTAACCAAGCCCCAAAGTTTTATGAGAATACCGTCAGCTACCTTCTTCAGCTTGCTCCTGTTTGTGTAAAGGGTCTTTCCATATTCAAAATAAGAGGGAGGGGGGATTGTCTTATTTGCCACTTGCAGTGGGCTTTCCAGCTACCTTTTCAACAGAGCTAAACTAAGAGCTTCTAAGTAAGTTTTTAAACAGTTTTATACTGGATTTTTATATCAGTATCTGTGCATCTTATTCTTTATAGTAGTGTCTATTACATGCAGTTATATGAAAATGAGTGTATACTGTCCCTTTAATTACAAAAATATTTATGAATTGTAAATTTATTCTGTTTGCGATGTTACAAGGAGTTTTTCAGTGTGATTATATTCACAAACAAGTTTTATTTTTTCATTGCACTACATTATAATACTGCATGTAAATATACATTTAAGGACTAGATTACAAGTGGACTGCAAAATATTGCTTTTGTGAAAGCGATATTTGCGCTCCACTGAATAATACCAGAGCACGCAAATGTGTGCTGGTTTTACAAACTAGGTCGCTTTCGCATTGCTGGGAAGCATTGCGCTCATGAGAGTGTTCCTCCTTAGGCTCCAATGGGAGCCTTGTTCTCATGCTGTGAGACAGTGAAATGAATACCCACAGGAACAAAATTTGGACAAATCCAACGTTGGGAAAAATCTGAAATGAACCTTTCGGACTAAACATACTTTTATTGCCTGTGCACATCTCTAATTAAAACTTTAGTAACAGAAATGTTTTATACTAACTCTATTTTACACCTCTATCACAAAACCATTAATATTTAGTGAGAACCAACTATTTGTCTCTGAATGATAACAGTTCCTTACTGCTGGTGACTATGTCCAGCCAGTTAAAAGGTCATGAAACCCAAATATGGATTAAACTAGGAACCTACTAGCCACCAATCAGCAAGCGCTACCCAGGGTTCTGAACCAAAAATGGGCCGGCTCCTCAGCTTGCATTCTAGCTTTTCAAATAAAGATAGCAAGAGAACAAAGTAAACTTGATAATAGGAGTAAATTAGTAAGTTGCTTAAAATTGCATGCTCTACCTGAATCATAAAAGAAAAAACAAATTGGGTTTAGTATCCCTTTAAGTTTAAAGTCCCCTTACAGACAAGACTTCTGCATTGCATTTTACTATTAGTGATACCAACTTGTTTCTGTCTGGATAAATCATTTGATGTAAAACATTATAAAAGGAAGCATCAAATATTAACATGAACATGAAGAAATGTTTGAGATGCCTGTGAGTAAAGCAACAACATACTTCCTGTGCTAGATACAAATGTTTACTAGCTAGTTTTAAGTAGGATGAAATATTTCACCTGAACTTTTATAATGCATAACTTTGATGGATTTAGACTTTGTCCTACAAAAAAGGTCAAACCAGGATTTAATCTTTTGAAATCAGTTGGGGTCCTTATATACTGAGAATTTTAATCTTTCTGGCAAATAAAATTGTACACTGCAAAATAATTTAACCCCATTGTAGCGAGGAATAATGCAGCTAATTTCTTTACAATCTATAAACTAGACTATGTGGTTATTTGTCCTAAATGAAAAAATAAATAAATCCAATTTACATAAGTGTATTATATTTTGACAAACTTGTCATCATGCATCCTATTCATTTATCTTTACAGGGTGAAACAATTTTGAATATTATTTTGGTTAAAACACTTAACTTAATCTAAATATAGTTCCTGTCTTATTATCTTCTTCATTTGTTAATATCCACACAAATTTACAGAAAAGTGGGACTAGATTTTATGTGTGCCACAGTTGATTGGCACAGAGTTTCTGTACAATTACAATATTATTACTCCTTGTTAGTTTTGTGCAAAGTGTCCCCAGTTAAGTACCTGACAGCTGACATACTGCAATAGCACCCATGTGGTTACTGTTATTCTCTGTGAGGTGTCACAATGTCCATGCAAAATTCATTTGTATTACCCTGGTGTGTGAAAGCTCAATTTTCACAGCAAGCCCTACCACCACAACCGTGATTGGATCTTTTAAGCATGTAAAAAATATTATTTTCAAGAAAGGCTGCTGCCTTAGATAAATCCAAAAATGAATGTAAAAAGTTGCTTGAAAACTGTTTTCTGATTGGGATACTGCGGTTGAATTCATTAAAGTGAAATTACCATTATGGGAAGCCACTGGAAATCTATGCAGTAACTAGGTTTTCTAATGAATTGGAATGACCTTAAATGTTAAAAAATGTGAAAAGCTATGTGAAATACTTCTTACAACTCTTCTAATGGGTTGAAATAGATTCCTAGACAGAAAGAAAACATCTTTAATAAGAAGATAAGTTAAATATTATGTCAATTGATACAAAGGCCTCTAGTGATCAACGTGTCTACTTACCTGCCTTCGCCGGCCCAATACGCCCGCCTAAGCTCGCCTACCATCGCCGCCGCGGACCTGAATACGCTCGCCAAAGTTATCAAAAAAGCTGTCAAAAAGCCGCGCACCAAGTACGGGGCGATGAGCAGCGGACTGTGATAGTTATCACTCATCCGATCTCGCTGCTCTTCGGCTTTTCTACAGCTTTATTGATAAGCTGTTACTAAGCACTCACACTAAACTACACTGTTCTACCCCCTATACCGGCTCCCCCAGAGCCCCCCGCAACTAAATAAAGTTATTAACCCCTAAACCGCCGCTCCTAGACCCCGCCGCAACTATAATAAATGTATTAACCCCTAAACCGCCGCTCCCTGAGCCCACCGCCACTCTAATAAACTGATTAACCCCTAATCCGCCGCTCCCGGACCCCGCCGCCACCTACATAATACCTATTAACCCCTCTCCTGCCCCCCCTATACCGCCGCCACCTATAATAAATTTATTAACCCCTATCCTGCCAATCCCGTACCCCGACGCAATGAAATAAATTGTTTAACCCCTAAACCGCCGCTCCCGGACCCCACCGCAACCTATATTAAACTTATTAACCCCTAATCTGCCACCCCCTACACCGTCGCCACCTATAAAAAATGTATTAACCCCTATCCTGCCCCCCTATACCGCCGCAACCTATAATAAATTATTAACCCCTAAACCTAAGTCTAACCCTAACACCCCCCTAAAATATTAATTAAATAAATCTAAATAAATATCACTCTTATTAAATTAGTTATTCCTATTTAAAACTAAATACTTACCTATAAAATAAACCCTAAGATAGCTACAATGTAATTAATAATTACATTGTAGCTATTTTAGGATTTATATTTATTTTACAGGCAACTTTGTATTTATTTTAACTAGGTAGAATAGTTATTAAATAGTTATTAACTATTTAATAACTACCTAGCTAAAAGAAATACAAAATTACCTGTAAAATAAATCCTAACCGAAGTTACAATTAAACCTAACACTACACTATCATTAAATAAATGAAATTAATTAACTAGAAATACCTACAATTAAATACAATTAAATAAACTAACTAAAGTACAAAAAATAAAAAAAACTAAGTTACAAAAAATAAAAAAAATATTACAAGATTTTTAAGCTAATTACACCTAATCTAAGCCCCTAATAAAATAACAAAGCCCCCCAAAATAAAAAAATGCCCTACCCTATTCTAAATTACGAAAGTTAACAGCTCTATAACCTTACCAGCCCTTAAAAGGGCCTTTTGCGGGGCATGCCCCAAAGAAATCAGCTCTTTTGCATGTTAAAAAAAAATACAACCCCCCCCCAACATTAAAACCCACCACCCACATACCCCTACTCTAACCCACCCAATCCCCCCTTAAAAAAACCTAACACTACCCCCCTGAAGATCATCCTACCTTTAGCCGTCTTCAGCCAGCCGACCACCGATGGAACCGAAGAGGACATCCGCAGTGGCCGAAGTCTTCATCCAAGGGGCGCTGAAGAGGTCTTCCATCCGATAGAAGTCTTCATCCAGGCGGCGTCTTCAATCTTCATCCATCCGGAGCGGAGCCATCTTCATCCACCGACGCCTACTCGCCGAATAAATATTCCTTTAAGTGACGTCATCCAAGATGGCGTCCCTCGAATTCTGATTGGCTGATAGGATTCTATCAGCCAATCGGAATTAAGGTAGGAAAAATCTGATTGGCTGATCCAATCATCCAATCAGATTCAAGTTCAATCCGATTGGCTGATCCAATCAGCTAATCAGTTTGAGCTTGCATTCTATTGGCTGTTCCGATCATCCAATAGAATGCGAGCTCAATCTGATTGGCTGATTGGATCAGCCAATCAGATTTTTCCTACCTTAATTCCGATTGGCTGATAGAATCCTATCAGCCAATCGGAATTTGAGGGACGCCATCTTGCATGACGTCACTTAAAGGAATATTCATTCGGCGAGTAGGCGTCGGTGGATGAAGATGGCTCCGCGTCGGCTGCTTTGAAGATGGCTCCGCTCCGGATGGATGAAGATTGAAGACCCTGCCTGGATGAAGACTTCTATCGGATGGAAGACATCTTCAGCGCCCCTTGGATGAAGACTTTGGCTTTAGAATAGGGTAGGGCATTTTTTTATTTTGGGGGGCTTTGTTATTTTATTAGGGGGCTTAGATTAGGTGTAATTAGCTTAAAAATCTTGTAATATTTTTTTATTTTTTGTAACTTAGTTTTTTTTATTTTTTGTACTTTAGTTAGTTTATTTAATTGTATTTAATTGTAGGTATTTGTAGTTAATTAATTTATTTTATTTAATGATAGTGTAGTGTTAGGTTTAATTGTAACTTAGGTTAGGATTTATTTTACAGGTAATTTTGTATTTCTTTTAGCTAGGTAGTTATTAAATAGTTAATAACTATTTAATAACTATTCTACCTAGTTAAAATAAATACAAAGTTACCTGTAAAATAAATATAAATCCTAAAATAGCTACAATGTAATTATGAATTACATTCTAGCTATATTAGGGTTTATTTTATAGGTAAGTATTTAGTTTTAAATAGGAATAATTTAGTTAATAAGAGTAATTTTATTTAGATTTATTAAAATAATATTTAAGTTAGGGGGGTGTTAGGGTTAGACTTAGGTTTAGGGGTTAATTAGTTTAATATAGATGGCGGCGGTATAGGGGGGGCAGGATACGGGTTATTAAATTTATTATAGGTGGCGACGGTGTAGGGGGGTCAGATTAGGGGTTAATAAATTTAATATAGGTTGCAGCGGGGTCCGGGAGCAGCGGTTTAGGGGTTTAACAATTTATTTAGTTGCGGCGGGGTACGGGATCGGCAGGATAGGGGTTAATAAATTTATTATAGGTGGCGGCGGTATAGGGGGGGCAGGATAGGGGTTAATAGGTATTATGTAGGTGGCGGCGGGGTCCGGGAGCGGCAGTTTAGGGGTTAATAAGTTTATTAGAGTGGTGGTGGGCTCCGGGAGCGGCGGTTTAGGGGTTAACATGTTTATTATAGTTGTGGCGGGCTCCGGGAGCGGCGGTTTAGGGAGTAATACATTTATTTAGTTGCGGCGGTGTAGGGGGGGGCAGATTAGGGGTGTTTAGACTCGGGGTACATGTTAGGGTGTTAGGTGTAGACAGCTCCCATAGGAATCAATGGGATGTCTGGCAGCAGCGAACATGAGCTTTCGCTATGGTCAGACTCCCATTGATTCCTATGGGATCTGCCGCCTCCAGGGCGGCGGATTGAAAACCAGGTACGCTGGGCCGGAAAAGTGCCGAGCGTACCTGGTAGTCATTTGATAACTCCCAAAAGTAGTCAGATTGTGCCGAACTTGCGTTCGGAACATCTGGAGTGACGTAAGAATCGATCTGTGTCGGACTGAGTCCGGCGGATCGAAGCTTACGTCACAAAATTCTACTTTTGCCGGGCAGCAGGGCTTGATAACTTAGGCGAATCAACCTCGCAACAAATACGCTGCGGAATTCCAGCGTATTTGAGGTTGACGGCTTGATAACTAGAGGCCAAAGTATTTTATAAAATTCCAAATAAAGCATTCTTTCAGTTGCAGGACTGTTATCTCAAATGTGTTAATGTGTCATAATAACATGTATAAATAGAGGCCTAATTTAAGCACTTATAGCACACAAGGTGCCTCAGATTCTTACTGTTAAAAAAATAAATTAATAATAATATTCAAATAATTAATATTTTTTTATTAGAGACTTACATTTCAATAGATTAAAATTAGAATGTCAAAATTTGAGGTAGTCCTCATGTGTTTATGCACACCATCTTGTATACATAGAATCAGCAGCAAGTAAATCGTTGTATTATCAAAGGATATAACCAAATACACGACAGGCAGTAAGCATGCCTGACCGGTATTGATAAGTGGCGCCAACCAAATATATTGAGGTGATATAAATAAAAAAAATATAATATATAGTATATATAATCTATAATAAAATATGTATAAAACAGTGATAATCTCTCAAAATAATGGTCAGAACATGATAATAATATGACACATATATGAAAAAACAATAACACACCAACAAATGTAGGTCTAGAAAACAAAACGTAGAGGGTGCCACATAGTGCAGATCATGCAGGTAGGTGCAGTATATGAATATAGCCAAATAGCTACTCACGTGGTATGATGCACGTTAGTGCAATACAGGCAGACCGGATACAAAGGTCGTCCGGCACGTCTGGATCAGGTGATATCCTTGTCCCACCAGGGGAAGTCCAACGATTGAAGAGTGTGTTGCGCTGAATAATCAGGCAGTCCTTGTCCCACCAGGGGGAGTCCAGGAACTGAGGAATGTGTTTTACTGGATATACCAGGCTACAGATGGTAAAAGTAGCCAATCTTAAATTAGATGTAGATACATTGGGATGGCAATAAAGTATCCAATCCAGGGAAAATAGTAAAGTGTAGCAGCAAAAGTGACAATAAAAAGTTTTTATTAAAACAGGGTAAAAGCAACGCGTTTCTCCATGTAACAGCATGGTTTCACCAGGCTGTACAAACAATAAAATAGCTGCTACACTTATATCTCGAGATAGCTTGGAGACCCCATTGGTGTTGTATGTTTGAATATAGGGCATGTACATCACATGAGATCCATACATAATTGTCAAATTTTTGGATCAAATCAGGAGAGTCTTTAATGTATGAGTCCAATGTGAGGACGTACCGCTGTAGATAATAGTCTACGTATGCTGAAATATTGTCAGTTAGACTTCCAATCCCCGCAATTATAGGTCTTCCTGAGGGACATTGTGCATTTTTATGCACCTTAGGTAGGTGATAATAAAATGCACAATTGGGTTTGACAGGAATTAGATAGTCTATTTCAACTTTTGAAAGTATACCTTCCTGATAACCAAAATTAACAATCCCTTGAAGTATTTTCAGATATTTGTCTGTGGGATCAGATGGTAATTTTTTATAATAATTCCTATCGCCAAGTATTTTATTGGCCTCTACTAGGTAATCAGGAAGGTCCTGTAGTATAATACCTCCCCCCTTGTCTACCTGGCGTATCACCAACTGTGGGTTATTTTTTAAACATTTTAAAGCATTCTTTTCTTTGGTGTTCAGATTAGATTTATTATGGTGGATCTTTTTGGGGAGTCTTTCTAAGTCTTCTAGTATATACTCTTTAAAAAGGTTTATATATGTACCATTATTAAGTGTAGGACAAAAATTCGATTTTGGTTTAAAGTTGGAGTGAATATAAACATCCAATAAGTGATTTGTTAAATTTTCTGGCTCGTGATAGATTATATTAGAAGATAATCTTGTGTCCATATCGTTAGTTAAGATAGGGCACATATCGGATTTTAATTTCTTTTCTGCAAAGTATTTTTGAAGGGAAAATTTGCGAACAAATCTGTTCACATCTACATATAGCTCAAACGTATTGTGGCTATTGGAGGGGCTAAAAGAGAGGACTTTGCCCAAGACCCTAATCTCGTCTTTTGTTAATGTGTGCAAGGAAAGACTGAAAATTCCACTAGCTAATTTCTGTAATCTGTTCTCTTTGATGGTTGATTTTCTTCCTCTCTTTCCACGTCTTTGTGGGACCTTTTTCCTCTCTGATTGGGTGTGTTTATTACAAGCGATTCTAAAAATTCTGCAATTTTCGGTTGGTGGTACCTGGGTTTGGGGCGCCTGTCTAAAAAAGACTGGTTATCGAAGCTGTCATTTTTACCTCTACAAGGTTCAGTATTGGACGATGTGGATGGTTGGTTATAGAGCTGTTCATCTAACCTAGGTCTTGATTGTATTATAGATGATGAACCCTGGATAGGGAGGTAATGGTCATAATCTAGACGTTGGTCATTATGTGAATACTGGTTAGACATCTGATTCTATAATATTAATATTATTTCTTTTTCATATATGTGTCATATTATTATCATGTTCTGACCATGTTTTTGAGAGATTATCCCTGTTTTTATAGATATTTTATTATAGATTATATATACTATATATTATATATTTTTTATTTATATCACCTCAATATATTTGGTTGGCGCCTCTTATCAATACCGGTCAGGCACACTTACTGTAACTATTTCTAAGAGTGCAGCCAATATGTTATCTATCAGTGAATGCAATAACAAGAGATTACTCTTGGGGTACACTAGTCTGATTAATAGTGATGTCGCGAACCTAAAAATTTCGGCGGACTCGAACTTCCGCAACTGTTCGCGAACCGGCGAACCGGGCGAACCGCCATTGACTTCAATAGTCAGGCGAACTTTAAAACCAACAGGGACTCTTTCTGGCCACAATAGTGATGGAAAAGTTGTTTCAAGGGGACTAACACCTGGACTGTGGCATGCCGGAGGGGGATCCATGGCAAAACTCCCACGGAAAATTACATAGTTGATGCAGAGTCTGGTTTTAAGCCATAAAGGGCATAAATCACCTAACATTCCTAAAACTGCAATTAGATTACATTAGCAGACTGATGTTTCACAGTCAAAAAAGTTTTTTTTTTAAATATTTACACTACCGTTACAACAAATATGAGTGGTGGCACTAACTTGGCAAGTGGGCCTGGCACACACGCTGGCAGGCAGGCAACTGCAATTAGATTACACTAGCAGACTGATGTTTCACAGTCAAAAAAGTTGTTTTTTTTACAAAATTTACACTACTGTTACAAAAGATATGAGTGGTGGCACTTAGCAAGTGGGCCTGGCACACACGCTGGCAGGCAGGCAACTGCAATTAGATTACACTAGCAGACTGATATTTCACAGTCAAAATTACACAGGCAAAAAAAAAAAAAAAAAAAAAGATGTTCTAGCCCTAAAAAGGGCTTTTTGGGGTGCTATCCTTACAGCAGAGATCAGATGAGTCCTTCAGGACTGTAGTGGACACTGAATACACTAGCCTAGCTATGAATTTCCCTATAAAATCAGCAGCAGCTACACTATCCCTCCTCTCACTAAGAATGCAGGATCAGAATGAATCTAAAATGGCTGCTGTCCAGGAGCTGGGAGGGTCTGGGAGGGAGTGTCTGCTGCTGATTGGCTGAAATGTGTCTGCAGACTGTGAGATACAGGGTCAAAATTTACTCAATGATGACGAATAGGAGGTGGATCGAACATCGCATATGTTCGCCCGCTGCGGCGAACGCGAACAAGCTATGTTCGCCGGGAACTATTCGCCGACGAACTATTCGCGACATCACTACTGATTAATACAGATCTGGATACGATGAATGAGAATCCCTCTGAAGTACCTATCCAGACTATGTTTTATAGATTGGAGGAGCAGCTTAAAAATGAATGCAGACATTGGTGGGACCTTGATACCCTTAAAAAATATGTGAATATGAAACAAATACCGAGAGGTTTGCGTATGTTTAAAAACTGCTCCTTCAAGGATAATACAGCTTTGCTGTCTGAATGGGAGGTAGCTCTGAATGAGTACTCCTTTAAACTCATGCATATTTTAATATCCCATAGAGAGAAACTAGTTATTGATGCTAGTAATGAGATTGAAAAAATTCAAAAACAACTATTTGTCGTTAAGACTAATGAGAAATATGACAATTTGAATAAATTGGTACTAGACAGAGTAGATAAATTTGAACAAGACATTATTAATCTCAAAAATAAGAAACTTGCAAGGGATAATGATGACTATTCCCAAGGCATAGTTTACACCTATATGAAAGAAAGGAAAACACGAGAGGGACATGAAAAGATGACTAATTTAGGGGGAATGCCCAAAACAATATGGCAACCGTCAAAGAGAACAGATTACAGAAATTTGCTAGTGGAATTTTCAATCTTTCCTCGCACACATTAACAAAAGAGATGAGATTAGGGTCTTGGGCAAAGGCCTCTCTTTTAGCCCCTCCAATAGCCACAATACGTTTGAGCTATATGTAGATGTGAACAGATTTGTTTGCAAATTGTCCCTTCAAAAATACTTTGCAGAAAAGAAATTAAAATCCGATATGTGCCCTATCTTAACTAACGATATGGACACGAGATTATCTTCTAATATAATCTTTCACGAGCCAAAAAAATTTAACAAATCACTTATTGGATGATTATATTCACTCCAATTTGAAACCAAAATCGAATTTTTTGAGTATATACTAGAAGATTTAGAAAAACTCCCCAAAAAGATCCACCATAATAAATCTAATCTGAGTGTCAAAGAAAGGAATGTTTTAAAATGTTTAAAAAATAACCCACAGTTGGTGATACGCCAGGCAGACAAGGGGGGAGGAATTATACTACAGGACCTTCCTGATTACCTAGTAGAGGCCAATAAAATACTTGGTGATAGGAATTATTATAAAAAATTACCATCTGATCCCACAGACAAATATCTGAAAATACTTCAAGGGATTGTTAATTTTGGTTATCAGGAAGGTATACTTTCAAAAGTTGAAAGAGACTATCTAATTCCTGTCAAACCCAATTGTGCATTTTATTATCACCTACCTAAGGTGCATAAAAATGCGCAATGTCCCCCAGGAAGACCTATAATTGTGGGGATTGGCAGTCTAACTGACAATATTTCAGCATACGTAGACTATTATCTACAGCGGTACGTCCTCACATTGGACTCATACATTAAAGACTCTCCTGATTTGATCCAAAAATTGGACAATTTTGTTATACATGAATATTATGTATGGATCTCATGTGATGTACATGTCCTATATTCAAACATACAACACCAATGGGGTCTCCAAGCTATCTCGAGATAACTGACAGGTGATTTGTATATTCCTGACTTACAAAAATAATTCATTTTACAACTGATTGCTTTTATATTACAACATCATTATTTTGTTTTTCAGGATGAGTATTATTTGAAACTCAAGGGTACTGCCATGGGGACCAGGTTCGCCCCAAGTTTTGCCAATTTATTTATGGGCAATTTTGAAGAACAGTATATATATGGCTCGGCATTTTTGGTGGAACCTGGTCTTCTATGGCAGGTACATTGATGACCTGTTGTTTATATGGAAGGGTGACATTAGTTCTGCTGAGTCCTTTGTTGCACACCTTAATTCCAACAATATGGGTTTGACTTTCTCCAGTCTGATTGATGAGAGGTCTATAATATTTTTGGATTTATTCCTGACTTTTTCTGCTGATAACAAAATTATCACAACCACTCATTTTAAGACCATTGACTGTAATAGCTATCTCAATTATAAGAGTAACCACCACAACTCTTGGAAAAATAATATACCATACGGACAATTTAAAAGAATACGTAGAAATTGCAGCCATCTAAATGATTATGAACAACAGAGTATAATCCTTAAGAATCGATTTATGGAGAAAGGATACCCTGAATATGTGATTCAGGTTGCTTATGAACGTGCAAACAATTATGAAAGGAAATCCTATTTTGGATAAAAATCCAAAAATAGTATTAATAATTACTATCAAGCTAATTCTACCTTCATTACTCAACACAACATTAACCACATGAAGATAAAAAGTATTGTGAAAAAACATTGGCGACTGTTGTGTAGGGACCCTATTTTGGGTAAATTGTTTGCCCCTGAACGTAGATGCATCTTCAAAAGAGCACCTACGCTAAAAAATTATCTGGCACCTAGTAAGGTGGTTGTTCATAAAACTAGTGTTACAAATCACCACACAAAAAAAACAATTAAAGAACTTTGATCAATGTGCATTATCCCCTAAGATCTGTATGGCTAAGAAGGGTGTTTTTAAGTGTCATCTTAAGAACTGCAATATGTGCAAATATATTCATCCTGGGTGCAATTTTGTCTTTTCTGATATCACTAGTAAAAATACATGATTTATCAATATCTGTCATGTACATCCATATATGTTGTTTATCTGCTCACTTGTAAATTTTGTGAGATCCAATATGTAGGCTGCACATGTAGATTGATCAGAAACAGATGGAATGAACATTTCAGGAATATGAAGAATAACTTCAAAAATCATAGGCCTAGATTTGGAGTTTGGCGGTAAAAGGGCTGTTAACGCTCCGCGGGCTTTTTTCTGGCCGCACCATAAAATTAACTCTGGTATCGAGAGTTCAAACAAATGCTGCGTTAGGCTCCAAAAAAGGAGCGTAGAGCATTTTTACCGCAAATGCAACTCTCGATACCAGCGGTGCTTACGGACGCGGCCAGCCTCAAAAACGTGCTCGTGCACGATTCCCCCATAGGAAACAATGGGACTGTTTGAGCTGAAAAAAAACCTAACACCTGCAAAAAAGCAGCGTTCAGCTCCTAACGCAGCCCCATTGTTTCCTATGGGGAAACACTTCCTACGTCTGCACCTAACACTCTAACATGTACCCCGAGTCTAAACACCCCTAGCCTTACACTTATTAACCCCTAATCTGCCGCCTCCGCTATCGCTGACACCTGCATATTTTTTTTAACCCCTAATCTGCCGCTCCGTAAACCGCCGCCACCTACGTTATCCCTATGTACCCCTAATCTGCTACCCCTAACACCGCCGACCCCTATATTATATTTATTAACCCCTAATCTGCCCCCCTCAACGTCGCCGACACCTGCCTACACTTATTAACCCCTAATCTGCCGACCGGACTGCACCGCTACTATAATAAAGTTATTAACCCCTAATCCGCCTCACTAACCCTATCATAAATAGTATTAACCCCTAATCTGCCCTCCCTAACATCGCCGACACCTACCTTCAATTATTAACCCCTAATCTTCCGAGCGGAGCTCACCGCTATTCTAATAAATGTATTAACCCCTAACGCTAAGTCTAACCCTAACACTAACACCCCCATAACTTAAATATAATTTAAATCTAACGAAATTAATTAACTCTTATTAAATAAATGATTCCTATTTAAAACTAAATACTTACCTGTAAAATAAATCCTAATATAGCTACAATATAAATTATAATTACATTGTAGCTATTTTAGGATTAATATTTATTTTACAGGCAACTTTGTAATTATTTTAACTAGGTACAATAGCTATTAAATAGTTAAGAACTATTTAATAGCTACCTAGTTAAAATAATAACAAATTTACCTGTAAAATAAATCCTAACCTAAGATATAATTAAACCTAACACTACCCTATCAATAAAATAATTAAATAAACTACCTACAATTACCTACAATTAACCTAACACTACACTATCAATAAATTAATTAAACACAATTGCTACAAATAAATACAATTAAATAAACTAGCTAAAGTACAAAAAATAAAAAAGAACTAAGTTACAAAAAATAAAAAAATATTTACAAACATAAGAAAAATATTACAACAATTTTAAACTAATTACACCTACTCTAAGCCCCCTAATAAAATAACAAAGCCCCCCAAAATAAAAAATTCCCTACCCTATTCTAAATTAAAAAAGTTACAAGCTCTTTTACCTTACCAGCCCTGAACAGGGCCCTTTGCGGGGCATGCCCCAAGAATTTCAGCTCTTTTGCCTGTAAAAGAATAAATACAATACCCCCCCCCCAACTTTACAACCCACCACCCACATACCCCTAATCTAACCCAAACCCCCCTTAAATAAACCTAACACTAAGCCCCTGAAGATCTTCCTACCTTGTCTTCACCATACCAGGTTTACCGATCCGTCCTGGCTCCAACATCTTCATCCAACCCAAGCGGGGGTTGGCGATCCATCATCCGGTGCTGAAGAGGTCCAGAAGAGGCTCCAAAGTCTTCCTCCTATCCGGCAAGAAGAGGACATCCGGACCGGCAAACATCTTCTCCAAGCGGCATCTTCGATCTTCTTCCATCCGGTGCGGAGCGGGTCCATCTTGAAGCAGGCGACGCGGATCCATCCTCTTCTTCCGTTGTCTCCCGACTAATGACGGTTCCTTTAAGGGACGTCATCCAAGATGGCGTCCCTCGAATTCCGATTGGCTGATAGGATTCTATCAGCCAATCGGAATTAAGGTAGGAATTTTCAATCCGATTGGCTGATCCAATCAGCCAATCAGATTGAGCTCGCATTCTATTGGCTGTTCCGATCAGCCAATAGAATGCGAGCTCAATCCGATTGGCTGATTGGATCAGCCAATCGGATTGAACTTGATTCTGATTGGCTGATTCCATCAGCCAATCAGAAAATTCCTACCTTAATTCCGATTGGCTGATAGAATCCTATCAGCCAATCGGAATTAGGGGTTAATACTATTTATGATAGGGTTAGTGAGGCGGGTTAGGGGTTAATAACTTTATTATAGTAGCGCTCAGGTCCGCTCGGCAGATTAGGGGTTAATAAGTGTAGGCAGGTGTCGGCGACGTTGAGGGGGGCAGATTAGGGGTTAATAAATATAATATAGGGGTCGGCGGTGTTAGGGGCAGCAGATTAGGGGTACATAAGGATAACGTAGGTGGCGGCGCTTTGCGGTCGGGAGATTAGGGGTTAATTATTGTAAGTAGCTTGCGGCGACGTTGTGGGGGGCAGGTTAGGGGTTAATAAATGTAATACAGGGGTCGGCGGGGTTAGGGGCAGCAGATTAGGGGTACATAAGTATAACGTAGGTGGCGGTCGGCAGATTAGGGGTTAAAAATTTTAATCGAGTGGCGGCGATGTGGGGGGAGCTCGGTTTAGGGGTACATAGGTAGTTTATGGGTGTTAGTGTACTTTAGGGTACAGTAGTTAAGAGCTTTATGAACCGGCGTTAGCCAGAAAGCTCTTAACTCCTGCTATTTTCAGGCGGCTGGAGTTTTGTCGTTAGAGCTCTAACGCTCACTTCAGAAACGACTCTAAATACCGGCGTTAGAAAGATCCCATTGAAAAGATAGGATACGCAAATGGCGTAGGGGGATCTGCGGTATGGAAAAGTTGCGGCTGAAAAGTGAGCGTTAGACCCTTTAATCACTGACTCCAAATACCAGCGGGCGGCCAAAACCAGCGTTAGGAGCCTCTAACGCTGGTTTTGACGGCTACCGCCGAACTCCAAATCTAGGCCATAGTGTTCCCAGACACTGCAATTTGAACCATCACGGTTCTCTTGACACCTTCAATATTTGTCCAATTGAATTCCACCCTCCCATTTGTATAACAGATTCAATAGATTAAGACAGAGGGAAACCTTTTGGATTTATAAACTACAGACCATGTTTCCCTCTGGTCTTAACATGAACATGGATCTTGCTGCTTTTTAGTCTGTATATATGATTAGGGCATGTCTCTTATTTCTAGTTTACATTATATTTTTCTTGCTACGTCATTCATTCTTTAGAAGCTTTGATACATCTGATTGTCTAGTATTGTATCACTTTGTTTCACAACGGTATACGTTGCACTATTAGTACTACTGTTTTAGGCACTACCCCTCCAATTATTCCCTGGTAGTGACCATCCCATCACTTATATAGGTGTACATATATGATTATATCCTGTGAGGGGGTTTGTGTCCCCTCACCTTATCACTATTTATAAGATATGGTATCTATCACTTTAACAATTTTTTACGGGTTATTAACACATATTTGGTTGGATGATTTCACTTATCTAGTCTATGACACTTGGCTATTCTCTTTATAGCTCATTATGATGGATACAATTGATTTGCTAGGGACACACCCCTATATTACCTAATGCTTGATTGTCTTCTATTGTCCTCTACTGTCATTACTATTTTGGTAAAATGTATTATGGCATATAGATCTATCACCACTTTTAGCATCACGCTCGTGGCTGATGTTTATCTATTTTTAATATTTACTATTTTGTTATATAGTGGTCGAGATCCTGGCAACTATTAATTGCTATGTTTATTTTGTCTTTCGCTTTTTGTTTATTTGTTGTTTTTACTGCTAATGCATTCTATATTCCCCACTTATATACTATGTATATGTTGGTATTGTGGTGATAGATATTTACACTCGATTGCGGCTGGCCGCTTTAAGAACTACACTGATGTTCATCACAATATTAACAGCATCTAGTCCGATTGGACTGTGATTTCACACAAAAAAACCGCATCTGTTTACTTGATGATGCGGATGACGTATGTTCACACTCTTTATATTTTGAACTCTATATTATGTATTCTCATCTGATTACCGCTTAGCGATTACATTATATATACCCTGACACAGCTAACTTTTGGAGTATATTACCCTCTATTTTTAGTGTATCTAGTTAGTTAATTATCCACTATTACTATTTTTTATTTGCCTTTAGATTATATGAAGTTCATGAACGTGGTTTATGACTTGCTGTAACTCCATATGTGTATTTATAAACTTCACCCATCATACTGATGCATACTCCTTTCAATGATTTCTTGTAAGACCAATATCCACACTACTATGTGACGATTTTTGTTTACCATTACATTTCCAACAGATGATTGGAGTTCTAACCAGAGGAGGTACCCCAGCATATGACGTATTTGAGTGTACTAACACCCCCAATAAAGGATTGGCTAATATTATTTTTCGAGCGTTCTGACGATTATGATTAGATTTTGCAATTTTGTGGATAGTTAGACTAAATGCTTCTTTGACAACAGAGACATTTTATATACATATATATGTGTGACTCACTAATTTGTTAGATTGCAGGATGCATGGATTCTTGAATTATATAGACCTCTCATGGCAACTAAGCACTATATGCTTTCAATCAATCACACTGAAATCAGCTGTGTTACTTGTGGGTGGGAGGTTTTTTTTGGGGGGGTATCTGGATGTGATTGGATATGAACGGATATAAGTGTAGCAGCTATTTTATTGTTTGTACAGGCTGATGAAACCGTGCTGTGACACGGAGAAACGCGTTGCTTTTACCCTGTTTTAATAAAAACTTTTTATTGTCACTTTTGCTGCTACACTTTACTATTTTCCCTGGATTGGATACTTTATTGCCATCCCAGTGTATCTACATCTAATTTAAGATTGGCTACTTTTACCATCTGTAGCCTGGTATATCCAGTGAGACACATTCCTCAGTTCCTGGACTCCCCCTGTTGGGACAAGGACTGCCTGATTATTCAGCGCAACACACTCTTCAATCCCTGGACTTCCCCTGGTGGGACAAGGATATCACCTGATCCAGACGTGCCTGAGAGTCTACCGGAAGACCTTTGAATCCGGTCTGCCTGTATTGCACTAACGTGCATCATACCACGTGAGTAGCTAATTGGCTATATTCATATACTGCACCTACCTGTATGATCTGCACTATGTGGCGCCCTCTACGTTTTGTTTTCTAGTTGTATTATCAACATGCAGTTATATTCTTCCACTGTTGTCGATGTAAAGCATGTAAAAATATGGTACCAAAAAATTGCTTTGAACATCCTATGAAAATAAATAAATATAGATCTAGCATGGTGATTTATGTAGCTATGTGCAGTTGCCTTTTGATCTATTTGGGTGAAATGACATAAGAATTAGGTCCTAGAACATTTAGGGGACATCAAATGGGGACATCCAGTTAAAACTGCACAACACATGAATGGAATACATTTGGACCACAAATATGATATAAAGTTTTTTTACCATTGAACAAATCATATATAAAGGAGGAAGAGGTAATTTAAACAAAATTTTACTAGAAAAGGAAGCAGATGGATATATGAACTACAATCTGTCGATCCTAAGGGATTAAATGAAGCACTTTCCTTTAAATGTTTTCTTTGAGATATAACAACACTGATAAGCCTCAGTTTCTCCAATAAATTATCTGTATTGGAGATACTGTGATATTGATATGGATTCAGAAAGGAAATAAAATCTCTGTAAACATAATTTGTATTTAAAGTAACTAACTCTCTATATGCCCTTTGTGGTACTTATTTATCTCTCACCCAATGAGATACTATTGTTATGTTGGATCCAAAATAAGATAAAATATTTATTCATGGACATCAGTAATATATAGGGGCTCTGGAAGAATAAAATGCACGTTGATAATATAACATTTTACTAACTGCTGATTCTATGTATACCAGATAGTGTGCATAAATAGTCATGAGGAAGGGTGGTAAATGCCTTTAAGATAAGAGGGCATAATTAATTAAGCGAAAGAGTAATAAAGCCTACTAATATTATTAATTACCAAATGCTGAATTTATTTATACAATAACTGTGGCAGAATAGTTTGGATGAACGTTCAATTACGCTTCCATATTACTAAGAAAGAATTGTCGGTATTGCGGTAAAACACTTGCACAAAGTTATCCAAGTTACCATGACAACTGTTGAAGTTACAAAGTTGGATGCCTGGCCAGCCCTTATGCCCTGACAAAGTCACGTTCATAGTGATGAGACGCGTCTGTGGGCGGAGCTGCAGGGTGGTGTGATTAGAGTTGTGTGTACGCACTGGGTTATAATTATAAACAAAAGCAATATACAGGTACTTTGTAATGAATGGAAAGGTTTATATAATGGAGACTTATATGTTACTTTGTGTTCTTTTATAGTGAACACTGACTTTTGTTAATATGATAAAGATTGGATGAAGTGAATGATTGTGGATAGCAAGACTAGAATAACCTCTAATAAAAGGTGTCTACCATTATTTTGTATGTGAGCTTTTATCTATAACCGATTGTGTATGAAACTGTGAATTAGAAATTGGGAATTAAGCAAGAAATCTTCTGACTGGGTAACCCGCATGAAGCATGCAGGCAGGAGGACGCCTTTGAGCCTGTAGGAGTCATTGCGCAGGATGCTGTGTACATATTTCCCTAAATGTAATATTCTGCCCTAATCTTAACCTGATCACTCCCTTCGGGACCTGGCTTTATGTTTTTAAAGATTATTGTTGGGATTAAGAGATAATTTGTGGGAGTGGTTATAAATTACCCACTCCCTTATCCCAATTTTAGATATTTTTTTGTTAATATAGTTTTCTTATTATATTGTCAGGATGCCAGGAATCAGACTGAGACGAGAAGTGCAAAAATAATCACACCTTTATTAATAACAAAAAATAATAAAAAGTCCACAAGTCAAATAACAAGCCAGGAGTCAAAACCAGAGCTGGTAGTCAGATGAGCCGAGTCAGGAGCCAAAGCGAGTAGTCACTCAGACGAGCCTGAATCAGGAACAAGGAGAACAGCAGAGTCAGGAACAAGCCAGGGATCAGGAACCAGGAGGGACGTCAGACAGCCAGGTAATACACAGGAACTGGAACACAGGCACTCACAAACAGGTCTGAGACAACGCAAGGGCAAAGCATACTGAACAGAGGCCCTTTAAATAATAACTGATGACATCACAATTCTGAGACTGCAACCTGTCTCACACGGATGATGTACAGCAGTCTGACCATAAAAGGGCGTGCAGGAAATGAGCAGCATCACACACAATGCCCCAGAGTCAGCAAGAGAGGTGAGTAAAAATGGCTGCCAGCAGCACATGGCAAATAAAGCAGGGAAAAAACCCTGACAGTACCCTCCCCTCAATGACCCCTCCCCCACGGGAGGACAAAAGGCTTATTGGGGAAACGGGCATGGAAGGCACGGAGGAGGGCGGGAGCATGAACGCTCCTCCGGACCATAGCCCCTCCAGTGAACCAAATACTGTACGCGGCCCCTGGACATACGAGAGTCAATAATGCTGCTGACCTCATATTCTGCATGGTTGTCAACAAAGATAGGATGGGGACGAGGCAACACAGTCGTAAACCGATTACAAACCAATGGTTTCAAGAGAGAGACATGAAAAACATTGGAGATGCGCATTGCAGGAGGAAGGTCAAGAGCGTAGGCCACAGGATTGACCCGTCGGAGTATTCGAAAAGGACCAACATAATGAGGAGCCAGTTTATTGGAAGGCACGCGAAGGTTCAAGTTGCGGGAGGACAGCCAAACCCTCTCACCAACCTGGTAGGAAGGCGCGGGCAGATGCCTACGATCAGCCTGGAACTTTTGTCGCTGCATAGAACAATGAAGGCACTATTACGAGCAAACTCTGCCCAAGGTAACAGTTCAGACCAATTATTGTGGTGATCGGAGACATAGCAATGGAGGAACTGTTCCAGAGCTTGATTAGACCGTTCCGCAGCCCCATTGGATTGAGGGTGATATGCCGAGGAGAAGGAAAGCTGGATCCCCGTTTGAGCACAAAAGGAACGCCAAAATCTGGAGACAAACTGGCTACCCCGGTCCGACACTATCTCCTTGGGTAACCCATGTAAACGGAAGACCTACCGGGCAAAAATTGAAGCAAGCTCCTGAGCAGTAGGCAGCTTCTTCAGGGGAATGCAATGTGACATTTTAGAAAAACGGTCAACCACCATAAGGACAACAGTATTGCCATTGGAAACAGGGAGCTCGACAATAAAGTACATGGAAATAGATTATATAAATTAGCAATAGGTTGAAGAAGACCCACAGGAAGAAGTCGAGGAGCCTTATTTTGTGCACAAACTGAGCAGGAGGCAAAATACGCAGCAACATCAGAATGAAGACCTGGCCACCAGAATTGTCGAGTGACAGACCAAATCATTTGGTTCTTGCCTGGGTGACCTGCGGCTTTAGGATAGTGATACGTGTGCAAAAGTTTAGTTTGAAGATTCTCAGGAACAAAACACTTACCACTAGGTTTCTCAGGAGGTGCATTGGTTTGTGCAGCCAGGATCTCCTCCCCCAAGGGAGAAGTCAAATTAGTACGTATGGTAGCCAAAATATGGTCAGGAGGTATAACTGGAGTAGGTAGAGACTCCTTCTTGGACAGAGGCGAAAATTGTCGAGAGAGGGCATGAGCCCTAACATTCTTACTACCAGGCAGGTAGGAGACCACATAATTAAACCGAGACAAAAATAGCACCCATCTGGCCTGTCGGGGCGACAAACGTTTTGCTTCAGATAGATAAGTTAAATTCTTGTGGTCAGTAAGAATGTGCACTGGTACGCTAGTACCCTTGAGAAGATGCCTCCATTCCTTGAGTGCCAAAATTATGGCCAGTAATTCCCTGTCGTCAATTTCATAATTTTACTCTGCTGGAGACAATTTCTTAGAGAAGAAACCACACGGACGCAAGGAACTGTCAGGCGTAGGACGTTGAGACAAGAGGGCACCTACTCCAGTCTCAGACGCATCGACCTCAAGAATGAAAGGCAGGACAGGGTTAGGATGAGCCAGAACTGGAGCAGCAGCAAAGGCAGTCTTAAGACTATCAAAGGCTTTAATGGCAGTAGGTGACCTATGGAGTGGATCATTCTCTTTACGGGTCATGTCTGTGATAGGTTTGACCAAGAAGAAAAGTTTTTAATAAACTTTCTATAGTAATTGGCGAACCCTAAAAAACATTGAATAAACCGAAGACCAACTGGGCGAGGCCACTGCAGAACTGCAGACAACTTGTCAGGATCCATGGAGAACCCTGCAACAGAGATAACATAACCAAAGAAGGTTACTTGAACCTGATGGAACTCACATTTCTCGAGTTTACAAAACAGGCTGTTCTCACGTAGTCTCTGAAGAACCCGTGTAACATCAGAACAATGAGCCTCAAGTGTGGGTGAGTGTATGAGGATGTCGTCTAAGTACACCACAACACACTGTAGCAACATATCTCGTAGGACATCATTAATAAATTCCTGGAAAACAGCAGGAGCATTACATAGGCCAAAGGGCATTACAAGATACTCATAATGCCCGCTCCTGGTGTTAAATGCTGTTTTCCATTCGTGGCCCTCCTTGATCCTAACGAGATTATACGCTCCTCTCAATTCAAATTTAGAAAAGACCGTTGCTCCCTTGAGGCGGTCAAAGAGTTCCGTAATGAGCGGAATAGGGTAAGCATTCTTAATGGTAAGACGATTAAGACCCCTATAATCGATGCATGGTCTTAACTCGCCACCCTTTTTCTTCACAAAGAAGAAGCCAGCCCCTGCAGGAGAGCAGGATTTGCGAATGATCCCCCGCGACAGAGCATCGGCAACATGCTCCTCCATAGCACAATTCTCTGCAACAGACAGAGGGTAAACCCGGCCCCGAGGAGGAATGGCTTCGGGTTGCAGGTCTATGGCACAATCGTAAGACCGGTGAGGAGGCAACGTACCGGCACGCACCTTGTCAAAAACGTCTAGGAACTCTCGGCACAAGACTTTAACTGGTTTCCGAAGACAAGTGGAAATACATTGCGGAGACCACGACAACATTTCGGACCTGCGCCAGTCGAGACTGGGATTGTGCTTTTGGAGCCAAGGATAACCCAGAACGACTGGAAAATGCAGTGAATTTATCACCTGGAACTCGAGGGTTTCAAAATGGAGAGCCCCAACAGCCATGGATAACGGAGCGGTTTCGTGAGTAACGAGTGCGGGCTGAAGGGGCCTGCCATCAATGGCCTCAATAGCAAGCAGAACGGACCGAGGCAAAAAAGGAATGGAGTGCTTTGATACAAAAGCACTGTCAATGAAATAGCACGCAGCACCGGAGTCAACAAGAGCCTGGGTGACTATGGAGGAGTCCACCCAGGAAAGGACAACCGTGACCAAAGGTTTTCCTTTAGCAGTTCCGGGGACGAGGATAAACCACCCAAGGTCTTCCCCCAATAGGACCTTAGATGTGAGCGTTTCCCGGCCGTGTAGGACAAGACTTCAAAAGGTGGCCCTGTAACCCACAATAGAGGCAGAACCCCTCCCTCCTCCTAAAGACCCTCTCCACCGGGGAGAGACACGTGAATCGGCTTAGCAGTACCTGGTGACTTGGGACCAGGAGGCATGGGAGGAGAGGGAGGCATGGGTGGGAACGAACGCGTAGGAGACAACGGAACAGGAGGCTTCCGCAAGTGCTCCTTGAAAGAAGGCATCTCTCTGAGTCTGATGTCAATTAGGATCAAAAGACACCAATGTCTCGAGATCCTCTGGTAAATCTCTGGCAGCAACTTTGTCTTTAATCGCATCAGAGAGCCCATGAAAGAAGGTGGCAACAAGGGTTTCATTGTTCCAACCTACCTCTGCGGCAAGCATATGGATCTCAATGGCATACTGAGCAACAGATCTTGTACCTTGCTGAATGGACATGAGTCGTTTAGCAGTAGAGGAGGAGCGAGCCGGAACATAAAATACTCTTGGAAAGGAGGCCACAAATTTAGGGTAATTTGAAATCACAGGTTTATTAGTCTCCCACAAGGGATTGGCCCATGCAAGAGCTGTGTCAGAGAGTAAAGAGATGAGAAATCCCACCTTAGCTCTGTCAGATGGAAATGCCTGAGGTAACATCTCAAAGTAAATGCCCACTTGGTTCAAAAACCCTCTGCACTGAATAGGATTGCCTCCATATCGCTGAGGTAGAGGTGCAGAACCGGACATGCTCCTGGTAGGACTAGGTGCAGCAGCGGAAACAGGAGCAGCCATAACTTGCGGGACACTTTGGTCCAAAAGTGCAGTACGGGTCAGCAGGGTTTGCAGGGCTAATGCAAATTGATCCAAGCGGTGATCCTGTTCATCCATCCTGGAAATTATGGTAGGTAAAGGTGGATTATTAGCACCATCAGGATTCATGGCCCTTGCGTAATGTCAGGATGCCAGGAATCAGACTGAGACAAGAAGTGCAAAAATAATCACACCTTTTTTAATAACAAAAAATAATAAAAAGTCCACAAGTCAGGGGGGCGGAGCCTACAGCTGTTGCGGGAGGTCATGTTTTGAAGGAGCTCCTGGCCTTCATTAGGTTTTAAAGAATTATTTACTATATAATTGGATCTCTATAACAAAGATTTCAACTACAATCTTCTGGTAAGCCCTGGGAGATTTTGGAAACCTATCCTGTAAAGCTAATCCTCCCTATGTTCTTCAGCTAAGCGGCGAGGGACAGACCGCATGGTAGTGAGAGCTGTGTCGTGTTTCTGTTTTCCTTCTCTGCTGGGGCTGCCGCACATTCCCCCCCCCCCAGGATTTGTAGGGTCCTGGGTTACAAGCAGCGAATGGTGCTGCTCTACATTCTTTACTAAAACCACATAAACATTTTTGAAAAGAACTGTGACTACAGTACTAGTCTGAACAATGGCGACTACCGAATCCATTATATTAGAACTCAGCATGTTCCTGGACTTCCATCAGACAGCCTTTGCAGAAAGGCTTCACGAAGCCTGTAGCTCAATCCGGGAAGTCATATACAATAAGGGCAATGGAATTGCCTCAGATGGAGAGCCCTGTATGAGTGGTGACCCCCTGGGGCCCCGACACTCGCCATCCCGTAACTCTCAATACCGCGATGTGAAAGCAAGCCAACAAGCCTCATTGAAGTATTCACAAGCTGCAGGTATACTCCGGACCTCATTAGATCAGGCTGAGCAGGCCGGTTGCAGTTTGGCTACAGTTGCCCGGAGCACAGAGGTAAAACGCAGGCCTAAAGCATTATACACTGCTGAAACCACGGCACAACTTGAGGCGAGTAAAATGAATAAGCAGCCCCAGACCTTAAAGAGTTCTGCAGAATCGGCTTACCGCTCTGATGAGGGTCCACCAGGGGACTCCGGACTTCAAGATGTAAGGTACTACAGAACAGACACTTTCATGCCGGGAAGTACTGAACATGTGTGGGACCTTTATTTATTAAAGCGCTACGTGGCAGAAACCGGGGACACTATGCATACTTCCCTGAAAGCTTTTACCTCACCATCTACCGACCAGCCCGAAAAGGACTTTATGCATGCACGAAGAACACTGCTCCTAATCTTGCCTGACATACAGCTGACGCATGAACATGTTCATTTACAAATAGAACAATTTATAGTAAAAGCTGGTGTAGGCTAGAAGATATGTTGCTACGACATTGAACCCGGCTATCATACTAGTCGGCAGAGGTCTGTGGCCATAAAGATTATAGTCTTGGCCCTGTTTGCTTATTTTTAAAGTTAGCTCCTCGCATACCAGCCAATTGTGAGTTCCGGTGTGTGCAACTTTTGAGTCGGTTACTTGTTATGGTATGGCTGCCTAGATAAATGCTATATGCGGAGCTCTAATTTAGCACTGTTCTTATTTAAATATATAACCGTTCAACTTTACTCAGCACCTGTACTGTTTGTGTAATAGATGTGTGCCAATGTTCTATTTGTCCCCTCTGAGGTTCATGTCTTTCCCTTTTGCCGTTGTATAGTTTAACAATGTTTTATGATCATGCTGTGCTTGCTGTGATGACATACATACTTGATAACACGGATGTAGTGGAGTTATATGACTGCTAGGATTTAGCTGGACATATCCTATAATATTTACTATATTTAAAGCTTAGCCAAACCCTAGATTAGTAAATCACGCTATTCATGTTACCTGTACACTGTGTGCAGAATTATTAGGCAAATGAATATTTTGACCACATCATCCTCTTTATGCATGTTGTCTTACTCCAAGCTGTATAGGCTCAAAAGCCTACTACCAATTAAGCATATTAGGTGATGTGCATCTCTGTAATGAGAAGGGGTGTGGTCTAATGACATCAACACCCTATATCAGGTGTGCATAATTCTTAGGCAACTTCCTTTCCTTTGGCAAAATGGGTCAAAAGAAGGACTTGACAGGCTCAGAAAAGTAAAAAATATTGAGATATCTTGCAGAGGGATGCAGCACTCTTAAAATTGCAAAGCTTCTGAAGCGTGATCATCGAACAATCAAGCGTTTCATTCAAAATAGTCAACAGGGTCGCAAGAAGCGTGTGGAAAAACCAAGGCGCAAAATAACTGCCCATGAACTGAGAAAAGTCAAGCGTGCAGCTGCCAAGATGCCACTTGCCACCAGTTTGGCCATATTTCAGAGCTGCAACATCACTGGAGTGCCCAAAAGCACAAGGTGTGCAATACTCAGAGACATGGCCAAGGTAAGAAAGGCTGAAAGACGACCACCACTGAACAAGACACACAAGCTGAAACGTCAAGACTGGGCCAAGAAATATCTCAAGACTGATTTTTCTAAGGTTTTATGGACTGATGAAATGAGAGTGAGTCTTGATGGGCCAGATGGATGGGTCCGTGGCTGGATTGGTAAAGGGCAGAGAGCTCCAGTCCGACTCAGACGCCAGCAAGGTGGAGGTGGAGTACTGGTTTGGGCTGGTATCATCAAAGATGAGCTTGGGGGGCCTTTTCGGGTTGAGGATGGAGTCAAGCTCAACTCCCAGTCCTACTGCCAGTTTCTGGAAGACACCTTCTTCAAGCAGTGGTACAGGAAGAAGTCTGCATCCTTCAAGAAAAACATGATTTTCATGCAGGACAATGCTCCATCACACGCGTCCAAGTACTCCACAGCGTGGCTGGCAAGAAAGGGTATAAAAGAAGAAAATCTAATGACATGGCCTCCTTGTTCACCTGATCTGAACCCCATTGAGAACCTGTGGTCCATCATCAAATGTGAGATTTACAAGGAGGGAAAACAGTACACCTCTCTGAACAGTGTCTGGGAGGATGTGGTTGCTGCTGCACGCAATGTTGATGGTGAACAGATCAAAACACTGACAGAATCCATGGATGGCAGGCTTTTGAGTGTCCTTGCAAAGAAAGGTGGCTATATTGGTCACTGATTTGTTTTTGTTTTGTTTTTGAATGTCAGAAATGTATATTTGTGAATGTTGAGATGTTATATTGGTTTCACTGGTAAAAATAAATAATTGAAATGGGTATATATTTGTTTTTTGTTAAGTTGCCTAATAATTATGCACAGTAATAGTCACCTGCACACACAGATATCCCCCTAAAATAGCTATAACTAAAAACAAACTAAAAACTACTTCCAAAAATATTCAGCTTTGATATTAATGAGTTTTTTGGGTTCATTGAGAACATGGTTGTTGTTCAATAATAAAATTAATCCTCAAAAATACAACTTGCCTAATAATTCTGCACTCCCTGTAGTTTATTTTTTTAGATGCCTATAATTAGCGCCCCTAGTTAATAATATATTGGCTACCCGAACAGGAGATCATTAGTCTCAGACACCTTATAGTGCAATCTACTTGAGCTTTATTGCATTTGTGTATCAAGCTTTACTCCTCATCCCCATACGAGTTCTAACCTAAAATGGCCACAGTGGACGTTGCGCGGTCAGTGGGCGGGTTGATGCGATGTTACCAGCAACTGCTACTTGGGGCCCTGTTTTAATGTACATAGCTCAGGCTACCCTTCAAATGCACGGTTCCCCTCTATTGTTATTACCATTCCTGCCCACCCTATATACCTTTGCCCCTCATGATGGTCTCTATATCTTTGCTATATCTCGTTACTATTCAACAGAGACCATATACAATGTTTATTATTATTTCTTGCTTAGCTAGTGAACAACAGTACAACCAATTTCCAACATAAGGGACTTCTAGTTTATCATTCTGGGGCTCTGTAAATAAAAGTGAATGGGGCACCATACAGATATGTCATGGGTCGCTCATTATTAACCTTTCTGAATGCTAGTTATTTTTGAGGAGTACTGTATCCCAGTTACATTGGCACCTATTGATATCTATTATGCACCCATGTTAGGCAGCTGATATTCCATGTGTGTGAGGCAGGTTCCCATTGTTTGGCTAGTTTTGTTTTTGTGTCATTTTTACATTGTTATTCTAGAATGTGGTTTTTATTATTATAAGGTTCTATACTATATCAAGCCCAAAAGTGGCTAGAGACTCTAAATACTTACCTCCAATGTATATGTATGCTATATTATGGTCCAAGAGTGACCTACTAAACTTAGTGGAGGTCTATATATATTCATAAAATGAGGTTACAGCTATCTTTTGCCATCCTTATTTTAAATATGTATGCAACGGTCTAGGTGCCTTTTTCTTTTCTCCTTTTTTCTTATATGATTGTACCATCATATTCCAATGTACATACCACTCCTGTTTTGGCAATTTTACATATACTGTACATGTTTGCAATAACCTCAATAAAGAAAATTAAAAAAAAAAAAAAAAAAGTCCACAAGTCAAATAACAAGCCAGGAGTCAAAACCAGAGCTGGTAGTCAGACGAGCCGAGTCAGGAGCCAAAGCGAGTAGTCAGACGAGCAGGAATCAGGAACAAGGAGAAAAGCAGAGTCAGGAACAAGCCAGGGATCAGGAACCAGGAGGGATGTTAGACAGTCAGGTAATACACAGGAACTGGAACACAGGCACTCACAAACTGGTCTGAGACAACACAAGGACAAAGCATACTGAACAGAGGCCCTTTAAATAATAACTGATGACATCACAATTCTGAGACTGCCACCTGTCTCACACGGATGATGATGTACAGCAGTCTGACCATAAAAGGACGTGCAGGAAATGAGCAGTATCACACACAATGCCCCAGAGTCAGCAAGAGAGGTGAGTAAAAATGGCTGCCAGCAGCACATGGCAAACAAAGCAGAGAAAAAACCCTGACATATATATGATCTAAATGCACATTTCTTTTTTATCTGAGCATTCCCTCTGAACATTGACTGAAGTAACAACTGGACATTACACCTTTACAAATTTATTAGATCGGAAATATGTTAATCTTATCACAGATGACCCTTTTAACTTTGCTCTTTACTTGGGTACTCTCTCATTTTCAGAACCAGATGGACTAGATCCATATTTATACCCTTCAGGCGAAAATTGTCTTAGATTTTGTACCTTCTGTATGTTCCAACATTTTTGATACGCAAGTAAATCCTAATATATTTATATGAAAAGTTATTTTAAATATATACTTTTCTGATTGATATATATATATATATATATATATATATATATATATATATATATATATATATATATCATGAAAACAGAGACTGGAATATATATTTAAAATTGTGAAACCTTTGATTCAAAATCAGATTTGGAATTTTAAGGATTATATGATTTGTTTGATATGACTTCAGTGAATAATTAGAGTTCACAGACATGAAAAGTAATTAACTAATGCTGTAAATTTTATCTAACAATCTATATCCTATAAACGCTTGCAATTATCTAATATTTGTCTTTCATGCTATAGTTGAACAAGAAATTACTCATTACATATTACAAAAGCTAAAATGTAAAACATTTGGGTTTACCACCACCATAACTCAAATGAGTATTGCTTTTTTCTCTAGAAATAACCTTCACCAAACCACAAATCAAACCTGTTTTCTGCTGATGAGAGTTAATAAACTCTACACAGCTATCTAGAAGTGGTTTGTTTTTTGCTGCACCTACCTCATAAAAAGGATTGTACTTGGAAGCAAAAATCATGAGATATTGTATATCTAATTTGCATATCTTACTCAGAGTTCTCTGGTGCATTGTTAACAATATATACAGAGTACTTCTGGGGTAAAAGAAGTGGGGATACTTACATAGATTTGCTTATTTTGTATACAATAATTCTATGGCTCTTTCTTTTATGAAATGGAATATTTTAATATCATGCTTTTATCTCCACCATAACTCTAATGAGCATTGCTTTTTCTTTGGAAATAAGCTTCACCAAGCAGCAAATCAACCCTTTCTTCTGCTAATGAGAGTTAAAGTGAAGGTAAAGTCAAGCTAACTGCGTTACGGAAATTGAACATTGAACATAAGCCTAAGTTTCATTCATGGATTCGTCAATCAAAGCTTTTTAGCAGTTATAATACCTTATTCAAATTTTTCGTCATTGATGACAATTTATACAATTTACAGTCAATGCTGCCCCCCGGGGTGTTCAATCACCTTTACAAATACACCCATTGTATAATGTGCGCATGCGCAATATAATTAGCGCATGCGGACAAAAAACATAATTTATGCTTACCTGATAAATTTATTTCTCTTGTGATGTATCGAGTCCACGGATTCATCCATACTTGTGGGATATTCTCCTTCCCTACAGGAAGTGGCAAAGAGAGCACCCACAGCAGAGCTGTCTATATAGCTCCTCCCTTAGCTCTACCACCCAGTCATTCGACTTAAGGCTAGGAAGAAAAAGGAGAAACTATAGGGTGCAGTGGTGACTGAAGTTTTTTAAATAAAAATATACTGCCTGTCTTAAATAAACAGGGCGGGCCGTGGACTCGATACATCACAAGAGAAATCAATTTATCAGGTAAGCATAAATTCATCCATACTTGTGGGATACCAATACCAAAGCTTTAGGACACGGATTAAGGGAGGGACAAGACAGGTACCTTAAACGGAAGGCACCACTGCTTGTAGAACCTGTCTCCCAAAAATAGCCTCCGAAGAAGCAAAAGTATCGAATTTGGAAAAAGTATGAAGTGAAGACCAAGTCGCCGCCTTACAAATCTGTTCAACAGAAGCCTAATTTTTAAAAGCCCATGTGGAAGCCACTGCTCTAGTAGAATGAGCAGTAATTATTTCAGGAGGCTGCTGACCAGCAGTCTCATAAGCCAAACGGATGATGTTTTTCAGCCAAAAGGAAAGAGAGGTAGCCGTAGCCTTTTGACCTCTCCGTTTACCAGAATAAACAACAAACAATGAAGATGTTTGACGGAAATCTTTAGTTGCTTGTAAGTAGAACTTTAAAGCACGAACCACATCAAGATTGTGCAACAGACGTTCCTTCTTTGATGAAGGATTAGGACACAGTGAAGGAACAACAATCTCCTGATTGATATTCCTATTAGAAACAACCTTAGGAAGAAACCCAGGTTTGGTACGCAAAACCACCTTATCTGCATGGAAAACAAGGTAAGGTGAATCACACTGCAAAGCAGATAACTCAGAAACTCTTCGAGCCGAAGAGATAGCTACTAAAAACAAAACTTTCCAAGATAGAAGCTTAATATCTATGGAATGCATAGGTTCAAACGGAACCCCTTGAAGAACTTTAAGAACTAAGTTTAGGCTCCATGGCAGAGCAACAGGTTTAAATACAGGCTTGATCCTAACCAAGGCCTGACTAAAACGCTTGAACGTCTGGGACATCTGCCAGACGTTTGTGTAAAAGAATAGACAAAGCCGATATTAGTCCTTTTAAGGAACTAGCTGCTAATCCCTTCTCCAATCCTTCTTGGAGAAAGGACAATATTCTAGGAATCCTAATCTTACTCCATGAGTAACCCTTGGATTCACACCAATAAAAATATTTGCGCCAAATCTTATGATAGATCTTCCTGGTGACAGGCTTTCTAGCTTGAATCAGGGTATCAATGACCGACTCAGAGAAACCACGCTTTGATAAAATCAGGCGTTCAATCTCCAAGCAGTCAGACGCAGAGAAATTAGATTTGGATGCGTGAATGGACCTTGGATTAGAAGGTCCTGCCTCATTGGCAGAGTCCACGGTGGAACCGATGACATGTCCACTAGGTCTGCATACCAAGTCCTGCGTGGCCACGCAGGTGCTATCAGAATCACCGAAGCTCTCTGCTGCTTGATTCTGGCAACCAGACGTGGGAGGAGAGGAAACGGTGGAAATACATAGGCCAGATTGAAGGACCAGGGCACTGCTAGAGCATCTATCAGTACCGTCTGGGGATCCCGGGACCTGGACCCGTAACGAGGAAGTTTGGCATTCTGACGGGACGCCATCAGATCCAATTCTGGTGTGCCCCATAGCCGAGTCAGCTGGGCAAATACCTCCGGATGGAGCTCCCACTCTCCCGGATGAAAAGTCTGACGACTTAGAAAATCCGCCTCCCAGTTCTCTACTCCTGGGATATGGATTGCTGAGAGATGGCAAGAGTGATCCTCCGCCCATCGGATTATTTTGGTTACCTCCATCATCGCTAGAGAACTCCGTGTTCATCCTTGATGATTAATATAAGCTACAGTCGTGATGTTGTCCGACTGAAATCTGATGAATTTGGCCGCAGCAAGCTGGGGCCACGCCTGAAGCGCATTGAATATCGCTCTCAGTTCTAGAATGTTTATCGGGAGGAGAGTTTCCTCCTGAGACCATAAGCCCTGTGCTTTCAGGGAGTTCCAGACTGCACCCCAGCCTAACAGGCTGGCATCTGTCGTTACTATGAGCCACTCTGGCCTGCGGAAACACATTCCCTGAGACAGGTGGTCCTGAAACAACCACCAGAGAAGAGAATCTCTGGTCTCCTGATCCAGATGTATTTGAGGAGATAAATCTGCATAATCCCCATTCCACTGTTTGAGCATGCATAGTTGCAGTGGTCTGAGGTGTAGGCGGGCAAAAGGGACTATGTCCATTGCCGCTACCATGAGTCCGATTACCTCCATGCACTGAGTCACTGTTTGCTGAGGAATGGAATGAAGAGCTCGGCAAGTGATTAAAAGTTTTGATTTTCTGACCTCCGTCAGAAATATTTTCATTTCTACCGAGTCTATCAGAGTCCCTAAGAAGGAAACTCTTGTGAGAGGGAAGAGAGAACACTTTTTTATGTTCATCTTCCATCCGTGAGATCTCAGAAAAGCCAACACGATGTCCGTATGAGACTTGGCTAGTTGGAAAGTCGACGCCTGAATTAAGATGTCGTCTAGTTAAGGCACCACTGCTATGCCCCGCGGCCTTAGCACCGCCAAAAGGGACCATAGCACTTTTGTGAAAATTCTGGGAGCCGTGGCCAACCCGAAGGGAAGGGCCACAAACTGGTAATGCCTGTCCAGAATGGCAAATCTGAGGAATTGATGATGATGATCTCTGTGAATAGGGATGTGTAGATACGCATCCTTTAAGTCCACGGTAGTCATATATTGACCCTCCTGGATCAACGGTAGAATAGTTTGAATAGTCTCCATCTTGAATGATGGTACTCTGAGGAATTTGTTTAGAATTTTGAGATCCAAATAACACTTAGAAAAAAATGGTACCATGCCTTTAAGAGAAAAAAAGCTGCAAAAAATCTGCAAAACAGTGTAAAAAAGCAGTAAACACAACAAAATGTTTACAGTAGCATCATAAAGCCTTAGTAACTTTGCGCAGCTAGGCAAATAAACAATTAACCCCTTAATGTAAAAACCGGATTGACAAAACATCAAAAACCGGTAAAAAACGTTCAGCACCTTGCCACAGCTCTGCTGTGGCGCCTACCTGCCCTTTATAAACGATTTGTGGGGGAAAAAACTTCTTTACAGCCCTCAAACACAGTAGGAACCTCTGGAGAAGTAGCTGGATGTCTCTGAGGAAAAGAAACTGCGCAACTGAGGCGTGAAAATAGGCCCCTCCCACCTCACTCGATGTTATGGGGCCTAAAAGAAACACAACAGAGTGTTTCTTAAACTAGCCATGTGGGTTAATAACCCTTAACCAAGCCACAATGACCCCTTAAAGTCCCTCAAAAAACGTTATATTTGCATTTTGTAATAAAAAACAAAAAACGTTTTTTCCTATCAGTGTCACCAGTAACTAATGAGCCCTTAATGCAAGCTAGGATTCCTACTAAGTGTCTGAATACAGCTTACCCTTCCCTCATGGGGATATTGCCAGTCTTTTCTAGAATAATCACAGTCTGCCTAGAAAAAAATAGACTGAACATACCTCAATGCAGTTTAGCCTGCAAACTGTTCCCCCAACTGAAGTTTTCCTGTACTCTTCAGGCCTTGTGAGAACAGCAGTGGATCTTAGTTACAAAGTGCTAAGATCATCATCCTCCTTGCAGAAATCTTCATCCCTTTTCTGACAGAGAGTAAATAGTACACACCGGTACCATTTAAAATAACAAACTTTTGCTTGAGAAAATAAAAACTAACATTTTTGTCACCACACTCACTCTGCCCTTCCTAGTACTTAGAGTAGGCAAAGAGAATGACTGGGGGTGGCGCTAAGGGAGGAGACAGCTCTGCTGTGGGTGCTCTCTTTGCCACTTCCTGTAGGGAAGGAGAATATCCCACAAGTATGGATGAATCCGTGGACTCGATACATCTTACAAGAGAAATACTGATTTGTTTTCTGTGTATATGTGTGTTCATGAGTCGTGCATGTTCTGTTACAGCCAGCATGATTGATACAGTGAAGTGAAGAGACTGAAGTTTAAGTGCAGGCTGGCGCATGCACATATACATTTATTCACGGGAGCGCGCTTCATAGCTACGTATAGAACAGGTGGGACCACTCTATACGTCACACATTGAAAAAGCAGGAAGTTTTGGATGGGAGGAGTTGGCTACAAAACAGTACAGATTTTTAAACTTGTATTAAATAAAAATACATCTTTTTTTTACAAAAAAAACTTAGCGACAATGTTAACTGAGACTTAATATAAGCGTAGCATAGATCCAAAATGGTTAACATTACCTTCACTAAACTATCCAGAAGTGGTTTGTTTTTTGCTGCTCCCAATCCATAAAGGGGATTGCATTTAGAAACAAAAAGCATGAGATATTGTATATTTAATCTGCATATCTAACCCAGGCCTAGATTTGGAGTTTGGCGGTAGCCGTGAAAACCAGCGTTAGAGGCTCCTAACGCTGGTTTTAGGCTACCGCCGGTATTTGGAGTCACTCAAAATAGGGTCTAACGCTCACTTTCCAGCCGCGACTTTTCCATACCGCAGATCCCCTTACGTAAATTGCGTATCCTATCTTTTCAATGGGATTTTTATAACTCCGGTATTTAGAGTCGTTTCTGAAGTGAGCGTTAGACATCTAACGACAAAACTCCAGCCGCAGGAAAAAAGTCAGTAGTTAAGAGCTTTCTGGGCTAACACCGGTTTATAAAGCTCTTAACTACTGTGCTCTAAAGTACACTAACACCCATAAACTACCTATGTACCCCTAAACCGAGGTCCCCCCACATCGCCGACACTCGAAAAAATTTTTAACCCCTAATCTGCCGACCGCCACCTACGTTATACTTATGTACCCCTAATCTGCTGCCCCTAACACCGCCGACCCCTGTATTATATTTATTAACCCCTAACCTGCCCCCACAACGTCGCCTCCACCTGCCTACACTTATTAACCCCTAATCTGCCGACCGCAAAGCGCCGCCACCTACGTTATCCTTATGTACCCCTAATCTGCTGCCCCTAACACCGCCGACCCCTATATTATATTTATTAACCCCTAATCTGCCCCCCTCAACGTCGCCTCCACCTGCCTACACTTATTAACCCCTAATCTGCCGACCGGACCTGAGCGCTACTATAATAAAGTTATTAACCCCTAATCCGCCTCACTAACCCTATAATAAATAGTATTAACCCCTAATCTGCCCTCCCTAACATCGCCGACACCTAACTTCAATTATTAACTCCTAATCTGCCGACTGAATCTCGCCGCTATTCTAATAAATGGATTAACCCCTAAAGCTAAGTCTAACCCTAATACTAACACCCCCCTAAGTTAAATATAATTTAAATCTAACGAAATTAATTAACTCTTATTAAATAAATTATTCCTATTTAAAGCTAAATACTTACCTGTAAAATAAATCCTAATATAGCTACAATATAAATTATAATTATATTATAGCTATTTTAGGATTAATATTTATTTTACAGGTAAATTTGTATTTATTTTAACCATGTACAATAGCTATTAAATAGTTAAGAACTATTTAATAGCTATTAAATAGTTAAGAACTATTTAATAGCTAAAATAGTTAAAATAATTACAAATTTACCTGTAAAAGGAATCCTAACATAAGTTACAAATAAACCTAACACTAGACTATCAATAAATTAATTAAATAAACTACCTACAATTATCTACAATTAACCTAACACTACACTATCAATAAATTAATTAAATACAATTGCTACAAATAAATACAATTAAATAAACTAGCTAAAGTACAAAAAATAAAAAAGAACTAAGTTACAAAAAATAAAAAAAATATTTACAAACATAAGAAAAATATTACAACAATTTTAAACTAATTACACCTACTCTAAGCCCCCTAATAAAATAACAAAGCCCCCAAAATAAAAAAATGCCCTACCCTATTCTAAATTACTAAAGTTCAAAGCTCTTTTACCTTACCAGCCCTGAACAGGGCCCTTTGCGGGGCATGCCCCAAGAAATACAGCTCTTTTGCCTGTAAAAAAAAACATACAATACCCAAGCCCCCCAACATTACAACCCACCACCCACATACCCCTAATCTAACCCAAACCCCCCTTAAATAAACCTAACACTAAGCCCCTGAAGATCATCCTACCTTGTCTTCACCTCACCGGGTATCACACCGATCCGTCCAGAAGAGCTCCTCCGATGTCCTGATCCAAGCCCAAGCTGGGGGCTGAAGAGGTCCATGATCCGGCTGAAGTCTTCATCCAAGCGGGGCAGAAGAGGTCTTCCATCCGATTGAAGTCTTCATCCAAGCGGCATCCATCCGGAGCGAAGCGGCAGCATCCTGAAGACCTCCACCGCGGAACATCCATCTTGGCCGACGACTGAACGACGAATGACGGTTCCTTTAAATGACGTCATCCAAGATGGCGTCCCTCGAATTCCGATTGGCTGATAGGATTCTATCAGCCAATCGGAATTAAGGTAGGAATATTCTGATCAGAATCAAGTTCAATCCGATTGGCTGATCCGATCAGCCAATCATATTGAGCTCGCATTCTATTCGCTGTTCCGATCAGCCAATAGAATGCAAGCTCAATCTGATTGGCTGATTGGATCAGCCAATCGGATTGAACTTGATTCTGATTGGCTGATTCCATCAGCCAATCAGAATATTCCTACCTTAATTCCAATTGGCTGATAGAATCCTATCAGCCAATCGGAATTCGAGGGATGCCATCTTGGATGACGTCATTTAAAGGAACCGTCATTCGTCGTTCAGTCGTCGGCCAGGATTGATGTTCCGCGGTGGAGGTCTTCAGGATGCTGCCGCTTCGCTCCGGATGGATGCCGCTTGGATGAAGACTTCAATCGGAAGGAAGACCTCTTCTGCCCCGCTTGGATGAAGACTTCAGCCGGATCATGGACCTCTTCAGCCCCCCGCTTGGGCTTGGATCAGGACATCGGAGGAGCTCTTCTGGACGGATCGGTGTGATACCCGGTGAGGTGAAGACAAGGTAGGATGATCTTCAGGGGCTTAGTGTTAGGTTTATTTAAGGGGGGTTTGGGTTAGATTAGGGGTATGTGGGTGGTGGGTTGTAATGTTGGGGGGCTTGGGTATTGTATGTTTTTTTTTACAGGCAAAAGAGCTGTATTTCTTGGGGCATGCCCCGCAAAGGGCCCTGTTCAGGGCTGGTAAGGTAAAAGAGCTTTGAACTTTAGTAATTTAGAATAGGGTAGGGCATTTTTTTATTTTGGGGGGCTTTGTTATTTTATTAGGGGGCTTAGAGTAGGTGTAATTAGTTTAAAATTGTTGTAATATTTTTCTTATGTTTGTAAATATTTTTTTATTTTTTGTAACTTAGTTCTTTTTTATTTTTTGTACTTTAGCTAGTTTATTTAATTGTATTTATTTGTAGCAATTGTATTTAATTAATTTATTGATAGTGTAGTGTTAGGTTAATTGTAGATAATTGTAGGTAGTTTATTTAATTAATTTATTGATAGTCTAGTGTTAGGTTTATTTGTAACTTATGTTAGGATTCCTTTTACAGGTAAATTTGTAATTATTTTAACTATTTTAGCTATTAAATAGTTCTTAACTATTTAATAGCTATTGTACATGGTTAAAATAAATACAAAGTTACCTGTAAAATAAATATTAATCCTAAAATAGCTATAATATAATTATAATTTATATTGTAGCTATATTAGGATTTATTTTACAGGTAAGTATTTAGCTTTAAATAGGAATAATTTATTTAATAAGAGTTAATTAATTTCGTTAGATTTAAATTATATTTAACTTCGGGGGGTGTTAGTGTTAGGGTTAGACTTAGCTTTAGGAGTTAATACATTTATTAGAATAGCGGTGAGCTCCAGTCGGCAGATTAGGGGTTAATGTTTGAAGTTAGGTGTCGGCGATGTTAGGGAGGGCAGATTAGGGGTTAATACTATTTATGATAGGGTTAGTGAGGCGGATTAGGGGTTAATAACTTTATTATAGTAGCGCTCAGGTCCGGTCGGCAGATTAGGGGTTAATAAGTGTAGGCAGGTGGAGGCGATGTTGTGGGGGGCAGATTAGGGGTTAATAAATATAATATAGGGGTCAGCGATGTTAGGGCAGCAGATTAGGGGTACATAGGGATAATGTAAGTAGCGGCGGTTTACGGAGCGGCAGATTAGGGGTTAATAATAATATGCAGGGGTCAGCGATAGCGGGGGGCGGCAGATTAGGGGTTAATAAGTGTAAGGTTAGGGGTGTTTAGACTCGGGGTACATGTTAGAGTGTTAAGTGCAGACGTAGGAAGGGTTACCGCATAGCAAACAATGGGGCTGCGTTAGGAGCTGAACGCGGCTTTTTTGCAGGTGTTTGGTTTTTTTTCAGCTCAAACAGCCCCATTGTTTCCTATGGGGGAATCGTGCACGAGCACGTTTTTGAGGCTGGCCGCGTCCGTAAGCAACTCTGGTATCGAGAGTTGAAGCTGCGTTAAAAATGCTCTACGCTCCTTTTTTGGAGCCTAACGCAGCCTTTATGTGGACTCTCAATACCAGAGTTATTTTTATGGTGCGGCCAGAAAAAAGCCGGCATTAGTTTTTCAGGTCGTTACCGACAAAACTCCAAATCTAGGCCCCAGTGTTTCCTGGTGCATTGGGGACAATGTATACAGAGTACTTTTCAGGTAAAGGGAGCAGGGATACTTGCCTAGATTTGATCATTTTATTGACAATAATTCTATGGCTTCAAATAAAAATCACTATGTTAAATAAGGACTTGGACAATTTAGCAATAATAAAACATATGTTCAACTCACTTTTAATCTAACAAATATATTTATAGTAGAATTACAAATATTATTAGAGGGATTTTTCTGATGGACTTCTAACTTAACAAATTGTTAAATAATTTGAAGTAGAGTCTCCTAAACATATACTAAAGAGATATAAGCACATAGGGGCCGAATTATCATTGTGCGAGCGGACATGATCCGATATTGTGGATCATGTCCGCTGCACAATGATAAATGCCAACAGCATACGCTCTCTGCATTTATCATTGCACCAGCAGTTCTTGTGAACTGCTTGTGCAATGCTGCCCCATGGGGTGTAAATCAACCCGATCCTATTCGATCGGGTTGATTTCTGGTGATGTCTGTCCGCCGCCTCAGAGCAGGCGGACAGGTTATCGAGCAGAAGTCTTTAGACCGCTGCTTCATAACTTGTATTTCTGGTGAGCCTGAAGGCTCGCCAGAAACACGGGGCATCAAGCTCCATACGGAGATTGATAAATAGGCCCCTTAGACCGATCCCAGATAAGCCTAATATTTCTGAAATAGGCACATAAGCAATACATTTAGTCAATGGACTGTTAATGGGTTTAAATACACAGATCCTAACAGCATATGTTAATATGCCGCTAAAAAAGTAGTACATTTTACTAGAAGCATTTTTGCTAAAGGAAGTATAATGCAAAAATGCTTATCTTTAAAACTGCAATGTACCAATGCACATTTCAATTATTACCTTACTATCCCTTTAACCACTCTGGATATTAAAGAGACACAAAGCACTTCTCTTATTGGAGAAGCTCAGATGACATCAAAAATGTATTTTATTGTATTAAAGGGGCATAAATCCTCACATTTTTACATTACAGTTTTAGATGAGATGCTGCTGCTGTTTTCTAACCTTGATAACTTATTTATATCTTATTTTCTAGACGTCATTTTCTATTTATGCACAATTAGTTTACTTATAAAACAGCATTATGGTGATGGGAGTAAGATATTCCCCCTCATATGCAAACTGGCACCTACAATACTTTTCTGTGTGCATGGTGTGTATAAGGAACACACCAAGTTCTATACTAAATATATATATTTGGCAGGACAATGTATCCACAACAGTTTTGTTAATTTCCTCAATTTGAATGATATTAATTTGCATTTCACTTTTTCCTGTTCACGGATATAGTTTGCCATACTTAGATGAGCTTGAAATTGCTAATTTTGTTGAAAAATAGAATATTTACTGAAGTCGTTCCTAAACCTTTAATAATATTAGGGGGTTATAAAGATTTGTGTTTTAACACACAATGCTCAATTACGCACTATATTACATTAGGTTTGAAAATTGTACTAATATCACTAAAGTATCTTTATTTTTATTTTTTTATTTATTTATTTATTTTTTTTTTTATTGAGGACAAAACAATGTTTTCACAATCAGCACATAGTACAGTCATTATATCAAACTTTCACATCATAACTGATTGACCAAGTTGTACATAAAAATATTACAGTCCTCATTTTTCTTCCCCATTTCCTTGGCATGGTGGGTCACTTTTGGGCACATGAAACAATGTTGATTTGTATCCAGGGGTTAAGAAAGATCAAAATAAACTGAACATGACAAATTGCATCTCAGGAGATAACGGTTTTGTGAAGACAGGGTTAGGAAAAAAAAAAAAAAGATGCCGTAAACCATGACTGATCACAGAGGTGGCATATACAATGATACAGTACAGTATTATTAGGTGTAGCACAATTATGAAGATGAAATTAAAAATTAGACCTCCATACTTGTCTCAACTAACATGGCGATATCACAGAAGAACTGAGTCCCTTAATGGTCAATAGTGACAGAAAGAATAGCTGTGGGAGCTGAGGTAAGCTCATGGGAGAAATCTTGTTGAAATATTAAGAGGGTTTAGCGCAGGAAAGCGCCATCATCCAAATGATTAACGCTTGGGTATGATACATGTCTAACAAGCGGTGATATTCATATAAACTGGGACGTAATTTGCTACCTAAGGAAGATAAAAATGTTAGGCACTTGGCCGCTGTCTCGGCCGCAGGCAACTAAGCCAGCGCCTATGTGTTAGTTGAGTTTAGGGGATACCTTCATATAAGAGCCTATGAAAGGTCATAGTTAGGTGTTAATAAAGAAGGCTAATATTTGTTGTTCCAAAAGCATAGTTAGGCTTTGGAAATCTCCCATATGTAGTTAGAACATGTCATCAGTTTCTATGGCTTTATGGTTCTGAAGTCCTGCGCCTCCTTGATATTGTATATTATGTAGGGGTAACATATGGTATGTGGGATTAAGTAATTTTAGATATCAGATATAGGGAGAAGACCATCTAAGAGTGAACATATTTACAAATAAACATGTGAACAATGTACCCAACTATGGCTATCAGAGAGTATGTTTCTAGCAAAGGTAATGCAAATGATACTGGTATATCAGCGTGGTTCAAACCTTTATTGGTACAAGGCCAGGTCCACTATAATGGTAGATATAAGAGTTCATTTCAGCTATACCATGCTTGCCAGAGCTTGCTAAATAAGACATTATGTTATGGTACCATGGGGCTCCCTTGTTGTCCGTCAGGCAGTTAAAAGTTCCTCCACTCCGGCTGCATGAGAAATCAGCAGAGGCCAGCTGCAAAGATGGCGTCTGAGCAAAAGCCGGTTTGGAATGGCGGCATACAAGTTTTTTACACTGGGTCGTCTCATGTATAACAGGCATGTTATCGGGCTGGGAGACCATGGAGCTACCAGGTGTTGCGTTGTCGACCAGCTTGCACAATGCATCTGTTATGCCTTTTGATGTCGATGTGACTTCTCGCAAGCTAGGCGGCTGGATCGCCATAGACACATGTGAGTCCTGCCCTGAGCTCGGCCCCGCAAGGCCCCTTCTATTCAGTACGGGATGTTCAGGAGCTCTCCTCATGTTGCAATCGGCCAATTTCTGCACGTCAGCTTCAGCAATTTTCAGGCCCCCTGGATGCAGTTGTATAGCTGTTGTGTCAGGCTTGACTTGTGGATCCGGTATGTGGCCGGGAGTCGGGTCCGTAGCGCAGGATCTCTTCTGCTGAGAAGGTAAACCAGTTGTATATGGAAAGGTTTTGTCACCCACATAAACGCCGAGTTCTGCTGGTCTTGTAGGCACATCCGACATTGCGCCTTTGCAGGTAAAGAAGCTTATTAGATTGTCATAAGGGGCTTTTTCCATCATGCGATGCAACAGGCCTTCTATTTTTGCAAATTGCTGATCATGACGATCCTGTAAGTTGTGTTCTCCTGCAAAAGCCATTATTCGCTATGTTAGGATTTATTCGTAGGGTGAGGAGGTATACTTTGTAAAGGACTGTGTAGCAGCCAGTTATGGCAAAAACCTCGGTAATCCGAGGGGGAAGCGCTGCCTATTGTGAGCTGCCGCTCTAGGCCTCTATTGTCCGATTCTGGGCTCTGATGTCAACAATACAGCTCAGATGGTTAAGTAAAGTATCCCACAGAGAGCTGTGGATTATTGTATAATCTTATATATCTTGCTGTAAAATTACTCCGACAATCGGCAGATTCTCAGTGTCTCTATCAGAGCTCAAGAAGATGCGACCATCCAGGATCGCTGCTTGGACACGCCCCCGTATCTTTATTTTTTAAATGAAAATATCATAAAAAGATAGAAAGAAGAAAATGCATACTTTGATAGTTTCCCTATTAATCTATTAATTCCCCCCAAAATTAATTTGTGATCCCTACACTAAAATATTAATAGAAACAGAGACCTGGGCAGGGCTAGAATACTGTGTTTGTGGCCGTAGGCAACTTGCACACACAGGGGCGTAGCTAGTAACCACAGGGCCCAGGTGCAAGAATCCAAGAAGGGCCCGCCCACCCCCCAAAAAATGTGAATTTGATACATATCTTTTTTTTTCAACATAATAATGTCAAAATTAAACTTTCATGTTTTAGATAGAGCATGGAATTTTAAACAAATTTCTAATTTACATCTATTATCTAATTTGATTTGTTCTCTTGGTATCCTTTATTGAAAAGGCTCAGAAGCAGCAGCAGTGCACTGCTGGAACCTATGTGCTGATTGGCGGCTGTGCATATATGCCTATCGTCATTGGCTCACCCAATGTGTTTATCGAGCTCACAGTAGTGCATTGCTGCTCCTTAAACAAAGGATACAAAGAGAAAGAAGCAAATTTGATAATATAAGTATAGTTGTTTCAAATTGTATACATCTGCACTTTCACTTCCACAGAGTCAGCAACCATTGTGCCATATCCAAATATATATTTATATAAATATTTAAAACAAAGTGTATAGATATGGATATATGTATGTATGTGTATGTGTATATATATATATCTATATATATATATATATATATATATATATATATACCGTATATATATATATATATATATATATATATATATATAGATATCTGTATATATATTTATTTATTTTGGTTTATAATCTATGTATCTATTTATATATAAATAATATCTTATCAGTCTTCTGTAACTATTCTAGAGACTAGAGCTGAAAAAAATTAGAGGCATCCGTCTAGGTTTTTTTTCACATTGAACTTAGTCTTACTTTAGTAATATTCATTGAGCATCCATGGAGGAACAGATGGCTGCATCTACAATGACAATGTGAGTGACTCTGAATTGACACTCTGGTTGCCCGACATGCAGCTAGATGCATCATGGTCCCACTCACACAGGACCCCCAGACAGCCCTGATTCTCCACCTGGCCCCCCGGGACCTGCGCTCACTGGGCTGTGTCTGCGCCAGCTTTTAGAATTTAAAAAATATATTATGATGTGTACTGAGATGAGGGAGGGGCAGACACAGCAGCATCAGCAGCCACCAGCTTGGCAAGTAAAATGTACTCACAAGCAACTAACTAATTGTCTAGCTGCTGCAACTGACTGCTGAAAGTTCTTCATGTCTGCTGCTGTGCAATGCCTGTGACGTCTGAATTCTGGGGATGGGTGGGTCACCCTGTGTGGCATGCACGGATGATCTTCGCCATGGGTCCTACAAAAAATTGTGGGAACTCACCAAGACTTCTTTCCCCACCCCCTTACAATTAATATTGTTTTATACACACACACACTTAAACACACAAAATGGGGCCGATTTATCAAGCTCCGTATAGCTCCGTATTGGCCGCGAATCTGTAGGGAGCGGCATTGCACCAGCAGTTCAAAAGAACTGCTGGTGCAATGATAAATGCAGGCAGAGTATGCTGTTGGCATTTATCGATGTGCAGCGGACATGATACGCTACATCGTATCATGTCCGCTCGCACTATGGTAAATATACCCCAATGTATTATATATATATATATATACAGGGAGTGCAGAATTATTAGGCAAATGAGTATTTTGACCACATCATCCTCTTTATGCATGTTGTCTTACTCCAAGCTGTATAGGCTCAAAAGCCTACTACCAATTAAGCATATTAGGTGATGTGCATCTCTGTAATGCAGAGCTTTCCAAACTTTTCATGTTGGTGACGCACTTTTTAGACCTACATCATTTCGCGACACAGTAATTCAGTTTGAGTAGCAAACAGGAGGTTAAACTAACTTGTTTTAAGAGATACGGACACATACATAAATTATATAATAACAAAATGTATTTACAAGTAACAGTATGTATGTGCAAGAATTAAACAAAAAGTTTAATAACACCAATAGCTACTTACTATTTTAATGGGATGTATGAGGTTGATCAGATGAACACAGTTTCTGAATATTTGGTGGAATATTAGATAAAGACACTTGCATTTCATCATCAAGCATTGTTAAGCTTCCACTTCTTATCCATATATCAAGAGCAGGAGCAGCAATGCACTACTGGGAGTTAGTTGCAAAAAAACCCCCCAATGACTTCAGCTCATCATTTAAGCTGCCGCCCTCAGAGCTTGGTGAGTCCGATTGACTACTGCCCACGATGCATACACACTGCTGTCCCACTCACTGACTATACATCACGAGCCAATTAAGGAGACTACACGTGCAGTCAGGAGCCAATGGGAATAGTTTCAGTCCCCACTGAGCTGCGCCAATAGGTTAAGATGATCTGTGACCCACTAGGTATCAATCACGTGTCAACCATGTGATATGCGTAGCAGGTAGGCGGAAAGTCAGAGACCCAAAAAAAAAATTTTTTTTTAAAAATGTGTGCTGAAGCAGGGACACACCTACACACTGCTGCCGACACACTAGTGTGTCCCGACACACAGTTTGGAAAGCACTGCTGTAATGAGAAGGGGTGTGGTCTAATGACATCAACACCCTATTTCAGGTGTGCATAATTATTAGGCAACTTCCTTTCCTTTGGCAAAATGGGTCAAAAGAAGGACTTGACAGGCTCAGAAAAGTCAAAAATAGTGAGATATCTTGCAGAGGGATGCAGCACTCTTAAAATTGCAAAGCTTCTGAAGCGTGATCATCGAACAATCAAGCGTTTCATTCAAAATAGTCAACAGGGTCGCAAGAAGCGTGTGGAAAAACCAAGGCGCAAAATAACTGCCCATGAACTGAGAAAAGTCAAGCGTGCAGCTGCCAAGATGCCACTTGCCACCAGTTTGGCCATATTTCAGAGCTGCAACATCACTGGAGTGCCCAAAAGCACAAGGTGTGCAATACTCAGAGACATGGCCAAGGTAAGAAAGGCTGAAAGACGACCACCACTGAACAAGACACACAAGCTGAAACGTCAAGACTGGGCCAAGAAATATCTCAAGACTGAATTTTCTAAGGTTTTATGGACTGATGAAATGAGAGTGAGTCTTGATGGGCCAGATGGATGGGCCCGTGGCTGGATTGGTAAAGGGCAGAGAGCTCCAGTCCGACTCAGACGCCAGCAAGGTGGAGGTGGAGTACTGGTTTGGGCTGGTATCATCAAAGATGAGCTTGTGGGGCCTTTTAGGGTTGAGGATGGAGTCAAGCTCAACTCCCAGTCCTACTGCCAGTTTCTGGAAGACACCTTCTTCAAGCAGTGGTACAGGAAGAAGTCTGCATCCTTCAAGAAAAACATGATTTTCATGCAGGACAATGCTCCATCACACGCGTCCAAGTACTCCACAGCGTGGCTGGCAAGAAAGGGTATAAAAGAAGAAAATCGAATGACATGGCCTCCTTGTTCACCTGATCTGAACCCCATTGAGAACCTGTGGTCCATCATCAAATGTGAGATTTACAAGGAGGGAAAACAGTACACCTCTCTGAACAGTGTCTGGGAGGCTGTGGTTGCTGCTGCATGCAATGTTGATGGTGAACAGATCAAAACACTGACAGAATCCATGGATGGCAGGCTTTTGAGTGTCCTTGCAAAGAAAGGTGGCTATATTGGTCACTGATTTGTTTTTGTTTTGTTTTTGAATGTCAGAAATGTATATTTGTGAATGTTGAGATGTTATATTGGTTTCACTGGTAAAAATAAATAATTGAAATGGGTATATATTTGTTTTTTGTTAAGTTGCCTAATAATTATGCACAGTAATAGTCAAGTGCACACAAAGATATCCCCCTAAAATAGCTATAACTAAAAACAAACTAAAAACTACTTCCAAAACTATTCAGCTTTGATATTAATGAGTTTTTTGGGTTCATTGAGAACATGGTTGTTGTTCAATAATAAAATTAATCCTCAAAAATACAACTTGCCTAATAATTCTGCACTCCCTGTATATATGGAACAAAAAGGATTTAACAGCGCCTATACATCCAATATAACTGAGAGTGATGTAGAAAGGATAAGTCCAAAAAGTCCTGATGATATAATAAGTAAATGATGAATCGCCAAATATCAGTTGATATAAGATAAGTTGGTATGAAATACCCTTACCAGATATTACCCCAATCTAATTAGGTAAGTATGCCACACTGGGGGTATATGTAGGCGGTAGATCTCTTTCTGGATGCCGGTAAGTGTTGCCTTTGTGATTTCGTCTGCCTCCTGGAGTATGTAGGGATGTAGTTCTTGCAGTGAAGATATCCCACAAGTTTCCTGTGCAGGTGTATTTATAGCCTCTTGGAGTGATTCTCTATCCCGGTATAAACTTTCTCCTCCGTAGGGGTACCCAGGGAAGCAAAAGAGCGTAGATAGTGTAATACAGCTTTTAATACAAAGTAAGCAGGTAAAATACAGCATACATTAAACTCACATTTATAACCCTCTAACACAATGAGGTATGATCACAGCGTATAACACCATAGATGGTCTCTCAAAGTATGTATCAGATGAGATTCCCAAATAGGATTAACAAGGATTAACAAGGATATAAGGGGAGAAATGTCACCTTATATCCTTGTTAATCCTATTTGGGAATCTCATCTGATACATACTTTGAGAGACCATCTATGGTGTTATACGCTGTGATCATACCTCATTGTGTTAGAGGGTTATAAAACAAAAAGCTCCATAACGCAGCCCCATTGGTGTCTATGGGGAAAGAAAAAGTTACGTTTAAACCTAACACCCTAACATAAAAAACATGTCTAAACACCCCTAATCTGCTGCCTCTAACATGGCCTCCCACATCACTACATAAATATATTAACCCCTAAACCTAACCCTAACGTAAAACTAAGCCTAAGTCTAAGCCTAACCCTAACCCCCCCTAAATTAAATATAATTAAAATTAATCTAAATTAAACTTACAATTATTACCTAAATAATTCCTATTTAAAACTAAATACTTACCTGCAAAAAAAACCCCTAAGCTAGCTACAATATAACTAATAGTTATATTGTAGCTAGCTTAGGTTTTATTTTTATTTCACAGGTAAGTTTGTATTTATTTTAACTAGGTAGACTAGTTAGTAAATAGTTATTAACTATTTACTAGCTACCTAGTTAAAATAAATACAAATTTACCTGTAGAATAAAACCTAACCTGCCTTACACTAAAACCTAACATTACAATCAAATCAAATAAATTAAATGAATAAAATACAATTATCTAAATTACAAAAAAATAAACTCTAAATTACACAAAATAAAAAAAGAAATTATCAAAAATAAAAATGAATTATTTCTAATCTAATAGCCCTATCAAAATAAAAAAAGCCCACCCAAAAAAAACAAAAAACCTAGCCTACACTAAACTACCAATTGCCCTTAAAAGGGCCTTTTGTGGGGCATTGCCCAAAAGAAATCAGCTCTTTTACCTGTTAAAAAAAATACAAACACCCCCAACAGTAAAACCCACCACCCACACAACCAAACCCCCCAAATAAAAACCTATCTAAATAAACCTAAGCTAACCATTGCCCTGAAAAGGGCATTTGAATGGGCATTTAGCTCTTTTGCATTGCCCAAACCCTAAGCTAAAAATAAAACCCACCCAATAAACCCTTAAAAAAAAATAAACACTAACCCCCGACGATCCACTATTGGCTGTTCCAATCAGCCAATAGAATGCAAGCTCAGTCCTATTGGCTGATTGCATCAGCCAATAGGATTTTTCCTACCTTAATTCCGATTGGCTGATAGAATTCTATCATCCAATTGGAATTCAAGGGACGCCATCTTGGATGACGTCATTTAAAGGAACCGTCATTCGTCGGGTAGTCGTCGGTCTGGATGGATGCTCCGCGTTGGATGTCCTCGTCGGATGGATGAAGATAGAAGATGCCGCATGGATGAAGACTTCTGCCCGTCTGAAGGACCTCTTCTGCCGGGTTGGATGAAGACTTTGCCCGGCTTCGTTGAGGACTTAGGCCCGGTTGGGTGAAGACGTCTCAAGGTAGGGTGATCTTCAAGGGGTTAGTGTTAGGTTTTATTAAGGGGGGGTTTGGTTGGGTTTTAGAGTAGGGTTGGGTGTGTGGGTGGTGGGTTTTAATGTTGGGGGGGTATTGTTTGTTTTTTTACAGGTAAAAGAGCTGATTACTTTGGGGCAATGCCCCGCAAAAAGTCCTTTTAAGGGCTATTTGTAATTTAGTATAGGATAGGGATTTTTATTATTTTGGGGGGCTTTTTTATTTTATTAGGGGGATTAGATTAGGTGCAACTAGTTTAAAATTCTTGTAATCATTTTTTTATTTTCTGTAATTTAGTGTTTGTTTTTTTGTACTTTAGTTTATTTTATTTAATTTTATTTAATTGTATTTCATTGTAGTTAATTTATTTAATTAATTTAATTATAGTGTAGTGTTAGGTGTAATTGTAACTTAGGTTAGGTTTTATTTTACAGGTAAATTTGTCTTTATTTTAGCTAGGTAGTTTATTAAATAGTTAATAACTATTTAATAACTATTCTACCTAGTTAAAATAAATACAAACTTTCCTGTAAAATAAAAATAAACCCTAAGCTAGCTACAATGTAACTATTAGTTATATTGTAGCTATCTTAGGGTTTATTTTATAGGTAAGTATTTAGTTTTAAATAGGAAAAATTTAGTTAATTATAGGAATTTTATTTAGATTTATTTAAATTATATTTAAGTTAGGGGTGTGTTAGGGTTAGAGTTAGACTTAGATTTAGAGGTTAATACATTTAATATAGTGGCGGCGGTGTAGGGGGGGGGCAGATTATGTGTTAATAAATATAATGTAGGTGGTGGTGGGCTCCGGGAGCAGAGTTTTAGGGGTTAAACACTTTGTTTAGTTGCGGCGGGGTCCGGGAGTGGCAGGATAGGGGTTAATAACTTTTTGTAGGTGGCGGCGGTATAGGGGGCAGCAGATCAGGGGTTAATATGTATAATGTAGGTGACAGTGGGCTCCATGAGCGCTTTAGGGGTTAATAAGTTTATTAGAGTGGCGTGGGCTCCTGGAGCGGTGGTTTAGGGGTTAATAAATTTAATGTAGGTGGCGGCGGTGTAGGGGGGGCAGATTAGGGGTTAATAAGTATAATGTAGGTAGAGGCGGTGTAGGGGGGGCAGATTAGGGGTTAATAAATATAATGTAGGTGGCGGTGGTGTAGGGGGGGGCAGATTAAGGTTGTTTAGACTCGGGGTATATGTTAGGGTGTTAGGTGTAGACATTTACCATAGGAATCAATGGGATAATACTATTACAAACATATAAATTCGAATTTTTCGAATTCGAATATTGCATAATTTGAATATTACATTTAAAGAAAAAGCATTAGAAATACTATTACAATCTAAATTCGAATTTTTCGAAAAGAATATTTTCGAATGTAATTATAAAATTCTAAACTGAACATTCGAAAATTCAATTCGAACAAATGAACGTGTTAAAATTCGTGCCGTTTTTCGAATGTTGCAAAACATTCGCCCATCCCTACCTGATACCCATGACAAAGTGCTTTTTTTAGTATGAAATTTCTAGGATTATAGGTCTCACCAGAGCTGTGTTTGTTGGAACGCTTTATTTTTAATGTTTAATTATTTAGGTAATAATTGTAAGTTTAATTTTGATTTATTTTAATTATATTTAAGTTAGGGGGTGTTAGGGTTAGGCTTAGACTTAGGCTTAGTTTTACGTTAGGGTTAGGTTTAGGGGTTAATATATTTATGTAGTGATGTGGGAGGCCAGAGGTTTAGGGGTTAATAGTTTATTTTAGTATATTTCATTGTGGGGGGCTTGCGGTTTAGTGGTTAATAGGATTATTATTGCGGCGGTGCGGGTGGACGGCAGATTAGGGGTTAATAATTTTTAAATAGTGTTTGCGATGCGGGAGGGCCTCGGTTTAGGGGTTAATAGGTAGTTTATGGGTGTTAGTGTACTTTTTTACAGATTTGTAACATAAATCTCATAACTACTGACTTTAGATGGCGGTACGAATCTTGTCAGTATAGGGTGTACCGCTCACTTTTTGGCCTCACAGCAAAACTTGTAATAACGGCGATATGAAAGTCCAATTGAAAAAGGACTTTTTTAAAAGTGCGGTACTGACGTTGTGTGACGGCCAAAAAGGTGTGCGGTACACCCAGTGGCGGTTCTAGACAAATTTTACTGAGGGTCCAAGGTGGGGCCAGTGTTTAACCAGAGGGGCACATTAAAAAAAACGAAACAAATTATATTTAAACATTAAATCATACAAACGTTTATTTTGTACAGAAACACACACACCTTATACACAGTGTACATGCAGCCTGTGGTTCTGCATAGTCTTTCAGGCTGGGGAGGGCATACAGTACTGTACACTCACAGAGCTTGCAGCAGACAAACAAAACCAGCACACTATCGGCTAGATTTAGAGTTTTGTCGGTAACGACCCGCGTAGCTAACGCTGGCTTTTTTCTGGCCGCACCTTTAAAATAACTCTGGTATTGAGAGTCCACAGAATGGCTGCGTTAGGCTCCAAAAAAGGAGCGTACAGCATATTTAACGCAACTTCAACTCTCGATACCAGAGTCTCTTACGGACGCGGCCAGCCTCAAAAACGTGCTCGTGCACGATTCCCCCATAGGAAACAATGGGGCTGTTTGAGCTGAAAAAAAACCTAACACCTGCAAAAAGGCCGCGTTCAGATCCTAACGCAGCCCCATTGTTTCCTATGGGGAAACACTTCCTACGTCTGCACCTAACACCCTAACATGTACCCCGAGTCTAAACACCCCTAACCTTACACTTATTAACCCCTATTCTGCCACCCCCGCTATCGCTGACCCCTGTATATTATTTTTAACCACTAATCTGCCGCTCCGTAAACCGCCGCTACTTACATTATCCCTATGTACCCCTAATCTGCTGCCCCTAACACCGCCGACCCCTATATTATATTTATTAACCCCTAATCTGCCCCCCACAATGTCGCCTCCACCTGCCTACACTTATTAACCCCTAATCTGCCGACCGCACCGCTATTATTATAAAGTTATTAACCCCTAATCCGCCTCACTAACCCTATAATAAATAGTATTAACCCCTAATCTGCCCTCCCTAACATCGCCGACACCTAACTTCAATTATTAACCCCTAATCTGCCGACTGGAGCTCACCGCTATTTTAATAAATGTATTAACCATTATTAAACATTAGAAATATTTTACAACAATTTTAAACTAATTACACCTACTCTAAGCCCCCTAATGAAATAGCAAAGCCCCCCAAAATAAAAAAATGCCCTACCCTATTCTAAATTACTAAAGTTCAAAGCTCTTTTACCTTACCAGCCCTGAACAGGGCCCTTTGCGGGGCATGCCCCAAGAAGTTCAGCTCTTTTGCCTGTAAAAAAAAACATACAATACCCCCCCCAATCAGCCAATCGGATTGAACTTGATTCTGATTGGCTGATTCCATCAGCCAATCAGAATATTCCTACCTTAATTCCGATTGGCTGATAGAATCCTATCAGCCAATCGGAATTCGAGGGACGCCATCTTGGATGACGTCATTTAAAGGAACCGTCATTCGTCGTTCAGTCGTCGGCCAGGATGGATGTTCCGCGTCAGAGGTCTTCAGGATGCTGCCGCTCCGCTCCGCTCCGGATGGATGACGATAGAAGATGGATGAAGTCCATCTTGGATGAAGACTTCAATCGGATGGAAGTCCTCTTCTGCCCCGCTTGGATGAAGACTTTTACCGGATGGAGGACCTCTTCTTGCTACGCTTGGATGAAGAATTTGGCTCGGCTGGGTGAAGACGACTCAAGGTAGGGAGATCTTCAGGGGCTTAGTGTTAGGTTTATTTAAGGGGGGTTTGGGTTAGATTTGGGGTATGTGGGTGGTGGGTTGTAATGTTGGGGGGGGGGGTATTGTATGTTTTTTTTTACAGGCAAAAGAGCTGAACTTCTTGGGGCATGCCCCGCAAAGGGCCCTGTTCAGGGCTGGTAAGGTAAAAGAGCTTTGAACTCTAGTAATTTAGAATAGGGTAGGGCATTTTTTTATTTTGGGGGGCTTTGTTATTTTATTAGGGGGCTTAGAGTAGGTGTAATTAGTTTAAAATTGTTGTAATATATTTCTAATGTTTGTAAATATTTTTTTTATTTTTTGCAACTTAGTTCTTTTTTATTTTTTGTACTTTAGTTAGTTTATTTCATTGTATTTATTTGTAGGAATTGTATTTAATTTATTTATTGATAGTGTAGTGTTAGGTTTAATTGTAACTTAGGTTAGGATTTATTTTACTGGTAAATTTGTAATTATTTTAACTATTTTAGCTATTAAATAGTTCTTAACTATTTAATAGCTATTGTACCTGGTTAAAATAAATACAAAGTTACCTGTAAAATAAATATTAATCCTAAAATAGCTATAATATAAATATAATTTATATTGTAGCTATATTAGGATTTATTTTACAGGTAAGTATTTAGCTTTAAATAGGAATAATTTATTTAATAAGAGTTAATTAATTTCGTTAGATTAAAATTATATTTAATTTAGGGGGGTGTTAGTGTTAGGGTTAGACTTAGCTTTAGGGGTTAATACATTTATTAGAATAGCGGTGAGCTCCAGTCGGCAGATTAGGGGTTAATAATTGAAGTTAGGTGTCGGCGATGTTAGGGAGGGCAGATTAGGGGTTAATACTATTTATTATAGGGTTAGTGAGGCGGATTAGGGGTTAATAACTTTATTATAGTAGCGGTGCGGTCCGCTCAGCAGATTAGGGGTTAATAAGTGTAGGCAGGTGGAGGCGACGTTGAGGGGGGCAGATTAGGGGTTAATAAATATAATATTGGGGTCGGCGGTGTTAGGGGCAGCAGATTAGGGGTACATAGCTATAATGTAGGTGGCGGCTCTTTGCGGTCGGCAGATTAGGGGTTAATTATTGTAGGTAGCTGGCTGCGACGTTGTGGGGGGCAGGTTAGGGGTTAATAAATATTAAAGAAATATTAGGGTGAGATACACACCAGAGTGTATTCACACCCTTAGGGGGCGCCTCCTGTAACTAATCACATATAACATATGTAAAATATTCACAAAACATATAACAATATATATAATATATTGCCTACAGAAATTATATAAATAACAAGTGTGGAGAAAAAAGTACCACAAAAACAAATGTCCAGTCAATGGTAAGAGAGTGAAGTCCCAATCAGTGCTGTATCAAAAGAAAATCCAGTAGGCAGCTCTCGGTCTTAGGATGGTCTTCCTGGTAGAGGGGTAACTGGAAAAAGAGAGAACACAGAGGCGCCAAACATGGCCTAGTACAGCCAAAAACAAAAATATAAAATCCACACCTGTGACAAATGAATACTCACAAACGAGCTGCACCCTTTGGTGCTAGTGGAGCAGACTGGAGCCTCTCAGTGGTCCAGCTCACTGGTACACTTCAGGGGTCAAGCGTGGTCCTAGGTAATGGTTGTTAGCAGATTCCTAGATGGACACAAAATGTGCAAACCATAGCCAAGTACCGTTTGATCAACACAATGGTGAAATGAGCTATCCTACTTACAGAATTCAAAGCACCTGTGGGTGCATAAACAGCAAACTGGAACCAAACAGTCGCCCAGTAGACTGAATCCTCCAGGAAGATATAGGAATTCGCTCAGGTGCCAATAATCATGTTAGCAAAATATAAGGGATATAAAATACTTCATAGAAGAAAGCAAGTGTATGTCTAAAAAATCTCTTTATTAAAAATGTGACGCGTTTCTCAGCTTGTTACAGCTTGTTATAGCTGAGAAACGCGTCGCATTTTTAATAAAGAGATTTTTTAGACATACACTTGCTTTCTTCTATGAAGTATTTTATATCCCTTATATTTTGCTAACATGATTATTGGCACCTGAGCGAATTCCTATATCTTCCTGGAGGATTCAGTCTACTGGGCGACTGTTTGGTTCCAGTTTGCTGTTTATGCACCCACAGGTGCTTTGGATTCTATAAGTAGGATAGCTCATTTCACCATTGTGTTGATCAAACGGTACTTGGCTATGGTTTGCACATTTTGTGTCCATCTAGGAATCTGCTAACAACCATTACCTAGGACCACGCTTGACCCCTGAAGTGTACCAGTGAGCTGGACCACTGAGAGGCTCCAGTCTGCTCCACTAGCACCAAAGGGTGCAGCTCGTTTGTGAGTATTCATTTGTCACAGGTGTGGATTTTATATTTTTGTTTTTGGCTGTACTAGGCCATGTTTGGCGCCTCTGTGTTCTCTCTTTTTCCAGTTAATAAATATTATATAGGGGTCGGCGGTGTTAGGGGCAGCAGATTAGGGGTACATAAGTATAACGTAGGTGGCGGTCGGCAGATTAGGGGTTAAAAAAATTAATCGAGTGTCTGCGATGTGGGGGGACCTCGGTTTAGGGGTACATAGGTAGTTTATGGGTGTTAGTGTACTTTAGAGCACAGTAGTTAAGAGCTTTATAAACCAGCGTTAGCCCAGAAATCTCTTAACTACTGACTTTTTTCTGCGGCTGGAGTTTTGTCGTTAGATTTCTAACGCTCACTTCAGACACGACTCTAAATACCGGAGTTAGAAAGATCCCATTGGAAAGATAGGATACGCAATTGACGTAAGGGGATCTGCGGTATGGAAAAGTCGTGGCTGAAAAGTGAGCGTTAGACCCTTTTTTGAATGACTCCAAATACCGGCGGTAGCCTAAAACCAGCGTTAGGAGCCTCTAACGCTGGTTTTCACGGCTACCGCCAAACTCCAAATCTAGGCCTATATTATTTAGCTGTCTGATGCTTATGTTTTTTATGGTCATTGTGTAACATAACAATGACTTTCATGCAGATAGATATGATGACTTTAGTTTATAGGCACATACCTATTTCTATAGACAATTTTGCAGACATTTATTGTGCCCTGTAATATATAAGGCAACATAATTCTAGGCAACTTATTTTGATGCATTAAATATAAAACTATATCACTATGCATGGGAACTACTGCATGCGTGCTGCAACATTACTATATATAACATTGCTCAGTAGCTCAGTAATATTAATAAAATCACTCAGACACACACAAAGGAAGGTCTCATCATAGGGCAGAAATTGAACAATATGTAGCCTGACAGGAAACGGTTGTTATGTGGGACTCAGTGGGAGTAAAACTTAACCGACACCAGAGCTAATTAATTAGATGTCTGCCCTCTCCTGCCTGTCTGTTCTAGCTGTTAATGTCTATCTAACGATCTATGTTTTTGTTTTCCTGCTTGCTATACTTTCTTGTTTGAGACAGTCAGTCCACTCCTACCTGAGTTAGGCTCCCCAGTGCCACCGCAGACCGCACCGATCAGTGAGTCAGAGTCTCCAAGCCCGGCTGTCGCACTTCTCACCTAACCATCTGCCACTGGGAGATCATGTGCGTGACTCCCTCAAGCCGTGTGCAATAACACAGACAGAAAAGCCGGTCACGTGACTGCTCGGCGGTAAGCCGCCTGTGACCTGTCAAAATATATATATATATGGGCAGCGGCGGACCCTGGGGCCTGTATGTATATTATTATATATAATAAATATGTGTACAGTATATTATTATTTCAGCTCAGGGGGGCCACAGGGGGGAACCAGGGACATTTTTACAGGGGCACCGGCCCCTGTAGGCCCCCCTGTAGAACCGCCCCTGGGTACACCTATTCTGACAAAACTTGTAATAGCATAACACTGCTTTTTCACTCATAACGCAAAACTCGTAATCTAGCTGTTTGTTACTTACAGGCATAGGAAATAATAATTTTTAAAATGTTTATTATTATAAAAAAATTATTGAAAAGTTCAGATTTTAAAATAAGTTTGGATTTTGAAATTCTGGATTTGGGAATATGTGCTTGTATTTGTTGCTTTCTTTTAAAAGCAGATAGTAGTTTTACAGCCTATTTAAAAGGAGTTTAATGGTGATATCATAACAGACTTTTACTTACAACAAAGAATATAGAACTGAGTAAGAGAAAGAAAGTTTTTTTTTTAACCTAAATAGGACCAAGCTATTCCGTTAGATACCATCTCACTATGCATTTTACTTGAATACATGACAATACTGAAAAAATCAATGTACAGGTCATGTAGTCAGAAAACACTCTTCTGTCTTAGTCTTCTAAAGAAAATGATCCAAAATCAGCTATAAAGAACAACTTGGAGAGAAATAAATATTTGTCATTATTTTTCTTCTAAGGGATTGCTTACATTCCCAGTTCCATACAAGGGGGTTATAGATTGTCTTGGCTTAATAAACATTAAGTTTACTTGATTTGCCCTCTTACAACAGGGGTCAATAAGATGAATTAGTGACATCTAGGACTTTCTATTGTAACATAACATTGCTACTAGGTTCTCTTTTTATCTAATGTTTGTTAATTATCATTTATATCCAGAATTTTTTTTTTTTAACACTTTTGTTTCCTGGATACCTGTAAGAAAAATGTTATGCTAAACCGTCAGTAGCTACATAATTTCATAATTTTTAACCTACTCAAAACCTGATACCCATGATGAAGTGCTTTTTTAGTATGAAATATCTAGGATTATGGGTCTCACCAGAGCTGTGTTTGTTGGAACGCTTTATTTTTAACGTTTAAAATAAAGATGGACTTTTAACATGTCAGCCCTAATATTAATTTATTGTGATTTCTAATACACATGTATATTATAATTTTATATGAATAGATATACTTTATATTAATACATTAATACATTTGAGTTTATTGTGTTATCTGTCAAATGATTGGTCTTCAGCGCCTGCTGATTCCCTCCTGATGTCATTTATTTCCTGTTTTATTGTATGTACTATCCCTACCAATTATGTACAAAAAGAGTACTGTTATGTTGTTATCACAATGTTGTTATCAATAAAAATTTATTTGAAAAAAAAAAAAATGATGGATTAAAGGTTCAGTAAATTAAAAAATCTAGGTAATTTTTTTCTTTCACAATTCAGATAGAGCATGCAATTTTAAGCAACATTCTAATTTACTCCTATTGTTAATTTTTCTTTGTTCTCTTGGTATCTTTATTTGAAAAATCAGTAATCTAAGCTAAGGAGCCGGCCCATTTTTGGTTCAGCACCTGTGTAGTGCTTGCTGATTGGTGACTAAATGTATTCCTTAGCAAAGACACGTGCATGCTCCTGAGCTCACCTAGCACAATTTATAATCAAAGAAAATTGGAAAGTTTTTAAAAATGTCAAACGTTATCTAATCTATTTAAGTTTAAAGGGACAGTCTAGTATAAATTAAACTTTAATTATTCAGATAGGACTTTTAATTTTAATCCACTTTCCAATTTACTTTTATCATCAAATTTGCTTTTTTCTCTTGGTATTCTTAGTTTAAACTAAACATAGGTAGACTCATATACTAATTTCTTAGCCTTTTTAGGGCTGCCTCTTATCACATGCTTTTTAAATCTCTTTTCAACACAAAGAGACAGAAAGTACACGTGGGCATATAGATAACACTGTGTTCAGGCACAGGGGGTTATTTAAGATTTAGCACAAAACAATGCTAAATTTAAGACAACAGATAATAAATAGTCACAGTCATGTGATCAGGGGGCTGGAAGAAGGTTCCTAGATACAAGGTAATCACAGAGGTAAAAAGTATATTAATATAACTGTGTTGGTTATGCAAAACTGGGGAATGGGTAATAAAGGGATTACCTATATTTTAAAACAATAACAATTCTATGGTAGACTGTCCCTTTAAGTTCTCAATATCCAAAATGTAATCTCTTCCTGTTTGTGACCACAACAAACCCCTTAATTTATTTTGTGTTTACAGAAAATGATTGTCAATAGGCTTTTGAACTTCATACAGAAGTAGAGCCTATATTAAAAGGACATTAAACAGTAAATTGATTGTATAATAACAGTAGTATAAGGGGTAGATTTAACAACAGCAGATGCTGCTGTCTCCGCCCAAAGTTTCAGGCTCGCCGGAAACTGAAGTTAAGAATCAGCAGTTGTAAGATCGGGATGATTGACACTCCCTGCTAGCGGCTGATTGGCCACGAATATGCAGAGGGCGGCATTGTAAGAAATGCTAGTGCAATGTTAAATCCCGACAGCGTATGCTGTCGGCATTTTGCGATGTCGGACAAACATGATTATATCAGCCCAAGGGGTTCTCCAGTTACCTTCTCTCTACCATGTGAAATTTTATACCCCAGAGAGCTTCATTACTTTCTATGGAAGGCATCTCTCATCTCTCTGTGATTTCCAGGTTCCTCCCCTTTTCTTAGAAAATGCAAGTTAGCACTATATTCTCTCTCCAAAGTAGAGAATGTTTGATCATCTGGCCCATAGAAAGTAATATCACTCTCTGGGAAACTGAAGCTGAAGTTTTTCATTATTAATTTAAATAAAATATATGCAAAGTGCAATTGAATTTATAAAAGATACACACATATATACAAAGTATAAGCGTTCTTTGTTACACAGAAACTGTGAAGGCATAATCAGAATTTGAAAAATCCCAATCCTAAATACAAAATTTTTTTTAATCTGAACTGTAAATTGATATAAAATAGAAAGCACAAAGTGTAAATGCAGCAGAACTGTCATGTCATGCAGTGCTATATTGCTCTGGGCTTGTCTCTCCTTCACATACAGGAATGCATTTTAGAATATCTCACCTGAGCGGAGAGGTTTTGAATATCAGGGCCCCAGTGAGATGTTATTTTTTTATAACAAAGGCTTTGCAAATACTGTAAGTAGCCAGTCTGTATATGTCAATGGGAATTGGCTACTGGTATATAGACTACCATTTCTAGTCCATAAATCATTATTAGTGGTTGTGGAAAGGTTGATACATACATCAATGTGCTAGCTCTCATATATTGGACACCTAATGCAGCTATCTATGTTAGTTGCAGGGACGTCCACTAACAAAAAGCTAGAAAAGATAAGTTAAACAATCTTCAACTAATTTTGAACATGATCTCACATTTACGATGAGGCACCTTGACAACCTCACCAGTGTCTGTAAATATGACTGATGTGTGTGGATTCAGTTTTTATCACATAAAAAATAATAATTCATACCATGTGCAATTAACAATTTAAACATTTGCATAATTATCTAAACATTTTATAAATGTAAAAACGAAAATAAATTGAATTTATAATGAAGATTCACATGTTCATATTTTAGTTAAGTAAATTTTATAGTTTAAGCATCTGATTTAAGTTATATTTTTAACTTTTGTTTAATTATAAACCTTGTGTTTATTAACATGAACTGAGCATCTATAAAAAAAATTGGCATTGGTGAACTGCAACCCTCAGCGCCTTTTGACCCTTACGGGTGAATAGCCATGCTTTACAAGAACCCAATAGATAGATAGATAGATAGAGTGAGTGAGATGCTGCTTTAAACAGACTGAAGGGTTTTCTGCATGAGCAAGGCTGGTGAATTAGATAAAGTAAAAAATATATGCAAAACCTGTGCAGTGTTTGAGGTGAAATATCACTATAAGGGTTCTCAATGCCCAGTATCTGATGGGTTTTCACAGTGCACAAGTGGGAAAAAAAATAGAAAACTATTACAAAACTCTGTTTCTGATTAACTGGAAAATTTGTGTGAACCACCTCACACAGCTTGTCCAATGGATTGGAATAGGCCCAATCATTTTATTATAATAGCTGGTCCTATCCTTTCCATTGGAAAAAAAAAACATAAACAAGGTTGTACTTTCTCAAGATGATGCACCATACATGTAAAAGAAAAAGAAAAATTACATTTTTTTTTTTAATAATTTTATGTTTAGTTGATGATTTTAAAGACTTGAATACTGATACAGTCTGATGTCAAAAATTATTATTATTTTTTTTGTGTGCAACATTAAAGGGACATTAAAGTCAAATTAAACTTTCACGATTCAGATAGAGCATGTCATTTTAAACAACTTTCCAAATGATGTCTGTTATCTAGTTTGCATCATTCTCTTGGTATCTTATGTTGCAAACTATACTTTGGAAGACTCGTGAGCAGCAATGCGCTACTGGGGGTTAGCTTGGTGGCTGCATGTGAATCATAAAGAAAAATTTTGGGGTATCTAGTCTCTTTAAGTCATGTTGTATATGTTATAATGCATAACTATTTACTGTCCTGTCAAGTTATTTTGTTTTAGCAATCTTGAATACTGTATAAAATAATCATAGAAAATCTGTAATTTTTATAAAAAAATAAATAAAAAAGAACGGCCTTCTTTTTATGACTAGTATTAGAAAGAAAAAAGAAGTGAGAAAGTTATTATGGCACATTCTGCAAAACAATCATATCCCAATATTAATCACTAGTGTTTTATCAACCAAAACGGTTCCAGGGGAAACCAATAAAGAAAACTTAACTTTTACTATAAAGCATTAAAAAAAATATTTAAAACAAAAAAAGATAAAAAGTGACGATTTAAAAAGCATCAATAGATGTAAATCTTATCCCCCTCTGTACCTAGAATCACCTTACCCATATAAGTGAAGTGCACAACGTAGTACTATAATAGGAAATTCACTCTGTGTGTATATCGCCAGGAAAATGACCCCTACACAATCAGGGGCTTAGCAAGCGGGGACCAGCTTTATGATCAGTAAGGATTTTTTCCTATAATGTGTATCGTTTTGTGACCTAGTATTTGATTTTTCACTGTGCTGCGTATTGATAGATATAGGCCTCTATTTATCAAGCCGTCAACCGTAAATACGCTGGAATTCTGCAGCGTATTTGTGGCGAGCCTGAGTCGCCTTAGTTATCAAAGGCTAGAGACCGGCAAAAGTAGAATTTTGTGACGTAACATACGATCCGCCGGACTCAGTCCGACACAGATCGATGCTTACGTCACTCTAGATGTTCCGAACGCAAGTTCGGCACAATCTGACTACTTTTGGAAGTTATCAAGATCCTACCAGGTACGCTCGCCACTTTTCCGGCCCAGCGTACCTGGTTTTCAATCCGCTGCCCTGGAGGCGACGGATGCCATAGGAATCAATGGGAGTCTGACAGCAGCGAAAGCTTATGGTCGCTGCTGCCTGATATCCCATTGATTCCTAAGGGAAATGTCTACACCTAACACCCTAACATGTACCCCGAGTCTAAACACCTCTAATCTGCCCCCCCTACACTGCCGCCACCTACTTTATACTTATTAACCCTAAACCGCCACTCCCGGAGCCCACTGCCACTATATTAATTTTTATTAACCCCTAAACCTAAGTCTAACCCTAACCCTAACCCCCACTAACTTAAATATTATTTAAATTAATCTAAATAAATTTACTATTATTAACTAAATTATTCCAATTTAAAACTAAATACTTACCTATAAAATAAACCCTAAGATAGCTACAATATAATTAATAGTTACATTGTAGCTATTTTAGGATTTATTTTTATTTTACAGGCAAGTTTGTATTTATTTTAACTAGGTACAATAGTTATTAAATAGTTATTCATTATTTAATAACTACCTAGCTAAAATAAATACAAAAGTACCTGTAAAATAAATCCTAACCTAAGTTACAATTACACCTAACACTACAATTAAATAAATTAAATTAATTAACTACAATTACCTACAATTAAATACAATTAAATAAAATAAACTAAAGTACAAAACCCCCCCACTAAATTACAGAAAAAAATTTACAAGAATTTTAAACTAATTACACCTAATCTAAGCCCCCTAATAAAATAAAAAAGCCCCCCAAAATAATAAAATTCCCTACCCTATACTAAATTACAAATAGCCCTTAAAAGGGCCTTTTGCGGGGCATTGCCCCAAAGTAATCAGCTCTTTCACCTGTAAAAAAAAGAAATACAACCCCCCCAACATTAAAACCCACCACCCACACACCCAACCCTACTCTAAAACCCACCCAAACCCCCCTTAAAAAAACCTAACACTAACCCCCTGAAGATCACCCTACCTTGAGCCGTCTTCACCCAGCCTGTCACAAGTGGACCTCCAGAGGGGCAGAAGTCTTCATCCGATCCGGGCAGAAGAGAACCTCCAGACGGGCAGAAGACTTCATCCAGGCGACATCTCCTATCTTCATCCATCCGGAGCGGAGCGGGTCCATCTTCAATCCATCCGATGCGGAGCATGAATGAAGAATGAAGGTTCCTTTAAATAACCAAGTGGTTTTTATCACAGAGTACTCACAACAGTATCCCCAAATTTGCAACATAATCAGGCATCACTTACCACTGCTAACAGCAGATGATGGGTTGGTCAAGGCAGTGAAGGAAGGTGTGAGGTTTGCTTATAAAAGAGGTAGGACAGTAGGGAACATGGTGGCCCCAACTAGATTGAACAAGAGCAGTAGCAACATGTCGTCCTGGTTGCAATTTAATGGTATGTTTCGTTGCAATTACCAGGCGTGTTTAGCATGTGCCAAGGTACGGATAGGTGACAGCTTTGAGTGCTTGGCCACAGGAGATAGGTACCCAATTAAGTCGTGCCTCAACTGCAGATCAACCTATATTGTTTATGTCATCTCTTGCAATCAATGTGCAGTCTAGTACGTAGGACTTAGTACTAGAGAAGCTAGAGTGAGGATTAGGGAGCACTTGACGGACATTAGGACAGGAGTATTAACTACACCGCTAATAAATCATTTTTCGCAATTTCACAACAAAGATGTTGGCAGCTTCACTTGGAACATCATAGAGAGGATACCACCTATGAAAAAGGGTGAGGACAGGACTAGAAAACTGGAAGAGAGGGAGGCCTACTGGATATTTAAACTGAAGTCCAGAGTTCCAGTAGGCCTCAACTCTGAATTTGACTTGATTAATTTCTGGTAGGAATTACCCCAAGGATTACAATTTACACACATGTATTAGATACTAAAGACTCTATTGTAGGGACGGATGATATAAGATTTGAAATGGGTGGTGAATAGCAGGTATAACAATATATATCTAAGACCCTGAGATAAGTAAACAATAATATCTAGTGATTCCAACAGCTAGATAATAGTATTTTATTATCAAATAGAAGGTAGAACTAGGGTTAGTAATCCACCAAAGCAGTAAATCCATTCATGTTCAATTCAAGGTTTTAACCCTTCTTCCACTTAGAATCGACTAACTATCCAATTGGGAATAAGAGTGAAAGGAAAATATACCTCTCTGCACTTCATTGTGCTCTATTGCACACCATTGGAACAGTGGTTGGATACAGTACAATGTTGTTTGCTTTACAGGTAACCATTGAGCACCTCAGTACTTGTAGCCCTGCAGCTGTATAGAGGAGGCAGCACTGCATTCATGTAATAAAATAAAGGAACTATCTAACTATTTAAATACTCATGTCAACTAGAAAATAAAATGACAAATTGAAATTACGCTACACTATTAAGTTGAAAATAGTGAGTGCAAAATTAAAGGCAAAGCACCCTCCTAGGCTGGACGATAGGGGGATCTATTACAAAAATACAAGTCCGGCAGTCAGTATCACAAAGTAAATAGTTTGGATGGATATACATAGGAGTTAACCTATACCATTTAAAACAGACAGGAAGCATAAGAGTTAACATCGTATCCTAGGTAATTGACAAGGAACATGTAAGTCTGGCTGCTAAAGAAGAAATGTATACAGCGCATAGCGAGGTTTGCACTAGATAGAAACAGAAAGAGTGGGTTTGGCTTTGTGAGCAGCCTGTGATAAATATAATTGTTCTCTGTATAGCTATATACACATAAATCGAGCGAATATATTAATGAGTAAATGTGAAACAGCATTTGTCAAACACTGTCAGCTCGGATTGGTCCGTGACTGTGAGGGTGTGTATCACATAGCTAACCACGGCGATCAGAGCTGACAGTGCTCCCATTGGTGGAGAAACAGGAAGGTGTGTACTACACATCCAATGGGAAACCGTGAAAGGTTATTTTAGAAGGGAAGTGAGCGTGTTTTTAAATTGGGCTAAGATTACGGCGTGGGAGCCGAAACATGTTAGCCGATCTCAATCCTTTAATATATTAGTCAGATTTTACCCCGGGGACTATGGTCCCTTGTTTGTATATTTAATTCAATAAAGATATATATTTTTACCCTCCGAGAATACCCGGTGCTCTACTTTCTTTCTTTTATATTCCTTTAAATGACGTCATCCAAGATGGCGTCCCTTGAATTCCGATTGGCTGATGGATTCAGGATTCTATCAGCCAATCGGAATTAAGGTAGGAAAAATCCTATTGGCGGATCCAATCAGCCAATAGGATTGAACTCACATTCTATTGGCTGATTGGAACAGCCAATAGAATGCGAGCTCAATCCTATTGGCTGATTGGATCAGCCAGTAGGATTGAACTTCAATCCTATTGGTTGATTGCATCAGCCAATAGGATGTTTCCTACCTTAATTCAAGGGACGCCATCTTGGATGACGTCATTTAAATGAACCTTCATTCTTCGTTAGGACGTCGATGGAAGAGGATGCTCCGCGTCGGATGGATTGAAGATGGACCCGCTCCGGATGGATGAAGATAGAAGATGCCGCCTGGATGAAGTCTTCTGCCCATCTGGAGGTCCTCTTCTTCCCGGATCGGATGAAGACTTCTGCCCCTCTGGAGGTCCACTTGTGCCCAGCTGGGGGAAGATGGCTCAATGTAGGGTGATCTTCAGGGGGTTAGTGTTAGGTTAGGGGGTTTGGGTGGGTTTTAGAGTAGGGTTGGGTGTGTGGGTGGTGGGTTTTAATGTTGGGGGGGTTGTATTTCTTTTTTTACAGGTAAAAGAGCTGATGACTTTGGGGCAATGCCCCGCAAAAAGCCCTTTTAAGGGCTATTTGTAATTTAGTATAGGGTAGGGCTTTTTATTATTTTGGGGGGATTTTTTTATTTTATTAGGGGGATTAGATTAGGTGTAATTAGTTTAAAAATCTTGTAATTTATTTTTTTTTCTGTAATTTAGTGGGGGGTTTTTGTACTTTAGTTTATTTTATTTAATTGTATTTAATTGTAGGTAATTGTAGTTAATTAATTTAATTTATTTAATTGTAGTGTTAGGTGTAATTGTAACTTAGGTTAGGATTTATTTTACAGGTACTTTTGTATTTATTTTAGCTAGGTAGTTAATAACTATTTAATAACTTTTCTACCTAGTTAAAATAAATACAAACTTGCCTGTAAAATAAAAATAAATCCTAAAATAGCTACAATGTAAGCATTAGTTATATTGTAGCTAGCTTAGGGTTTATTTTATAGGTAAGTATTTAGTTTTAAATAGGAATAATTTATTTAATTATTTTATTTAGATTTATTTAAATTATATTTAAGTTAGTGGGTGTTAGGGTTAGGGTTAGACTTAGGTTTAGGGGTTAATAACTTTATTATAGTGGCGGCTGTGTAGGGGGGCATATTAGGGGTTAATAAATATAATGTAGGTGGCGGTGGGCTCCGGGAGCAGCGGTTTAGGGGTTAAGCAACTTATTTAGTTGCGGCCGGGTCCGGGATCGGCAGGATAGGGGTTAATAACTTTATGTAGGTGGTGGCGGTATAGGGGGCGGCAGATTAGGGGTTAATAGGTATAATGTAGGTGGCGGGGTCTGGGAGCGGCGGTTTAGGGGTTAATATATTTATTAGAGTTGCGGCGGGGTCTGGGAGTGGCGGTTTAGGGGTTAATAACTTTATTTAGTTGCGGGGTGCTCCGGGAGCGGCGGTTTAGGGGGTAAACAGTATAGTATAGTGTGGGTGCTTAGTGAAAGTATAGCAAGAAAGCTGCGAATAAGCCGAAGAGCAGTGAGATCGATGACTGTTAGTTAACAACAGTCCGCTGCTCATCGCACCGTACTTGGTGCGCGGCTTTTTGACAGCTTTCTTGATAAATTTGGCGAACGTATTCAGTTCCGCGGTGGCGATGTTAGGCGATCTTAGGCGAGCGTATTGGGGCCGTCAAATGCAGTTAAGTAGACAGCTTGATAAATAGAGGCCATAGTGTTAAGTCCCCTGATTGTCCCAGTTAATTGGGAGTTCTTTCAATAATAGAGTATCATCTCCACAGTAATATGCACACAGTGAATTTGTTTGTTTGCTAACTCATGGATGGCATTGTGTCTAAGGGCTCTTTTGATCACTGAAAAAAATCTCGGACACCTGTGATAATTAGATTGCCAGGTGAGCCCAATTAAAGGAAAAACTACTAAAGGAGGGTGTTCCACATTATTAAGCAGAGCACCATTTTCAAGCAATATGGGAAAGAAAAAGGATCTCTCTGCTGCCGAAAAGAGTGAAATAGTTCAATGCCTTGGACGAGGTATGAAAACATTAGATATTTCACAAAAACTTAAGCGCGATCATCGCACTATTAAGAGATTTGTGGCTGATTCAGAACACAGACGGGTTCGTGCAGATAAAGGCACATTGAGGAAAATTTCTGCCAGATCCATGCATCAGATCAAGAGAGCAGCTGCTAAAATACCATTACATAGCAGCAAACAGATATTTGAAGCTGCTGGTGCCTCTGGAGTCCCACGAACATCAAAGTGTAGAGTCCTCCAGAGTCTTGCAACTGTGCATAAACCTTCCATTCGGCCACCACTAACCAATGCTCACAAGCAGAAATGGCTGCATTGGGCAGAAAAATACATGAAGACTAATTTTCAAACAGTCCTGTTCACTGATGAGTGCCGTGCAACCCTGGATGGTCCAGATGGATGGAGTAGTGGATGGTTGGTGGACGGCCACCCTGTTCCAACAAGGCTGCGATGTCAGCAAGGCGGTGGTGGAGTCATGTTTTGGGCCGGAATCATGGGAAGAGAGCTGGTCGGCCCCTTTAGGGTCCCCGAAGGTGTAAAGATGACCTCTGCAAAGTATGTGGAGTTCCTGACTGACCACTTCCTTCCCTGGTACAGAAGGAAGAACTATGCTTTCCGTAATAAAATCATCTTCATGCATGACAATGCACCATCTCATGCTGCAAAGAATACTTCTGCATCAATGGCTGCTATAGGGATAAAAGGAGAGAAAGTCATGGTGTGGCCTCCATCCTCCCCTGACCTCAATCCTATTGCTCCTCAAGCAAAAGATCTATGAGGGTGGGAGGCAGTTTACATGCAAACAGCAGCTCTGGGAGGCTATTCTGACATCTTGCAAACAAATTCAAGCAGAAACTGTCCAAAAACTCACAAGTTCAATGGATGCAAGACTTGTGAAGCTGCTATCAAATAAGGGGTCCTATGTTAAAATGTAACGTGACCTGTTAAAATGTTTAAAAAGTTAAAATGTTGTTCAAAGTTTGATTGAAATAGCTGTTGATTTCAGTAAATATGCTGCAAACACAACAAATGACAATTTTCAGTTCTTTACAACCTATAAAGTGTTTTAAAACTTACTGTGCGTAATAATTTGGAACAGGGCATTGTAAGTTTTTTATTTTGAAAAAAAAAAAATACCGTTATCATTAGGAGGTTTGTTCAATAAAATTTGAATTGTACTCTTAATAGTTGATAATATGAGAATTATGCTGACTGTTGTTTACATCAATTATTTAGGTAAATGAGAAAGATATCATTGGCAGAATAATTTGGTACAGGGTGTATATGGTTGATGTGATTCGAGGCACAGAGGTTAATAAGATTTACATCTATTGAAGTCTTTTAATTGTCGTTTTTTTATCACTTTTTTATTTTAATGCTTCAACTTAAAGTTACATTTTATTTATTGGTTTCCTCTAGAACTGGTTCATTCGATGAAACTCTAGTGATTGATATTGAGATTAGATTGATTTACAAAGTGTAACATAATAACTCTCTCACTATTTTCTTTTATTTTTATACTATTTAATTTAGAGTAACTGGCAACCCTCATCATATATTTGTTGATGGATAAAGAAATGTAATTGTGGGTAAAATAAGATGATAATTTGAACTAATATATGATATATTAATGCATATAGGATACTGTGTGACCTTTTTTTTTTTTTATAACTACTTGTTAAAAACACAAAGAACTTAATTACAAGTGACGGGGTATTTTTTTTTTTTCGGGAAAAACTCTGCTAGGATTTTAATTTTTGTGCTTATTGGGCTGTGTTCATATAATAAGGTCTAAAAAAGGTATTTTTCGCTAGCATTAACCAGGAAAACTTAACTTCAGTTTCCGCGTGCGTCTGCATGTATTCCCCTATAGAAATCAATGGAGAGAAAAATATGGGGAAAAACCTAACACCCGAGATCGTGCAATTGCCATTGCATTTTCTAAGTCTATGGCATCTATTTATCAAAGCGTCAACTTACCTGTATTCGCCGGCACCAATACGCTTGCCTAACATCGCTGCCGTAGACCTGAAGACGTTCTCCAAAATGATCAAAAAAGCTGTCATAAAGCCGCGCACCAAGTATGGTGCGATGAGCAGCGGACTGTTGTTAACCACCCACACTATACTACACTGTTTTATCCCCTAAACTGCCGCTCCCGGACCCTGCCGCAACTCTAATAAATGTATTAACCCCTAAACCGCCTCTCACGGACCCCGCCGCAACTCTAATAAATGTATTGACCCCTAAACCGCCGCTCACGGACCCCGCCACAACTAAATAAAGTTGTTAACCCCTAAACCGCCGCTCCCAGAGCCCATCGCCACCTACATTATGCTTATTAACCCCTAAACCGCCGCCCCCTACACCACCACCACCTACATTATATTTATTAACCCCTAATCTGCCCCCCTACACCGCCGCCACTATATTAAATTTATTAACCCCTAATCTGCCCCCCCTACACCGCTGCCACTATATTAAATTTATTAACCCCTAAACCTAAGTCTACCTACAATTATTAACCCCTAAACTCCAGCCCCCAACGTCGCCACTACTATAATAAAGTTATTAACCCCTAAACCTAAGTCTAACCCTAACACCCCCCTAACTTAAATATAATTTAAATTAATCTAAATAAATTTACTATAATTAAATAAATTATTCCTATTTAAAACTAAATACTTCCCTCTAAAATAAACCCTAATATAGCTACAATATAACTAATATAATTACATTGTAGCTATCTTAGGATTTATTTTTATTTTACAGGCAAGTTTGTATTTATTTTAACTAGGTACAATAGTTATTAAATAGTTATTAACTATTTAATAACTTCCTAGTTAAAATAAATACAAAAGTACCTGTAAAATAAAACCTAACTTAAGTTACAATTACACCTAACACTACACTATAATTAAATTAATTCCCTAAACGAAATACAATTAAGTACAAAAAACAAACAAACACTAAATTACAGAAAATAATAAAATAATTACAAGTTTTTAAAACTAATTACACCAAATCTAATCCCCCTAATAAAATAAAAAAGCCCCCCCAAAATAATAAAAAGCCCTACCCTACACTAAATTACAAATAGCCCTTAAAAGGGCCTTTTGTGGGGCATTTCCCCAAAGTAATCAGCTTTTTTACCTGTAAAAAAAAAGTACAATACCCCCCCAACATTAAAACCCACCACCCACACACTCAACCCTACTCTAAAACCCACCCAATCCCCCCTTAAAAAAACCTAAGACTAACCCCTTGAAGATCACCCTACCTTGAGAAGTCTTCACCCAACCGGGCCGAAGTCCTCAACGAAGCCGGGCGAAGTGGTCCTCCAGACGGGCAGAAGTCTTCATCCAGGTCGGGCAGAAGAGGTCCTCCAGATGGGCAGAAGTCTTCATCCAGACGGCACCTTCTATCTTCATCCATCCGGCGCGGAGCGGCTCCATCTTCAAGACATCCGACGCGGAGCATCCTTCCTGGCCGACGACTACCCGACGAATGAAGGTTCCTTTAAGTGACGTCATCCAAGATGGCATCCCTTCAATTCTGATTGGCTGATAGAATTCTATCAGCCAATCGGAATTAAGGTAGGAAAAATCATATTGGCTGATGCAATCAGCCAATAGGATTGAAGTTCAATCCGATTGGCTGATCCGATCAGCCAATAGGATTGAGCTCGCATTCTAGAGTGTTTACTCGGGGTAAATGTTAGGGTGTGAGGTGTCAACATTCCCATAGGAATCAATGGGATATCGGGCAGCAGCGAACATAAGCTTTCGCTGCTTTCCGACTCCCATTGATTCCTATGGCATCTGCCGCATCCAGGGCGGCGGATTGAAAACCAGGTACGCTGGGCCGGAATAATGGCGAACGTACCTGGTAGAAATTTGATAACTTACAAAAGTAGTCAGATTGTGCCGAACTTGCGTTCGGAACATCTGTAGTGACGTAAGCATCGATCTGTGTCGGACCGAGTCCGGCGGATCGTATGTTACGTTACTGAATTCTACTTTTGCCGGTTTGTAGGGTTTGATAACTAAGGCGAATCAGGCTCGCCACAAATACGCTGTGGAATTCCAGCGTATTTGTGGTTGACGGCTTGATAAATAGATGCCAATGAAGGAATAAAAAATATTAAAAACAAACACCCATCTCGCAATTTTTGTGTGAATACGTAGTTAAAATCTTTATTAAATATGAATATTACATAAATATGTTTTATCATGTTTTCATCTACTTAATGGCATATATATTAATGTTTTTTTTAAGTGTAAATATATATGACTGTAAATGCATATATACACATATAAATACATTCATATATATGTACACATATATACAGTATATATATATATATATATATATATATATATACATACACATATATATATATATATATACAAAAACATCTTTAGCAATGTATATGTATGTGTCTCTAAGTTAAACCTATTTGCCTGCCTTTTTTTTCTAACACCCGAGATCTCATATCTTTAAGCACTTATAACTTTTTTTTATAAAAATCTTATTTATAAAATGATTTTTATCAGACAATGTTAATATGAGTGTAAGTATAGTTTGTATTGTATTTTTTAAGTGTTTTGTGCAACTTTTTTATTTTGCTAAACAGTTAACCACAGCTCTGAGATCGCGGAAATGATTCACTCCACTTGTAATATCAGCGCAATGAAAATGGCTGCAAAAACATGATTGCGCTGGCACAAAACCGCGCCATACTTGTTATCTATCCCAAAGTATTTTTGTATGTTAGTCAATATCTTTTTGCATTTTACAGTCAGTGCTAAGTTACCAAAAACAATAATACAGTATTTTAAATCATTGCCTACCTTAAAGTGTGTCTTAAAATAGATTAGTCTGAGCACACTGTTAATCTATATTTTCATAAAAACATCTGAGTATTTGCTTTTATTTGTGACGTCCTTCTGCCTATAGTTTTGTAGTAATGAGATCAGTTATTATGTCACATATTTGGAACTGTTGACAGTTACCTAGGAGAGAAGCTCCTAGCAATAACCCTGGGAATGTGACCTATTATGAGTGGGTTAGCTTTTGAGTAAATGACCCATTAAGTTTAATTCTTTTTATATTTACACTTTTTGAGTCACCAGCTCCTACTGAGCATATGCAAGAAGTCACAGAATATACGTATAAGCATGTGTGATTGGCTTATGTCTGTCACATGATGCAGTGAGAGTGGAAATAGACATAATTTTGAAATTTGTCAGAAAAAAAATCTACTACTCAATTGAGGTTCAGACTAAGGGGCATATTTATCAAGCTCGATATGGAGCTTTATGCTCCATGTTTCTGGCGAGCCTATAGGCTCGCCGGAAACACAAGTTATGAAGCAGCGCTCTAAAGACTGCTGCTCCATATCCTGCCCGCCTGCTCTGAGGCGACGGACAGAAATCAACCCTATCAAATACGATCAAGCTGATTGACACCCCCTGCTAGTGGCCGATTGGCCGTGAATCTGCAGGGGGCGGTATTGCACCAGCAGTTCACAAGAGCTGCTGGTGCAATGATAAATGCAGAGAGCGTATGCTGTCGGCATTTATCGATGTGCAGCAGACATGATCCGCTATATCGTATCATGTCCGCTCGCACAATGATAATTTGGCCCCTAAGTGCTATTGCATTGTCTTGTCATCATGCATTTGTTGATTTTGCATTGCAAATATACTTTATTTATTACTGGTCCTGATGTTCATACAAAGTGACTCAGCGGCTATTCAAATTGATTGGAATGGCTAAGAAATTGAAGACAGTTGTTGAATATGACATTTTTCCTTATTAATCTCTAATAGATGTAAAAAGGAATAAAAAAAAAATATCTGTGGTATCAGATACCATGCAAAAGTATTCTGCTCATCTGACAAAAAAAATAATCCTGCATGAAAAATTAGCATTAGTTGCAAAACCTATGATGTCATTAAAGCAAAAAGTTTCAAAGCAGAAATGTTTAAGCTTTAGCTGGTCCAAAGCTCCGCGTCTTGGATAGAGTCTCACGTATTTATATCACCTGACCTGACACAAGTTCCTGGTACATGACAAACATCCTCTGTTTGCACTAGTAGTTAGTGGGAGAGCAACCTTGTGCAAAGAATGTAACAGTCAATAGAAACGTATCCTTATTAAACAAGAAATGATTGGTTACTTGCTCATTTCAGATAGGAAATGTTTTATAAAGACACATGCAGTTTTACCCTAACATGGAAAAATATGATTCAATTTAGCTGCCATTAGAAGATGAGATTAAGTCATTGTTTAAAGTTATTTTAATTTAGCATGTAGTCAATATCATGTTTTGTCATGTTAATTTGGATAAATATTAGGGAGATATAAACATTTGTAGAATAGTTTTGGTGACTTTGTTTTGTCTTTTTACTTTTTGTTTATATTTTATTTTAACCAGCCTCTTAATTTTTTACTTGATTTGCATTTTTTTTTTTTAAATGATCAAAGTACTAACCTAGCCATCCAAAAACCTAATGGCTTATTTCAAAAGAGACTTTCGCCTAGATTTAGAGTTTTGTTGGTAAAGACCCGCGGGGAAACACTTTCTAAGTCTACACCTAACACCCTAACATGAACCCCGAGTCTAAACACCCCTAACCTTACACTTATTAACCCCTAATCTGCCGCCCCCGCTATCGCTGACACCTACATTATATTATTAACCCCTAATCTGCCGCTCCGGACACCGCCGCCACCTACATTATACTTATGAACCCCTAATCTGCTCCCCCTAACATCGCAGACACCTATATTATATTTATTACCCCCTAATCTGTCCCCCCCCCCATGTCGCCGCCACCTACCTACAATTATTAACCCCTAATCTTCCGACCGGACATTGCCGCCACTATAATAAATGTATTAACCCCTAAACCGCCACACTCCCGCCTCGCAAACACTATAATAAATTGTATTAACCCCTAATCTGCCCTCCCTAACATCGCCGCCACCTACCTACAATTATTAACCCCTAAACTCCAGCCCCCAACGTCGCCGCTACTATAATAAAGTTATTAACCCCTAAACCTAAGTCTAACCCTAACACCCCCCTAACTTAAATATAATTTAAATTAATCTAAATAAATTTACTATAATTAAATAAATTATTCCTATTTAAAACTAAATACTTACCTATAAAATAAACCCTAATATAGCTACAATATAACTAATATAATTACATTGTAGCTATTTTAGGATTTATATTTATTTTACAGGCAACTTTGTATTTATTTTACCTAGGTACAATAGCTATTAAATAGTTAATAACTATTTAATAACTACCTAGTTAAAATAATTACAAAATTACCTGTAAAATAAATCCTAACCTAAGTTACAAATACACCTTTACAGTACACTATCATTAAACTAATTAAATAAATTACCTACAATTAGCTAAACTAAAATACAATTAAACTAATCTATAATACAAAAAAAACAAAACACTAAATTACAGAAAATAAATTTTTTTTTCAAGAAGTTTAAACTAATTACACCTAATCTAAGCCCCCTAATAAAATAAAAAAACCCCCAAAATAATACAATTCCCTACCCTATTCTAAATTACAAAGTAATCAGCTCTTTTACCAGCCCTTAAAAGAATGCGAGGTCAATCCGATTGGCTGATTGGATCAGCCAATCGGATTGAACTTCAATCTGATTGGCTGATTGAATCAGCCAATCAGATTTTTCCTACCTTAATTCCGATTGGCTGATAGAATCCTATCAGCCAATCGGAATTCGAGGGACGCCATCTTGGATGACGTCCCTTAAAGGAACAATCATTCGTCGTTAGTCTGTTGGTTGAAGAGGATGGCTCCGCGTCGGCTGGATGGAAGATGGCTCCGCTCCGCTCCGGATGGATGAAGATAGTAGACGCCGCTTGGATGAACACTTCAATCGGATGGAAGACCTCTTCTGCCCCGCTTGGATGAAGACTTCTACTGGATGGAGGATCTCTTCTTGCTCCGCTTGGATGAAGAATTCGGCTTGGCTGGGTGAAGACGACTCAAGGTAGGGAGATCTTCAGGGGGTTAGTGTTAGGTTTATTTAAGGGGGGTTTGGGTGGGTTAGAGTAGGGGTATGTGGGTGGTGGGTTTTAATGTTGGGGGGGTTGTATTTTTTTTACAGGTAAAAGAGCTGATTACTTTGGGGCAATGCCCCGCAAAAAGCCCTTTTAAGGGCTGGTAAAAGAGCTGATTACTTTGTAATTTAGAATAGGGTAGGGAATTGTATTATTTTGAGGGCTTTTTTATTTTATTAGGGGGCTTAGATTAGGTGTAATTAGTTTAAACGTCTTGTAAATTTTTTTTATTTTCTGTAATTTAGTGGGGGGGTTTTTTGTATTATAGATTAGTTTATTTAATTGTATTTTAGTTTAGTTAGCTAATTGTAGGTAATTTATTTAATTAGTTTAATGATAGTGTAGTGTTAGGTGTATTTGTAACTTAGGTTAGGATTTATTTTACAGGTAATTTTGTAATTATTTTAACTAGGTAGCTATTAAATAGTTATTAACTATTTAATAGCTATTGTACCTAGTTAAAATAAATACAAAGTTGCCTGTAAAATAAATATAAATCCTAAAATAGCTACAATGTAACTATTAGTTATATTGTAGCTATATTAGGGTTTATTTTATAGGTAAGTATTTAGTTTTAAATAGGAATAATTTATTTAACGATAGTAAATTTAGTTAGTTTAATTTAAATTATATTTAAGTTAGGGGGGTGTTAGGGTTAGGGTTAGACTTAGGTTTAGGGGTTAATAACTTTATTATAGTAGCGGCGACGTTGGGGGAGGGAGTTTAGTGGTTAATAATTGTAGGTAGGTGGCGGCGATGTTAGGGAGGGCAGATTAGGGGTTAATACAATTTATTATAGTGTTTGCGAGGCAGGAGTGTGCGGCGGTTTAGGGGTTAATACATTTATTATAGTGGCGGCAATGTCCGGTCGGCAGATTAAGGGTTAATAATTGTAGGTAGGTGGCGGCGACATTGGGGGCGGCAGATTAGGGGTTAATAAATATAATATAGGTGTCGGCGATGTTAGGGGCAGCAGATTAGGGGTTCATAGGGATAATGTAGGTGGCGGCGGTGTCCGGTTGGCAGATTAGAGGTTAAAAAATGTATTATAGGGTTTGCGATGTGTGGGGGCCTCGGTTTAGGGGTTCATAGGTAGTTTATGGGTGTTAGTGTACTTTATAGCACAGTAGTTAAGAGCTTTATGTTCCCGCGTTAGCCCATAAAACTCTTAACTACTGACTTTTTTTGCGGTTGGAGTCTTGGCGGTAGAGGGTCTACCGCTCACTTCTTCCAAAACTCGGAATACCAGCGTTAGGCAAATCCCATTGAAAAGATAGGATACGCAATTGACGTAAGGGGATCTGCGGTAGCCTCGAGTCGCGGAAAGAAAGTGAGCGGTAGACCCTTTCCTGGCTGACTCTAAATACCAGCGGGTGTTAAAAAGCAGCGTTAGGACCCCTTAATGCTGCTTTTGACGGCTAACGCCAAACTCTAAATCTAGGCGTATGTTTTCTTCATTACAAATGTGTGCTATTGTAATGTTTTCTTCTTTTTTATTATTTCTCTTTTTCCCTTTTTTTTTAAAGTTTAAATTTTGTACAGTTACTGTGATTTTATCGGCATAACATCAAGTTTCTGGCTCTTTACTAGAATTAAAGATAAAGGGGGCGATTTATGTAGCTGCAAATGCAGCTGTTTCCGCGTGAGCCTTGGGGCTCGCCGGAAACATAAGTTAAGAAGCAGTGGTCTTAAGACCGCTGATCCTTAACTCGTCCGCTACCTCTGAGGCGGTGGACAGCAATTATCCCAATCGGATACGATCAGGATGATTGACACCTGCTGCTAGCGGATGATTGGCCGCAAATCTACAGGGGGCAGCATTGCACAAGCATTTCACACGAAATGCTTATTCAATGATAAATGCAGACAGCATATGCTGTCAGCATTTTTCGATGTCGGGCGGACATGATCTGCTACAGCGGATCATGTCCGCCCACATCTTCATAAATCTGCCTCATGGGGTTTTTTGAAGGTTTTTTTTGCAAATATTTAAAAAGTCCTAACCAATTATGTTTATTTTTTAACTGTTCAAAGATTGCTAGAACTAGAACTAGTATTGGCAATTTTTTGTCTAGTGGCTCCATATAACAAGAGATCCGCATGAATTCAGTGGCAGCAACAAATGTGCAAATATGCAAAAAGTAGTGAATGTTGCTGTTTGTATTTAACAGTCAGGTAAGGAGATGCTGACCCAGCTGCTATAACACTGGTACCTATGCCGTAGAGATACTTCACTTGTAATGTGCATATATACATATATATATATATATATATATATATATATATATATATATATACATACATACATACATACATACATACATACATATACATACATACATACATACATACATATACATACATATACATACATACATACATACATACATATACATACATACATACATACATACATACATATACATACATACATACATACATACATATACATACATACATACATACATACATACATACATATACATACATACATACACACACACACAGACACACACACACAGTTGTGCTCATAAGTTTACATACCCTGGCAGAATTTATGATTTCTTGGCCATTTTTTAGAGAATATGAATGCTAACACAAAAACTTTTCTTTCACTCATGGTTAGTGTTTGGCTGAAGCCATTTTATTATCAATCAACTGTGTTTACTCTTTTTAACTCATAATGACAACAGAAACTACCCAAATGACCCTGATCAAAAGTTTACATACCCTGGGGATTTTCCACTTCTTGATTAGAGTTTGAACACTGCTGATTTGCATTCTCAATTCCTTGGATATCTTTTTATATCCCTTTCCTGTTTTATACAGTTCAACTACCTTTTTCCCACAGATCCTTTGACAATTCTTTTTTTTTCCCCATGACTCAGAATCCAGAAACATCACTGCAACACTGGATGAAAGATGCAAGGGTCTGTTAGGAGTCCAGAAACTCATTGACCTTTTATACTCACACACTAATTACAAGCAAACAGATCACAGGTGAGGATGGTTACCTTTAATAGCCATTCAAACCCATTTGTGTCAACTTGTGTGCATGTTATCAGGCCAAAATCACCAGGGTATGTAAACTTTTGATCAGGGTCATTTGGGTAGTTTCTATTGTCATTATGATTTAAAAAGAGTAAACACAGTTGATTGATAATAAACGGCTTCAGCCAAGCACTAACCATGAGTGAAAGAAAAGTTTTTGTTTTATCATTCATATTCTCTAAAAAATGGCCAAGAAATCATAAATTCTGCCAGGGTATGTAAACTTATGAGCACAATATAATACTGTATATATACATACCACAGGTTGGTCTGAGGAAGGGACATGTTTGCTCCGAAACTTCACCTGGAATGAAACTTGTATTATTTACAAGTCCAGCGAGTGCAGATCTTTGCTTCTTCATACATACATATACATATTTAGCTATGTATATGTATGTTTCTCTATGTTAAAGCCCTTTGCAGTTCTTTTTTTTTTTTTTAACACCTGAGACCTCATATTTTTGAGCCCTTATAACTGAGGTCACCCTATCTCGATGCACATTAAATTCAATTGCGCTCAAGCGAACATGTTTACTTTCAACTCGTAATACAGTGCTACTTCCGATACGTGCATAGAACCGCGAAAAAAAACCTTTTCGTAATCTAGCTCTTCATGTGGCTGATCTAACTAACCCCAAATAAAAATAAGGTCATAACTACAATACAGGGGCCAGTATCAACAGAACTGTGTGACATAATTGCATATAGTGACTATCATTGTATATGCTTTTTTGTGTTCATTAAAACATCTAAAGCCATTATTGTTTGCTCAACTCTGGTTATCCTGTCAATCATATCAAGAAACCCAAACTGAGATAGAGGGTAGTCTAATAAAGAGAAATTCTAGACAAAGTTGTGTCTTTGTTCTGGACAATCTTTGATAGTTATAAGCAGGTATGGAAAGATATTACTAAAGTTTACCATTCAAGGGAGAAAAGTTACTAGTTGACTTAAAGATAAGCAAAAGCCAAATTTCTTACTCGTCTCATGTAATTTCTTAATTGTCCATGACTGGTACACTAGTGACATTACTAGCCCTGGAAATGTCTTTAAATTTATTTTTGATGTACAGGAAATGCACTATTTTTATTATCAAACAATACTAATTCACATACAGTAAAAGCCATAAGGAAATTTTAGCTGTTCACTTTGTTAAAGGGACAGTAAAGTCAAAATTAAACCTTTATGAATCAGACAGAGCATGACATTGTCATGGTATACTTTGTTAAAAAGCATACTTAGGTAGGTTCAGCAGAAGCAATGCACTACTGTGAGCTCTTTTCATTGGCTCATCTGCTGTGTTCAGCTAGCTCCCAGTAGTGCATTGCTGCTTCTTCAACAAAGGATACCAAGAGAATGAAATAAATGTGATAACAAAAGTAAATTAGAAAGTTTTTTGAATACTCTGAATAATGTTGGGTTTCAAGTACCAACAAGTTTAAAGAATAAAATTGATTTTTTTTTAATTTATTTGATCAATAAACATTAGGATTTCTATACATTTCTCCTTTTGCCAATGACATCACTTGTAGAATGATATAATTTTATTAGAGCAGCAGCTGTTTGTTGTTAATAAAGATCTACATTCCAATCCTGCTATTAATCCAAGTGGGGATATATATTTGATCAATTCAGTATAAAAAGGCAATTGTTTAACTTTACATTCCACTACTTCAGTATTATGCATCGCTACTCGATGTCTATACATTTGGATTTCCCTGTACTAAAGTTGATAAAAGAAACAGAAATGAAACAGAAACCAAAATACTGCAATCAAAAAACATTAGTACACGTCTTAACATCCAGGTGTAGTCTTACATACTGTAGGGTTCTTTATATATAGTCTTACATACTGTAGGGTTCTTTATATATAGTCTTACATATTGTAGAGTTCTTTTTATATATATATATATATATATATATATATATATATATATATAGTGTCTTACATACTGTAGGGTTCTTTATATATAGTCTTACATATTGCAGAGTTCTTTATATATATATATATATATATATATATATATATATATATATATATATATAAGTGTCTTACATACTGTAGGGTTCTTTATATATAGTCTTACATATTGTAGAGTTCTTTATATATATATATATATATATATATATATAGTGTCTTACATACTGTAGGGTTCTTTATATATATATATATATATATATATATATATATATATATATATATATATATATATATATATATATATAGTGTCTTACATACTGTAGGGTTCTTTATATATATATATATATATATATATATAGTGTCTTACATACTGTAGGGTTCTTTATATATAGTGTCTTACATATTGTAGAGTTCTTTATATATATATATATATATATATATATATATATATATATATATATATATAGTGTCTTACATACTGTAGGGTTCTTTATATATAGGGGCCTATTTAAGAATGTGTGAGCGGACATGATCTGATATTGTGGATCATGTCGGCTGCAAATCGATAAATGGCAACAGCATACGCTCTCGGCATTTATCATTGCACCAGCAGTTCTGGTGAACTGCTGGTGCAATACCGCCCCCCTGCAGATTTGCGACCATTCGGCCACTAGCAGTGGGTGTCAGTCAACCTGATCGTATTGGATCGGGTTGATTTCCGGCGATGTCTGTCCGCCGCCTCAGAGCAGGCGGACAGGTTATGGAGCAGGGGTGTTTCAGAAACACAGGGCATCAAGCTCCATACGCAGCTTGATAAATAGGCCCCCTAGTGTTACATATTGTAGAGTTCTTTATTTATATAGTCTTACATACTGTAGGGGTCTTTATATATATAGTCTTACATACTGTAGGGGTCTTTATATATAGTCTTACATACTGTAGGGGTCTTTATATATAGTCTTACATACATGTCTTACATACATGTGTCTTACATACATGTCTTACATACATGTGTGAGCGGACATGATCTGATATTGTGGATCATGTCGGCTGCAAATCGATAAATGGCAACAGCATACGCTCTCGGCATTTATCATTGCACCAGCAGTTCTGGTGAACTGCTGGTGCAATACCGCCCCCCTGCAGATTTGCGACCATTCGGCCACTAGCAGTGGGTGTCAGTCAACCTGATCGTATTGGATCGGGTTGATTTCCGGCGATGTCTGTCCGCCGCCTCAGAGCAGGCGGACAGGTTATGGAGCAGGGGTGTTTCAGAAACACAGGGCATCAAGCTCCATACGCAGCTTGATAAATAGGCCCCCTAGTGTTACATATTGTAGAGTTCTTTATTTATATAGTCTTACATACTGTAGGGGTCTTTATATATATAGTCTTACATACTGTAGGGGTCTTTATATATAGTCTTACATACTATATATAGTCTTACATACTGTAGGGGTCTTTATATATAGTCTTACATACTGTAGGGGTCTTTATATATAGTCTTACATACTGTAGGGGTCTTTATATGTAGTCTCATATACTGTAGGGGTCTTTATATATAGTCTTACATACTGTAGGGGTCTTTATATATAGTCTTACATACTGTAGGGGTCTTTATATATAGTCTTACATACTGTAGGGGTCTTTATATGTAGTCTCATATACTGTAGGGGTCTTTATATATAGTCTTACATACTGTAGGGGTCTTTATATATAGTCTTACATACTGTAGGGGTCTTTATATATAGTATTGCATACTGAAGGTGTCTATATATAGCATTACATACTGTAGGGGTCTTTATGTGTGTGTATATATATATATATATATATATATATATATATATTTATATTCTTACATACTGTAGGGTTCTTTATATGTAGTTTTAAATATTGTAGGGGGTCTTTTTTTTCTTTTTTTAATTTTTAATAGATTTCATTGAAAATGTCACTGTTACAAAAATATGAAGATCAGTACACGAGTGAAAAGTCTGTTAATAAGTCTTTGGCAGAAAAGTCCCACAGGCGAAATGTTGTAGTTGAGCCTGTATAAGAGCTTTCATTCCTTACAGCAAGATAAACATTAACCACAAAAGAAAAGGAAGAAATGTACATATTAAGTTGCATTTGATCCATTCAATATAATAACAATATGGAAAAGATGTAGCTTATATAAATAAAGGAATATAGTATAAGGGAATATCCCCAATATTTGTAGATCAACTGGTTAGAGTGATTTATTGAAAAAGAGGGGGAAGAAAGAAGTAAAGAGGTGGGTTCCACCCAAGAATAGGAATAGAGGCAAAGGAGGGAAGAAGAAGAGAGAGAGAAAAAAAAGGGGGGGTTGTTGTAGGTTGGAGAAGGGGAAGATGCCTATTAATATTAAGGTGTGTCCCAGAGGCTAGGGGAAGAAGTGTCCAGATATTAATGGTCACCTGTTGGGGGGGGAGTACTCAGTGGGAGAGTGTATTTTTTCTTAAAGTTCTATCATGAAATGATTTAGGTCTGATTTGTCAATTTTCATAAAATTGAAGTGTTCTAGTGTGAGTAGCTCTGTTGTTTGAGAGTGCCAATCTTTTAAGGTCGGGACTTTCGTGGACTTCCAATGCTTGGGAATGAGCTTTTTTGCGCTGTTGATCATCAGCAATAGTAGGGAGCTTATGATTTTTATTTTGTAGTTTAGGAAGAGACTGAAACATAATAGTGTGAATCTTAAATGTAACGTCCGTCTCTATAATGTTTGAAATAGCCGCAAAAACTTTTGTCCAAAACGTAGTGATAGCTGGGCATGTCCACCATATGTGTAACATGGAGCCCCTCTGGCCGCACCCCCTCCAGCATTGATAAGTGATTTGTGGGTTAGTTTTATGCAGTCTGGAAGGAGTAAGATACCACCTGCTGGCGAACTTATAGTGCATTTCTTGAATAGTGGCGGACGAGGAGGCCTTAATGGCTGTTTGGAAGGACTTCTTCCAGAGGGTAGAATTAGGGTAGGGGTCTTTTATATAGTATTACATACTGAAGGGCTCTTTATATATAGTCTTACATACTGTAGGGTTATTTATATATAGTCTTACATACTGTAGGGGCAGGGGGTGGAACAGAGCAGGCCAGAGGAGCAGCAGGTGCTGCTCTTCCTAGTCCGCAGCGCTCCATGGGGGTTCGGCCTGAGGAAGCTGGTGTTTTGCATTTCTCCTGCAAGGGCTAGTGGGGAACACCAGGGATGCAATACTCCTCTAAGCCTCCTCTAAGTTCTCATTGCGGTGTTCATTTTGTGGCTCATGGACAACAAGGTGTAAATAACAGTTTGTGAGCATTTCACAGCTATTACTGTGTTATTTTTTATTTGTATTATGTATATTATTGTGTTTGTGAAAAAGTAACCATGCACAAAACTGTGTTGTCATGAGATGCAGGACATATGCAGGACACCGCAATGATGGTACAACTCTATTTTATTACAGATCATAGAAACATACATCTAGTCAGGTTGATTTCACTAACTAACTGCGACACAGACAACCGGACCTAAGCCCCGCCCACAACAGTGACATCACATCCTGCTCTCATCACATCTTCCCCCTTTTCAAAGGGCGAATCATATACTTGAATATAACAAATTACATGGCATACAAACAGAGTATACAACAACATTTTTGAACAGTATATAACAAATAGGTTACAGGAAAAATGAACAACATAGATTACATCCTGACTTGAACATTGGGGTAGACTACCCTAGTCCACAGTGACCATGGTATTATTCTGCCCATACTTCCGGTCACTGTTCTAGCTAAAGTTAGTCCTGATATCGGGCCGGAAGTTTCACCACCCTTCTGCTTGATGTAACTTTGCATGAACTATACTCTGATACAGAAGGTGAATAAGAGTCCGCTGGAGGCAAAGACATATCCCCACTGTGATCTTGCTGAGGGGAAGGCACCCCTTTTAGAACAGGTGATCCCACCGGCACTGGTACTGAGGCATCCAGTTCTAAACTCTCAGGTACAGGCTGAAGATGTTTTCGGTTACGGCGTGTAACCGTCCCTCCATCAGTAAGGACTACATAAGACCTTGGTTCTGGAGAGCGCCCAATTACCGTAGCAGGCGTCTTCCATTTCTTCTCATCATCCAATTTAATTCTGACACTTTGCCCCGTATTAAGTTCCTGTAAGGGCCTGACAGAATGTCTCCTGTCGTAGAAGAAACAATAGCCTTTTTGGCCTCTTCATCCCTCCTAAGGACTTCGTCCCGAGGAATAGAGCCAGTCGGCTTAAAGACACCCACTGAGGGTAAGGTGGTGCGAATCTGGCGTCCTAGCAACAGCTGTGCAGGGCTAAACCCGGTGGCTTGGATGGGCGTCGCCCTATAGGACAAGAGGGCTAGGTACGGCTCAGATTGCTTTAAAATGAACTTTGTTGTTTGAACTGCCCTTTCAGCCATTCCATTAGCCTGTGGGTAATGTGGACTTGACGTGGAATGTATAAAGTCATATTCCCTGCTGAAAGCACTGAACTCTGTAGAAGCGAACTGCATGCCATTATCACTCACCAGCTCCATTGGAATGCCCCACCGGGCGAACAAGCTCTTCAAATGAATGATAACGGCTTGACTTGTGATATCATTCAAAGGTGCAATTTCCAAATACCTGGAATAGTAGTCGATTACAACAAGGAACTTTTTCTTGTGCAGTTCATACAAATCAGCAGCTATTTTCTGCCACGGCCCTGCAGGCAGCGGAGTAGAAATCAAGGGCTCCCTTCTCTGAGTAGGCCGGCGTTCCCGGCAAAAGGCACATTTAGACACGTGATCTGCAATGTCGGAGCTGATCCCAGGCCAACACACAGCTGTAGCTGCCCTTTCTCTGCACTTTGTAATACCTAAGTGGCCATCGTGAATCCTGTTTAACATCTCCTTCCTCATGCTGACAGGAATAACGATGCGGTCTTGGAACAGCACCAACCCATCCAGCTCCGTGAGCTGCGACCTCTCTGACTGATAAGAACTTAAAGACAACCAGGCTCTCGGGCCAGCCTTCTTTTATGTACTTTTATGTACTTTATAACCTATTGCAGATCTGTGTCCAAATATGTCTCTTTCTTTATTTCTTCCAGTTTCCTTGAAGAAATGGACTTTGAGGCCAGAACCAAATCAACATACACTTTCACGTCCGATTTGGTTGAAGACTCTTCAGCAGCAGCCAGCGGGAGCCTGGATAGTGTATCTGCCACAACCAGTTGCTTCCCCGGCACATGCACTGCCTGAACATTGAACCTGAGTAGTCTCATTAAAAGTCTCTGGCATCTTAAGGGTGTTTTGTCGATATCGTAGGAGTTGATTAGAGGGACGAGCGGTTTATGATCAGTCTCTAGACTAAATTTCTCCAAACCTACAAGGTAACGCTGAAAGCGGTCACAGGCCCAAACCGAAGCCAGGCACTCTCTCAATTTGAGCGTATTTTGACTCAGCAGCCGTCAGTGTGCGGGAACAGTAGGCGATGAGCTGTAGTTTATTTTCATTTAACTGCAGGAGAGCAGCCCCCAACCCATAACTGCTTGCATCAGCACTAACCACAATCTTTTGGGAAAGGTCGTAGAACCCCAGCACTGGGGCAGACCCCAGCAGGGACTTGGCCTGCATAAAGGATTTTTCTTGTGAAGGTCCCCAGAACCAGGCAACATCTTTCTTTAGCAGCTCTGTGATAGGGTGTAGAACTGTGGATAAATCTGGCAGAAACTTGCCCACATAATTTACAAGGCCCAATATTTGTCTTAGCTCATGTACATCAGAAGAACTTTTCATCTGTTCAATAGCACAAATCTTCTTGAGGTCTGGTTTGATGCCATCCCCATTGATAATATGCCCAAAGTAACATAATTCAGTTTTCCTAAAATGGCATTTTTCTTTATTTAACTTCAGCCCAGACTCTTTGATACCCTGCAGCACACAACTTAAAAGCTGATCATGCTCCTCCACTGTAGACCCATACACTAGAATGTCGTCCATGACGACTGCCGTGACCACGTGGTCACTTAGGAGAGAACTCATTTCCCTTTGAAAGATTTCAGGAGCAGAGGATATCCCAAAGGGGAGTCTGCAGAAGCATAACCGACCTACCAGTGTAATAAAGGTAGTCAGTTTCCGGCACTTTGGATCTAGGGTGATATGCCAAAAGCCGCTAGAAGCGTCCAATGTAGAAAAGAACTTCGCCCCAGCCAACTTTGGAGCTATATCTTCTAATGTCGGCATCACAAATCTCTCTCCCTCTCTCTCTCTCTCACCAATCAGTTGCTTCAACAACCTCTTCAATAACCCCCCATAGACTTCATGCACATAAGCTCCTTCTCCACTTGAGGCATGAGCGGGAACGGAATTCTATGGGGAGTAGAAATACTGTATGGGACTGCGTCACTTTTAAGTGCCATACGGACTGGCTTGCAATTCAGAAGGCCCAATTCGCCAAACATATCTTCGGAGATCTCATTCACTCTGGCCACTAGGCCCAAGTCACAGGCTGCTTTTCTGCTCAATAAATTGCTAACACACTGACCTCGAATCACATGTACCCACATAGTGAATTTCCTTTGCTTGTACTCCCAGCTGGCAAGAAATTTCCCCGCACAATCAATGCGGCCACCAGGACTATGGACATTTGTAGTAACCTTCGCCAGCTGGGGCTGTCGAGGCAGTTTCATAAATGCATCAAGAGACATTACAGTGATATATGCTCCTGTGTCAATCTTAAAATCAACTTTGGCTCCCATTACAGTAAAAGTAACCTTCCAATCTTCTTCTGAGCTTGGCCGTTCCACAAAAGACCCCACAAAAGACTTCCTGACCCTCTTGGTCACTAACTACCTGCATCTCCTTAATGTATTCAGTTTTACACACCACTTCAAAATGGCCCATTCTGTTACATTTTCTGCATCTTTTATCTCTGGCCGGGCATATAGCACTCTGATCATGGGCACGGTTGCACCGTGTGCATCGGGCATGCTGCGTCCATCCACTTCTAGGTCTATCCGTTATTTTAGATCTACCGCTCACACTGTGCCTTTCACTAGCAGTTTTCCTGAACTGTTGCACTTCATCCACAATACTCTCAGACCTCAGATCAGCACTTTGCTTTTTCACTAGTTCACTCTGATGGGCCATCCTAATAGCCCCATCTAATGTTAAATCAGGCTCTAACTGCAGCTTCAGTGAGACTTCAGCATCTGCAATTCCAATAACTATTCTATCTCTGATTTGCTCTTCTTTAGCAACACCAAACTTACAGAATTCAGCTAGTTCATACAGGCTGCGCACAAATGACTCCACAGATTCTCCCACACGCTGATTACGTTTGTGAAAACAAGCTCTCTCATGAATCACATTTCTTTTGGGCACAAAGTGGGCACTGAGTTTATCCATAACTATATCAAAGTTAAATTCTTCCCCTTCTTGGAAAGTAAAAGCATTGAACACTGGCTCCACATCCTTCCCCATAGAGTATAAAAGAGAATTAACTTGTACATCACCACTCTCCTTGTTCAGTTTGGAAGCAATCCTGAAACGCTGAAACCGCTGACTCCATGTGGGCCAAGCTGCAGGCTGAGGGAAGTCAAAAGACTCAGGTGGGGTAAACTTTGACATCGTCATCGATCAGGAACAGAAGCGCAGGCAAGAACTTCTGACACCATGTCATGAGATGCAGGACATATGCACGACACAGCAATGATGGTACAACTCTATTCTATTACAGAGCATAGAAACATACATCTAGTCAGGTTGATTTCACTAATTAACTGCGACACAGACAACCGGACCTAAGCCCCGCCCACAACAGTGATATCACATCCTGCTCTCATCACATGTGTCTTAATTTATTGCTTAGGGCAGTGGATCCCAATCTTTTCTGAAAGCAGATCTACTCTTACATGTCACACTGTATGATTTGGCATCTCTGTAATCTAATATTTACATCTGTAATGCCCTAATTGTACAGATTCATTTCATAATATATATATATATATATATATATATATATATATATATATACACACACACACACACACACACACACACATACATATACACATATAATGCGGTCTTTGGAGCATACATCTTTAACCAATTGGGTGTAGTGTCCATCTACCTAATTAGTGCTCTAGTATACCCCAATTTTTCCAATGTTAATGCTCTCCTTCATCTGCCATCTCTTCCTCCTTCTCCCCCTCCCCTCCTCCCTCCTTTCTCTTCCCTCCTCTCATTTACTATGGAAATGCTATACAAAAAAATATATACATATATATTATGGCAAAAAAATGCCTAAAAATTAAGGGGGGGCAGCAGTACTTTGAGTCCCTAGGGCAGCCCAAAACCGAAATACACCACGGTGTAGGGGTCTTATATATATATATATATATATATACATATATATATATATATATATATATAGGGGGGTAGTTATCAACGTGTCAACTTTCCTGCCTTCACCGGCCCAATACGCCCGCCTAAGCTCGCCTACCATCGCCGCCGCGGACCTGAAAAAATTCGCCTAAGTTATCAATAAATCTGTCAAAAAGCCGCGCACCAAGTACGGGGCGATGAGCAGCGGACTGTGAGAGTTATCACTCATCCGATCTCGCTGCTCTTCGGCTTTTTTACAGCTTTATTGCTAGTCTGTCACTAAGCACCCACACTAAACTACACTGTTCTACCCCCTATACCGGCGCCCCCGGAGCCCCCCGCAACTCAATAAAGTTACTAACCCCTAAACCGCTGCTCCTAGACCCCGCCGCAACTCTTATAAATGTATTAACCCCTAAACCGCCGCTCCTAGACCCCGCCGCAACTCTTATAAATGTATTAACCCCTAAACCGCCGCTCCCGGACACCGCCGCAACCTACATTATACCTAGTAACCCCTATCCTGCCCCCCCTATACCGCCGCCCTCTATAATAAAGTTATTAACCCCTATCCTGCTGATCCCGCACCTCGCCGCAACTAAATAAATAGTTTAACCCCTAAACCGCCGCTCCCGGACCCTGCCGCAACCTATATTAAACTTATTAACCCCTAATCTGCCCCCCCTACACCGTCGCCACTTATAATACATTTATTAACCCCTATCCTGCCCCCTCTACACCGCCGCCACTGTAATAAATTTATTAATCCCTAAACCTAAGTCTAACACTAACCCTAACACCCCCCTAACTTAAATATTAATTAAATAAATCTAAATAATATTTCTATTATTAACTAAATTAATCCTATTTAAAACTAAATACTTACCTTTAAAATAAACCCTAATATAGCTACAATATAAATAATAATTATATTGTAGCTATCTTAGGATTTATTTTTATTTTATAGGTAACTTTCAATTTATTTTAACTAGGTACAATAGCTATTAAATTAACTATTTAATAACTACCTATCTAAAAGAAATACAAAATTACCTGTAAAATAAATCCTAACCTAAGTTACAATTAAACCTAACACTACACTATCATTACATTAATTAAATAAATTAACTACAAATAACTACAATTAAATACAATTACATAAACTAACTAAAGTTCAAAAAATAAATAAAGCTAAGTTACAAAAAATAAAAAAAATAAGTTACAAACATTTAAAAAATATTACAACAATTTTAAGCTAATTACACCTAATCTAAGCCCCCTAATAAAATAACAAAGCCCCCCAAAATAAAAAAATTCCCTACCCTATTCTACATTAAAAAAGTTCAAAGCTCTTTTACCTTACCAGCCCTTAAAAGGGCCTTTTGTGGGGCATGCCCCAAAGAAAACTGCTCTTTTGCCTGTAAAAGAAAAATACAACCCCCCCCCAACATTAAAACCCACCACCCACATACCCTTAATCTAACCCAAACCCCCCTTAAAATAACCTAACACTAATCCCCTGAAGATCATCCTACCTTGAGTCGTCTTCACTCAGCCGAGCCACCGATGGAACTGAAGAGGAGATCCGGAGCGGCAGAAGTGATCCTCCAAGGGGCGCTGAAGAAGTCTTCCATCCGATGAAGTGATCCTCCAGGCGGCGCTGAAGAAGTCTTCCATCCGGGTGATGTCATCTTCCAAGCAAGCGGCGCTGAAGAAGTCTTCTATCCGGGCGATGTCATCTTCCAAGCGGGGTCTTCAATCTTCTTTCTTCAGGATTCATCTTCATCCCGCCGACGCGGAACATCCTTCTTTCCCAACAGACTACCGACGAATGAAGGCTCCTTTAAGGGACATCATCCAAGATAGCATCCCTTCAATTCCGATTGGCTGATAGAATCCTATCAGCCAATCGGAATTAAGGTAGGAAAAATCTGATTGGCTGATTGAATCAGCCAATCAGATTGAGCTTGCATTCTATTGGCTGATCGGATCAGCCAATAGAATGCGAGCTCAATCTGATTGGTTGATTGGATCAGCCAATCGGATTGAACTTCAATCTGATTGGCTGATTCAATCAGCCAATCAGATTTTTCCTACCTTAATTCCGATTGGCTGATAGAATCCTATCAGCCAATCAGAATTGAAGGGACGCCATCTTGGATGACGTCCCTTAAAGGAGCCTTCATTCGTCGGTAGTCCGTCGGGAAAGAAGGATGTTCCGCGTCGGCGGGATGAAGATGGATCCTGAAGAAAGAAGATTGAAGACCCCGCTTGGAAGATGACATCGCCCGGATGGAAGACTTCTTCAGCGCCGCCTGGAGGATCACTTCATCGGATGGAAGACTTCTTCAGCGCCCCTTGGAGGATCACTTCTGCCGCTCCGGATCTCCTCTTCAGTTCCATTGGTGGCTCGGCTGAGTGAAGACGACTCAAGGTAGGATGATCTTCAGGGGATTAGTGTTAGGTTATTTTAAGGGGGTTTGGGTTAGATTAGGGGTATGTGGGTGGTGGGTTTTAATGTTGGGGGGGGTTGTATTTTTCTTTTACAGGCAAAAGAGCAGTTTTCTTTGGGGCATGCCCCACAAAAGGCCCTTTTAAGGGCTGGTAAGGTAAAAGAGCTTTGAACTTTTTTAATGTAGAATAGGGTAGGGAATTTTTTTTATTTTGGGGGGCTTTGTTATTTTATTAGGGGGCTTAGATTAGGTGTAATTAGCTTAAAATTGTTGTAATATTTTTTAAATGTTTGTAACTTATTTTTTTTATTTTTTGTAACTTAGCTTTTTTTATTTTTTGTACTTTAGTTAGTTTATGTAATTGTATTTAATTGTAGTTATTTGTAGTTAATTTATTTAATTAAAGGGACACTGTACCCAAAAATGTTCTTTTGTAATTCAGAAAGAGCATGCAATTTTAAGCAACTTTTTAATTTACTCCTATTATCAATTTTTCTTCGTTCTCTTGCTATCATTATTTGAAAAAGAAGGCATCTAAGCTTTTTTTTGGTTTCAGTACTCTGGACAGCACTTTTTTTATTGGTGGATGAATTTATCCACCAATCAGCAAGGACAACCCAGGTTGTTCACCAAAAATGGGCCGGCATCTAAACTTACATTCTTGCATTTCAAATAAAGATACCAAGAGAAAGAAGAACATTTGATAATAGGAGTAAATTAGAAAGTTGCTTAAAATTTCATGCTCAATCTGAATCACGAAAGAACATTTTTGGGTACAGTGTCCCTTTAATGTAATGATAGTGTAGTGTTAGGTTTAATTGTAACTTAGGTTAGGATTTATTTTACAGGTAATTTTGTAGTTCTTTTAGCTAGGTAGTTATTAAATAGTTAATAACTATTTAATAACTATTCTAACTAGCTAAAATAAATACAAAGTTACCTGTAAAATTACATTGTAGCTATCTTAGGGTTTATTTTACAGGTAAGTATTTAGTTTTAAATAGGAATAATTTATTTAAGTATAGTGTAGTGTTAGGTGTAATTGTAACTTAGGTTAGTTTTTATTTTACAGGTAAATTTCTCTTTATTTTAGCTAGGTAGCTATTAAATAGTTAATAACTATTTAATAGCTATTGTACCTAGTTAAAATAAATTGAAAGTTACCTGTAAAATAAAAATAAATCCTAAGATAGCTACAATATAATTATTATTTATATTGTAGCTATATTAGAGTTTATTTTAAAGGTAAGTATTTAGTTTTAAATAGGATTAATTTAGTTAATAATAGAAATATTATTTAGATTTATTTAATTAATATTTAAGTTAGGGGGGTGTTAGGGTTAGTGTTAGACTTAGGTTTAGGGATTAATAAATTTATTACAGTGGCGGCGGTGTAGAGGGGGCAGGATAGGGGTTAATAAATGTATTATAAGTGGCGACGGTGTAGGGGGGGCAGATTAGGGGTTAATAAGTTTAATATAGGTTGCGGCAGGGTCCGGGAGCGGCGGTTTAGGGGTTAAACTATTTATTTAGTTGCGGCGAGGTGCGGGATTGGCAGGATAGGGGTTAATAACTTTATTATAGAGGGCGGCGGTATAGGGGGGGGGCAGGATAGGGGTTACTAGGTATAATGTAGGTTGCGGCGGTGTCCGGGAGCGGCGGTTTAGGGGTTAATACATTTATTATAGTTGCGGCGGGGTCAGGGAGCGGTGGTTTAGGGGTTAATACATTTATTATAGTTGCGGCGGGGGTCAGGGAGCGGCGGTTTAGGGGTTAATATGTATAGAGTAGCTTGCGGTGGGCTCCGGGAGCGGCGGTTTAGGGGGTAATAACTTTATTTAGTTGTGGCGGTGTAGGGGGGGACAGCTTAGGGGTGTTTAGACTCGGGGTACATGTTAGGGTGTTAGGTGTAGACAGCTCCCATAGGAATCAATGGGATGTCTGGCAGCAGCAAACTTGTACTTTCGCTATGGTCAGACTCCCATTGATTCCTATGGGATCCGCTGCCTCCAGGGCGGCGGATTGAAAACCAGGTACGCTGGGCCGGAAAAGTGCAGAGCGTACCTGCTAGTTTTTTAATAACTAGCAAATGTAGTCAGATTGTGCCGCACTTGTGTGCGGAACATCTGGAGTGACGTAAGAATCGATCTGTGTCGGACTGAGTCCGGCGGATCGAAGCTTACGTCACAAAATTCTACTTTTGACGGTCTCTAGCCTTTGATAACTAAGGCGAATCAGCCTTGCCACAAATACGCTGCGGAATTCCAGCGTATTTGAGGTTGACGGCTTGATAACTACCCCCCATAGTCTTACTTACTGTAGGGTTCTTTATATATAGTCCTACATACTGTAGGGTTCTTTATACATACAGTGGAGGCTCCTCCATATGTGCACTGTCGCACGTGAACCCCCAGGGGGCAGAGGAGGGGGGGGGAAAAATGAGCAGGGAAAAAAAAAATGAGAAAAAAAAAATTATGAAAAATTTTAATTTTATTTTTTATTTATATTATTTAATATTATATTTATTACTGCTGCTGCTTTACTGGCACTTAGCTATAGTATAGCCTGCCCTACCCTATCTAAATCATCACTCAGACCCACTCAGAGTCAGTTCAGTAAACAGAACAGACAGACACAACTTTTATTATCATCAGGCTCAGGCAGGAGGCAGGAGCTAGGACCGGGTGGACTACTCAGTGTGTGCTGACGTCCGTGACGTCACACCACACACCACACCACGGCGCTCGTCGCACTGCCTGAGCCCTGAGGCTGACTGATGCTGATTGACAGACAGTAAGGGCAGGCTGAGGCTCCAGTCCCCACCCCCCACTCGCACGTGCGGTAAGGAGCTCTATATGCCTGCACAGTGATCGCAATGTATTCACTGTGCAGGCGTAGCTCCTCCCCAGCCGTCATGCCTATAGAGGCATAATCGCACAGGCTGAACTGTGCGGTCGTTTCAGCCTGTGCTCTGTCTCCTCCCCCAGCCTACTGATCCGGACTTTGACTCTCTGTGATAGGCTCTGGCTCACACGTGATGGCCCCCACGAGGCTCCTCCCGGCTCAACGGCGCGAAAATCTTTGTGGAGATAGCCGTTGAGCTGAGAGGAGTGTTTTGCATAGAGCTCTGTCTCACTGTGCAAAAATTGTTTAAAATTAACAAAACGATTTATTTTTTGCTGCCTGCTGGCAGCCATCAACATCAACAACAGTCAATATTTGCTTTTGCTGCTGCTGTCAGTGTGCAAATAGCCAGGAGGCTAATAGACAGATAGACTATAGTTAGAACTTAAAGTTAGCCATTATAATTATTCATTACATTAGGCTTAGGCTAGCTTAGCTTAGCAAATTAGTTTAGAACTGCTACTAGATTCACAGTCAGTCACTAGTCTAGTAGTATTCTGAATTTCTAGTATTCTATTCTATATAGAACTTGAAGATAGTTAATTTATACTAGTAATATATTATATTAGTTCAGTAAGTTTGTGGGCAGATATTTTAATGATTTTTGCTGCAGGCCTGCAGTTTTTTATATAGAGTAACAGTGAGTTGTGTCTTGAACTACTAGTGTTTAAAAAAAAAAACAACTTTTTTTTTCAACTTGTAATTTAAACAACAGATACAGTCTGAGTCTGAGATTGCTTTTTAGATAGAGTAACTTGAGTTGAGTCTAAGTTGAACTTGAATTAGTGTTAAAAAAACCCCATTTATTTTTCTACTTGTAAATTAATTTAAACAACAGATACAGTCTGAGTCTGAGATTGCTTTTTAAATAGAGTAACTTGAGTTGAGTCTTGAACTTGAACTAGTGTTTAAAAAAAACATATTTATTTTTCTACTTGTAATTTAAACAACAGATACAGTCTGAGTCTGAGATTGCTTTTTATATAGAGTAACTTGAGACTGAGTTGAGTCTTGAACTTGAACTAGTGTTAAAAAAAAAAACATTTTTATTTTTCTACTTGTAATTTAAACAACAGATACAGTCTGAGTCTGAGATTGCTTTTTATATAGAGTAACTTGAGACTGAGTTGAGTCTTGAACTTGAACTAGTGTTAAAAAAAAAACATTTTTATTTTTCTACTTGTAATTTAAACAACAGATACAGTCAGAGTCTAAGATTGCTTTTTATATAGAGTAACTTGAGTTGAGTCTTGAACTTGAACTAGTGTTTAAAAAAAATCATTTTTATTTTTCTACTTGTAATTTAAACAACAGATACAGTCTGAGTCTGAGATTGCTTTTTATATAGAGTAACTTGAGTTGAGTCTTGAACTTGAACTAGTGTTAAAAAAATAAATAAATATATGTTTCTACTTGTAATTTAAACAACAGACACAGTCTGAGCCTGAGTTTAGCAAGTTTAGGAGTATACTGGACTTTTAGGGAGTTCTGTAACAATTTAGTTCAACTTCTAGTTGATATTTTCTAATAGCTGCAGAGCAGCAGAGCTACCTACCTACAAGTTATATATTAGATAAAAACCTCCAAAATATTAAACTATTACTTCAAGTTGAGTTGTATATTTTCTAACAGCTGCAGAGCTACCTACCTACAAGTTATATATTAGATAAAAACCTCCAAAATATTAAACTATTACTTCAAGTTGAGTTGTATATTTTCTAACAGCTGCAGAGCTAACTACCTGCTACCTACAAGTTTTATATTACATAACAACCGCCAAAATATTAAACTATTACTTCAAGTTGAGTTGTATATTTTCTAACAGCTGCAGAGCTACCTACCTGCTACCTACAAGTTATATATTACATAACAACCGCCAAACTATTAAACTATTACTTCAAGTTGAGTTGTATATTTTCTAACAGCTGCAGAGCTACCTACCTATAAGTTATATATTAGATAACAACCGCCAAACTATTAAACTATTACTTCAAGTTGAGTTGTATATTTTCTAACAGCTGCAGAGCTACCTACCTACAAGTTATATATTAGATAACATCCGCCAAACTTTTAAACTATTACTTCAAGTTGAGTTGTATATTTTCTAACAGCTGCAGAGCTACCTACCTGCTACCTACAAGGTATATATTATAACAACCGCCAAAATATTAAACTATAACTTCAAGTTGAGTTGTATATTTTCTAACAGCTGCAGAGCTAACTACCTGCTACCTACAAGTTATATATTACATAACAACTGCCAAAATATTAAACTATTACTTCAAGTTGAGTTGTATATTTTCTAACAGCTGCAGAGCTACCTACCTGCTACCTACAAGGTATATATTATAACAACCGCCAAAATATTAAACTATTACTTCAAGTTGAGTTGTATATTTTCTAACAGCTGCAGAGCTAACTACCTGCTACTTACAAGTTATTTATTACATAACAACTGCCAAAATATTAAACTATTACTAGGTATAATGTAGGTTGCGGCGGTGTCCGGGAGCGGCGGTTTAGGGGTTAATACATTTATTATAGTTGCGGCGGGGTCAGGGAGCGGTGGTTTAGGGGTTAATACATTTATTATAGTTGCGGCGGGGTCAGGGAGCGGCGGTTTAGGGGTTAATATGTATAGAGTAGCTTGCGGTGGGCTCCGGGAGCGGCGGTTTAGGGGGTAATAACTTTATTTAGTTGTGGCGGTGTAGGGGGGGACAGCTTAGGGGTGTTTAGACTCGGGGTACATGTTAGGGTGTTAGGTGTAGACAGCTCCCATAGGAATCAATGGGATGTCTGGCAGCAGCAAACTTGTACTTTCGCTATGGTCAGACTCCCATTGATTCCTATGGGATCCGCTGCCTCCAGGGCAGCGGATTGAAAACCAGGTACGCTGGGCCGGAAAAGTGCAGAGCGTACCTGCTAGTTTTTTAATAACTAGCAAATGTAGTCAGATTGTGCCGCACTTGTGTGCGGAACATCTGGAGTGACGTAAGAATCGATCTGTGTCGGACTGAGTCCGGCGGATCGAAGCTTACGTCACAAAATTCTACTTTTGACGGTCTCTAGCCTTTGATAACTAAGGCGAATCAGCCTCGCCACAAATACGCTGCGGAATTCCAGCGTATTTGAGGTTGACGGCTTGATAACTACCCCCCATAGTCTTACTTACTGTAGGGTTCTTTATATATAGTCCTACATACTGTAGGGTTCTTTATACATACAGTGGAGGCTCCTCCATATGTGCACTGTCGCACGTGAACCCCCAGGGGGCAGAGGAGGGGGGGGAAAAATGAGCAGGGAAAAAAAAATGAGAAAAAAAAAATTATGAAAAATTTTAATTTTATTTTTTATTTATATTATTTAATATTATATTTATTACTGCTGCTGCTTTACTGGCACTTAGCTATAGTATAGCCTGCCCTACCCTATCTAAATCATCACTCAGACCCACTCAGAGTCAGTTCAGTAAACAGAACAGACAGACACAACTTTTATTATCATCAGGCTCAGGCAGGAGGCAGGAGCTAGGACCGGGTGGACTACTCAGTGTGTGCTGACGTCCGTGACGTCACACCACACACCACACCACGGCGCTCGTCGCACTGCCTGAGCCCTGAGGCTGACTGATGCTGATTGACAGACAGTAAGGGCAGGCTGAGGCTCCAGTCCCCACCCCCCACTCGCACGTGCGGTAAGGAGCTCTATATGCCTGCACAGTGATCGCAATGTATTCACTGTGCAGGCGTAGCTCCTCCCCAGCCGTCATGCCTATAGAGGCATAATCGCACAGGCTGAACTGTGCCGTCGTTTAAGCCTGTGCTCTGTCTCCTCCCCCAGCCTACTGATCCGGACTTTGACTCTCTGTGATAGGCTCTGGCTCACACGTGATGGCCCCCACGAGGCTCCTCCCGGCTCAACGGCGCGAAAATCTTTGTGGAGATAGCCGTTGAGCTGAGAGGAGTGTTTTGCATAGAGCTCTGTCTCACTGTGCAAAAATTGTTTAAAATTAACAAAACGATTTATTTTTTGCTGCCTGCTGGCAGCCATCAACATCAACAACAGTCAATATTTGCTTTTGCTGCTGCTGTCAGTGTGCAAATAGCCAGGAGGCTAATAGACAGATAGACTATAGTTAGAACTTAAAGTTAGCCATTATAATTATTCATTACATTAGGCTTAGGCTAGCTTAGCTTAGCAAATTAGTTTAGAACTGCTACTAGATTCACAGTCAGTCACTAGTCTAGTAGTATTCTGAATTTCTAGTATTCTATTCTATATAGAACTTGAAGATAGTTAATTTATACTAGTAATATATTATATTAGTTCAGTAAGTTTGTGGGCAGATATTTTAATGATTTTTGCTGCAGGCCTGCAGTTTTTTATATAGAGTAACAGTGAGTTGTGTCTTGAACTACTAGTGTTTAAAAAAAAAAAAACTTTTTTTTTCAACTTGTAATTTAAACAACAGATACAGTCTGAGTCTGAGATTGCTTTTTAGATAGAGTAACTTGAGTTGAGTCTAAGTTGAACTTGAATTAGTGTTAAAAAAAAAACATTTATTTTTCTACTTGTAAATTAATTTAAACAACAGATACAGTCTGAGTCTGAGATTGCTTTTTAAATAGAGTAACTTGAGTTGAGTCTTGAACTTGAACTAGTGTTTAAAAAAAAACATATTTATTTTTCTACTTGTAATTTAAACAACAGATACAGTCTGAGTCTGAGATTGCTTTTTATATAGAGTAACTTGAGACTGAGTTGAGTCTTGAACTTGAACTAGTGTTAAAAAAAAAAACATTTTTATTTTTCTACTTGTAATTTAAACAACAGATACAGTCTGAGTCTGAGATTGCTTTTTATATAGAGTAACTTGAGACTGAGTTGAGTCTTGAACTTGAACTAGTGTTTAAAAAAAACATATTTATTTTTCTACTTGTAATTTAAACAACAGATACAGTCTGAGTCTGAGATTGCTTTTTATATAGAGTAACTTGAGACTGAGTTGAGTCTTGAACTTGAACTAGTGTTAAAAAAAAAAACATTTTTATTTTTCTACTTGTAATTTAAACAACAGATACAGTCTGAGTCTGAGATTGCTTTTTATATAGAGTAACTTGAGACTGAGTTGAGTCTTGAACTTGAACTAGTGTTAAAAAAAAAACATTTTTATTTTTCTACTTGTAATTTAAACAACAGATACAGTCAGAGTCTAAGATTGCTTTTTATATAGAGTAACTTGAGTTGAGTCTTGAACTTGAACTAGTGTTTAAAAAAAATCATTTTTATTTTTCTACTTGTAATTTAAACAACAGATACAGTCTGAGTCTGAGATTGCTTTTTATATAGAGTAACTTGAGTTGAGTCTTGAACTTGAACTAGTGTTAAAAAAATAAATAAATATATTTTTCTACTTGTAATTTAAACAACAGACACAGTCTGAGCCTGAGTTTAGCAAGTTTAGGAGTATACTGGACTTTTAGGGAGTTCTGTAACAATTTAGTTCAACTTCTAGTTGATATTTTCTAATAGCTGCAGAGCAGCAGAGCTACCTACCTACAAGTTATATATTAGATAAAAACCTCCAAAATATTAAACTATTACTTCAAGTTGAGTTGTATATTTTCTAACAGCTGCAGAGCTACCTACCTACAAGTTATATATTAGATAAAAACCTCCAAAATATTAAACTATTACTTCAAGTTGAGTTGTATATTTTCTAACAGCTGCAGAGCTAACTACCTGCTACCTACAAGTTATATATTACATAACAACCGCCAAAATATTAAACTATTACTTCAAGTTGAGTTGTATATTTTCTAACAGCTGCAGAGCTACCTACCTGCTACCTACAAGTTATATATTACATAACAACCGCCAAACTATTAAACTATTACTTCAAGTTGAGTTGTATATTTTCTAACAGCTGCAGAGCTACCTACCTATAAGTTATATATTAGATAACAACCGCCAAACTATTAAACTATTACTTCAAGTTGAGTTGTATATTTTCTAACAGCTGCAGAGCTACCTACCTACAAGTTATATATTAGATAACATCCGCCAAACTTTTAAACTATTACTTCAAGTTGAGTTGTATATTTTCTAACAGCTGCAGAGCTACCTACCTGCTACCTACAAGGTATATATTATAACAACCGCCAAAATATTAAACTATAACTTCAAGTTGAGTTGTATATTTTCTAACAGCTGCAGAGCTAACTACCTGCTACCTACAAGTTATATATTACATAACAACTGCCAAAATATTAAACTATTACTTCAAGTTGAGTTGTATATTTTCTAACAGCTGCAGAGCTACCTACCTGCTACCTACAAGGTATATATTATAACAACCGCCAAAATATTAAACTATTACTTCAAGTTGAGTTGTATATTTTCTAACAGCTGCAGAGCTAACTACCTGCTACTTACAAGTTATTTATTACATAACAACTGCCAAAATATTAAACTATTACTTCAAGTTGAGTTGTATATTTTCTAACAGCTGCAGAGCTACCTACCTGCTACCTACAAGTTATATATTACATAACAACCGCCAAAATATTAAACTATTACTTCAAGTTGAGTTGTATATTTTCTAACAGCTGCAGAGCTACCTACCTGCTACCTACAAGTTATATATTACATAACAACCGCCAAACTATTAAACTATTACTTCAAGTTGAGTTGTATATTTTCTAACAGCTGCAGAGCTACCTACCTATAAGTTATATATTAGATAACAACCGCCAAACTATTAAACTATTACTTCAAGTTGAGTTGTATATTTTCTAACAGCTGCAGAGCTACCTACCTACAAGTTATATATTAGATAACATCCGCCAAACTTTTAAACTATTACTTCAAGTTGAGTTGTATATTTTCTAACAGCTGCAGAGCTACCTACCTGCTACCTACAAGGTATATATTATAACAACCGCCAAAATATTAAACTATAACTTCAAGTTGAGTTGTATATTTTCTAACAGCTGCAGAGCTAACTACCTGCTACCTACAAGTTATATATTACATAACAACCGCCAAAATATTAAACTATTACTTCAAGTTGAGTTGTATATTTTCTAACAGCTGCAGAGCTAACTACCTGCTACCTACAAGTTATTTATTACATAACAACTGCCAAAATATTAAACTATTACTTCAAGTTGAGTTGTATATTTTCTAGCAGCTGCAGAGCTACCTACCTGCTACCTACAAGTTATATATTACATAACAAACGCAAAAATATTAAACTATTACTTCAAGTTGAGTTGTATATTTTCTAACAGCTGCAGAGCTACCTACCTACAAGTTATATATTAGATAACAACCGCCACACTATTAAACTATTACTTCTAAGTGAGTTGTATATTTTCTAACAGCTGCAGAGCTACCTACCTACAAGTTATATATTAGATAACAACCGCCAAACTATTAAACTATTACTTCAAGTTGAGTTGTATATTTTCTAACAGCTGCAGAGCTACCTACCTACAAGTTATATATTAGATAACATCCGCCAAACTTTTAAACTATTACTTCAAGTTGAGTTGTATATTTTCTAACAGCTGCAGAGCTACCTACCTGCTACCTACAAGGTATATATTATAACAACCGCCAAAATATTAAACTATAACTTCAAGTTGAGTTGTATATTTTCTAACAGCTGCAGAGCTAACTACCTGCTACCTACAAGTTATATATTACATAACAACCGCCAAAATATTAAACTATTACTTCAAGTTGAGTTGTATATTTTCTAACAGCTGCAGAGCTAACTACCTGCTACCTACAAGTTATTTATTACATAACAACTGCCAAAATATTAAACTATTACTTCAAGTTGAGTTGTATATTTTCTAGCAGCTGCAGAGCTACCTACCTGCTACCTACAAGTTATATATTACATAACAAACGCAAAAATATTAAACTATTACTTCAAGTTGAGTTGTATATTTTCTAACAGCTGCAGAGCTACCTACCTACAAGTTATATATTAGATAACAACCGGCAAACTATTACACTATTACTTCAAGTTGAGTTGTATATTTTCTAACAGCTGCAGAGCTACCTACCTGCTACCTACAAGTTATATATTACATAACAACCGCCAAAATATTAAACTATTACTTCAAGTTGAGTTGTATATTTTCTAACAGCTGCAGAGCTACCTACCTACAAGTTATATATTAGATAACAACCGCCAAACTTTTAAACTATTACTTCAAGTTGAGTTGTATATTTTCTAACAGCTGCAGAGCTACCTACCTGCTACCTACAAGTTATATATTACATAACAAACGCAAAAATATTAAACTATTACTTCAAGTTGAGTTGTATATTTTCTAACAGCTGCAGAGCTACCTACCTACAAGTTATATATTAGATAAGAGCAAAGGACTGTTCTTTGTGTGTAAACTATCAGTTAAGATGGCACTTAGTAAAATTAGTGTGTCTGAGCTAAAGCAATTACATTTTTCAACGTTGCCCATTGAAAGAAAAATGGAAATTAAAATGCTCAGGCCAACACCCATGCTTAGCCTTACCCAGGTGACAAAATGTAAAACTAGAGATTACAAAAGAGAATTCAAACCCGAGGTATATGATAAATATCCATGGATTTGTGGTTGTGAATTATCTAACAGGCTCTTTTGTTTTTATTGTCTCCTGTTTGCAAAACAAAGTGGGGAATCAAGCTGGGTAAGTTATGGGGTCGCCGATTTATCACATTTAAGTCAAAAAACCAATAAACATAATTGCTCCCAATCACATTTAAACTCCACATTAGAGTTTAATTTGCTAGGAAGGGTTGACAGTGCATATCGTTTGAATATTAAAAGACATAATGAGCAAGTAACCAAAAATCGCTATGTTCTTTCCAAAATAATTAACTGTATTTTATTTTGCGGCGCATTTGAGCTTGCCCTTCGAGGACATGATGAACGCGATGATTCATTAAATCCAGGCATTTTCAGAGGTCTTATAAACTTCTCAGCAGAGCTTGATGCATCTCTAAAAGAACATCTCGCTAGTGCCACTGTTTTTAAAGGAACGTCAAAAGAAATTCAAAACGATTTATTAGACTGTATGCTTACTGTTTGCCAGAACCAAATAAAGAAGGAAATCTCAAATGCAAGTTTTGTAGCAGTGATAGCAGATGAAACTACTGATGTTTCATCTGCCTTCCAATTGGTTGTTGTTTTTAGATACATTATAGGTAATGGACAACCGGTTGAGAGATTCTGGGAATTCACTAATCCAGCTGGACATGATGCAGAATCTTTAGCTACGTGTATTCAAGCTACTTTGGAAAAAGTTATAGACAACCCAGAGAAACTGATATCGCAGAGTTACGACGGTGCAAGCGTGATGAGTGGTCAGCATGCAGGTGTTCAGGCTATAATTAAACGTACCTACAAGAATGCACATTTTGTGCATTGCTATGCACATCAGCTCAATTTAATTGTCAGCCAAGCAAGCAGTCAAAATCAACAAGTTCGAGTATTTTTTTCAAATCTAAGTGACATTACTAACTTTTTTAGTAACTCGCCACAAAGGATAGCTATTCTAGATGAAACTGTTAGAAGAAGGATACCTCATGGTTCAGCCACCAGGTGGAATTTCAAGAGTCGAACCGTCAATACAGTTTTTGAAAACAAGGAACAGTTAATTGAATGCATGGAAAAAATAGAGTCAACATCGAAAAAAGAAATAGCTATAAATCAAGCAGGGGCTATTCGGCGTATGTTACAAGACTCTGTATTCGTGTTTTGGCTTACAGTTTTTCACAATATTATGCCACATGTAGATGTGTTATACAACCAACTTCAGAAAACACAAACAGATGCGGCACTTATTCGAAAACATATTAACACTTTCCAGCAGACAATGGAAAACGAAAGGAATAGAATGGACACAGTGACCATGACGATATCAGAAACAGAGGAAACATCTAGGAAAAGGAAGAGAGAAAATATTCACATTGCTCAGACTGTGGCAGCTAAAGAGATATGCGATGTTATCACAAATCAAGTAAAAGATAGATTTTCTTTTATAACTCACTACTCGGCTGTTTCTCTCCTCCAAGCGGAAAAATTTGCGGATTACGAGAAAAATTTTCCAAATCAGCTTCTTGAACAAACATCAGCGGTTTATCACACATTACAGAAAGATCGCCTGAAAACTGAACTAGGAGTAATTTACAGAAGACCAGATTTCCGAAATATGAATGGTGCCATCAGTCTTCTACAGTTTGTAATAGAAAATAACTTGGACAGTACTTTCTCGGAGACCTACAAACTGTTGCAAATTATTTCGACTATTCCCGTGACAACTGCTGAGGCTGAGAGATGTTTCTCAACTTTAAAACGAGTTAAGACATTTCTAAGGAGCACCATGACTGAGGAAAGACTGACTGCTCTAGCCATGCTCACAATTGAAAAACAATTGATCAATGACATGCCTACATTCACCAAAAATGTTATTGATTTATTTGCCTCAAAAAAAGACAGGCGGATTGACTTAATTTACAAAAATTGTACTTGAGTTATCAACATTCTGTTTTAATCTTTACCGTTGAAGTTAATTATTAAGCACTAGTGTAATAGAAATAATCTTCTTTTGTAGAAAGTAAAATGTTGGTGTATTTATATAAATGTTGCCACGGCCTTTGGCTGCATTGCCTAATATCGAACACTGGGGGCTAGGGCAACAATAATTGAGATGTGGTTTTATTTCTCTATAAAGTGGAAGGTTCTTTAAATCCAGGAATATATATATTTTCATAAATGTACATTCAAGATACTTATTATTTCGCAGCTTTGATTAATAATTTGGTTAATATATATGTTATTATATAATTTAACTGAGCATGTATATTTTAAGACTAGACATGAGTATACTGAAGAGTATGGATTCTTGTATATTAATGTAAATATTAGACATGGTCATAATATTAAATATTATAAATATATATATAAATATATATATATATATATATATATATATACTTACTACTGATAATATCTTAAGAGATTAACTTAATAGTCATTTTGCAAACAGGATCTTGTTTTTATTGTCTCCTGTTTGAAAAACAAAGTGGTGATTCAAGTTGGGTGAGTTATGGTGTCGCCGATTTATCACATTTAACTCCAAAAATATAAATAATTGCTACCAATCACATTTATACTCCCCATTAGAGTTTAATTTGCTATGAAGGATTGATATTCGCCAACAACTTGTCAGTGCATATTGTTTGAATGTTAAAAAACACAATGATCAAGTAACCACAAATCGTTATGTTCTTTCCAAAATTATGAATTGTATTCTATTTTCCGGCGCATTTGAGCTTTCACTTCGAGGACATGATGAACGCGATGATTCATTACATATTGGGAGACTTAAAAGGATTGTAATTTAATACTTAGTATGATAATAATAATCAGCTATACTAATAACTATTTGAAATCAATTGATTAATCATTTCATATTCTGATATTACATTGCATTTAATTAGAATTCTGTAGTGATTAATTTATTGTAACGATATTTATATTTCCTTATTATCCCACTTTAATATAAATATATTCCATATTTGAAGTCATTGCTTAATAAAGTATAGGAGTATATAAAACTATATGAAAATTAGGTACAAGTCATTTCATATGAAATTTTGTCTTCTATATGCTTGCATCGATTCTGACCTAGAAAACCTTTCCAGACGTATATGTGGATTCACACCTTCAAAAGTATTGTTAGTCTCATCATTTGTATATCATACAAGGGATAATTACTTACTTTTCTGAAGATTGAGCATATCTGAACTAAAGTACAGAATTGTTTCTCTGTCACCCCAGAGAGGTAACATGGTTATCTTTTGAAGCTTAAACTTTAACAAATGGTCCCTTTGTATATTTTATAGATATCGTGCCTGTGAGCTGTATTGGAGCATAGTATTTATATATAATTGATGTTACATTTCATAAAAATATATTTCATATCTGAGTACATTACTTTAATACAGTTTGAGTGCATGAAATCATATACAGTTGTATGCAAAAGTTTAGGCACCTCTGACAATTTCCATGATTTTCAGTTATAAATAATTGGCTGTTTGGATCAGTAATTTCATTTTGATCTATCAAATAAATGAAGGACACAGTAAAAATTCAGTAGTGAAATTAGGTTTATTGGATTAACAGAAAATGTGCAATATGCATCAAAACAAAATTAGACAGGTGCATACATTTGTGCACCCTTGTTATTTTGTTGCTTTGAATACCTGTAACTACCTAGCACTGATTAATTGGAAGAAAAAATTGGTTTGGTGAGCCCATTAAGCCTTAAACTTCATAGACAGGTGTATCCAATCATGAGAAAAGGTTTTCAGGTGGCCAATTGCAAGTTGTTCTCTATGACTCTCCTCTGAAGAGTGGCAACATGGGGGCCACAAAACAACTCTCAAATTACCTAAAAACAAAGATTGTTCAACATCATGGTTTAGAGGAAGGCTACAAAAAGCTATTGCATAGATTTAAGATGTCAGTGTCCACTGTGAGGAACATAGTCAGCATGGTGAGGATATGGAAGACCACAGGCACAGTTCTTGTTAAGGCCAGAAGTGGCAGGCCAAGTAAAATATAGGATAGGCAAAGGATGATAAGAACGGTCAAAAACAGCCCACAGACCACCTCCAAAGACCTGTACTACTGGGAATATTGTTGAGGGTCTCATGGATTCCACTCAATATCAGCAGATACTTGAGAATAATGTTGAGGAATCAGTCACAAACTTCAGTTGAAGTTACCCCCAGGCCGGGGCTGGATATTTCAAGAAGACGATGACCAAAAACACTGCTGGTTCAAATGGGTGGGGCCATTTCATGGACGTGACTTTTGCAAAGGGGTGTGGCTTTTAAAAATGGGTGTGGCTTGTCAAAAGGGGCGTGGTTTTTAAAAAGGGGCGTGTTTTTTCAAAGGGGCGTAACTTTCTAAAAGGGGCAGGGTCTTGTGCACCCCCATCCTAAAAATTCACCAGCCGCCACTGTATATATATAGTCCTACATACTGTAGGGTTCTTTATATATAGTCCTACATACTGTAGGGTTCTTTAAGGGGCTGCATCTAACAATACTTGCAGTGATCTGTAGTGATGAATTATCATTGCACCGACTGCAAACCCCTTAGTACACTACTCCTGTGGTAACAACCTTGCTTGTCATCAGCCTACAATCTAAACACATACACACGCACACACCATCCCCCATTCACTGGAGCCTCAAATCAAAAGGCACACTGCCCACTCTGTAAACCATATGCAATTAAACCTCATTTAAACCCCCATAGCCAGCAACTAAATTTACATCCAGCACTCCCTCATTGAGCTTTACACTTAAAGGGATGTTAAACAGCCTGTTTCATTGTTGTAATTAAGAATCACTAAGCCATTTCTTATACTTAAAGGGACAGTTTACTCCAAAAATAGACTTACTGTTTTGTAATCCTCTCCCCCAGATTACTTCATACTACGTTATCCCAAAGATCATTCCTTATGTGTATGTATTCAAAATTGTGTAAGTTCTTAAAGGGACACTGTACCCAAATTTTTTCTTTCATGATTCAGATAGAGCATGCAATTTTAAGCAACATTCTAATTTACTCCTAGGATCAAATTTTATTCATTCTCCTGGTATATTTATTTTAAAGGCAAGAATTTAAGTTTAGATGCCGGCCCATTTTTGGGTGAACAACCTGGGTTGTCCTTGCTGATTGGACAGCACCACTAAACAAGTGCTGTCCATGGTTCTGAACCACAAATTGGCTGGCTCCTTAGCTTAGATACCTTCTTTTTCAAATAAAGAAAGCAAAAGAACGAAGAAAAATTGAAAATAGGAGTAAATTAGAAAGTTGCTTAAAATTGCTTGCTCTATATGAATCACAAAGCAGAAAAAATTTGGGTTCAGTGTCCCTTTAAAGATTGGTCATTTTAAAATGGCCACCGGACTTCTCCTACATACTATGTCATAGTGTAGCACTGCAGAATCTGTTGGCGCTCTACAAATACCTGATAATAATAATAGTAATAATGTACTAGGTTTTAGCTGCGAATCTGCAGCGTCTTGCACAATGAATCTTGCTCATTCCGAGTGAGTTGTGCATGCGCAGTGTGCGCAAATTGAGTCACTCTGCCTTTTTATGCACAGAACTATGGAACTTGCAATGGATGAATAAAATGAAATTGATCATTGCAATATGTATTATTTCTCTATTTAAATGGATTTTATCTTTTATTCCCCCCCCCTACATTTGTGCAGTGTCCTTTACTTCCTGTCAAAGCCTTACAAGGAGGAGGGGCCTCTGCAGAAAGGTTTGTCTTAGCTTGATATCATATAACTTCTACAGTAGCATGGTTACTATTAAGTGAATAGAATAGATAACAGGTAGTCAGACATCCTCATGCCTAGATCAGTCAGAATGTAACCTAAGTTTCAAAGATGTCAGCTCCCATATCACACTGAGGGCAGGGGCTACACTAAGTGCTCATTATGCAAGAAAATAAGTAAGTTATTTGCTTTTTTTTTTTTTACACAATCTGTTTCTTTTTAGGTTTACTTTGATTTAGCATATTTTAACATAGAAACATAGAATCTGACGATAGATAAGAACTAAAAGGCCCATTAAGTCTACCCATATTACATGTTACTGTTTTGTTAGGATAGCCTTATGCTAGTCTCAGTCATTTCTTAATTCTTTTACAGACCCTGTGTTTATCACCTCTATTGGAAATTTATTCCATGAACCCGCTGCCCTTTCTGTAAAAAAATACTTCCTCACATTTTTCCTAAATCTTTAATATCCCTTTAATAAGCACACCAAATATCTCTTTACAACCAAAAAAGGTAAGGCTTGGCTATCTGATTATTTGTTTGTTTTACATTAAGGATAACAACTAAATAAACAGAATACTGAGTTGCGCTTTGGTGTCTTTATAGTAAAAGGGACATAAAACCCAAATTGTTTTTCTTTCATGGTTTAGAAAAAATATAACATTTTAAATACCTTTCTAATTTACTTCCATTATCAAATTTTCTTAGTTTTCTTGTTATCCTTTGTGGAAAAGCAGAAACTTAAGCTCAAGAGTGTGCACGTGTCTGCAGCACTATATAGCAGCAGTTTTGCAACAATGTTATACATTAGCAGGAGCACTAGATGGCAGCACTATTTCCTATCATGTAGGGCTTCAGGCATGTGCACGCTACCTACCTAGGTATCTTTTCAACAAAGAATAACATGAGAATGAAAACATTTTGATAATAGAAGTAAATTGGAAACTTTTTAAAAATTGTGTCTATCAGAATCATGAAAGATTTTTTGGGGGTTTAATGTCCCTTTAAGTATATGTATAATAAATTGTAATTTGCACTATAATAATTATATATTGTTGACAGTTCAAAACACAAAAATCCCTTACAGAGTTTTGTTTTGATAATAAATTAGTAGCATGCAACGTATATTTTACTTATTTAATCAGTTCTATTTCATTGCAACTGAATCAGGAACAAGCCAAGGTGAAAACCAGAGAGAAACAAGGATTCTTCTTAAGCAGGCAAAGGCACAGAATGAGTAGACTTAAAGGGACAGTATAGGAAAAAATGTGCCACAAGAAAAGCGCTACACTCCCTGTTGGGGTGAGTGTTGCTTGAGGTGGTGTCCACGCTATGTATCAACGTATATAAATACAATAATATGTGTGGAGAAAAATATATATATAAATAAGGATAAAAATGAAGATGTATCAGTAAAAGTATTTAATTCTGACTAAAAAAACTATTAAAACATATTTAGTATACAACAAAGGACACAATGGTGATTAATATACAGTTCACAATTATCAGTACAATATCAATAAAATTATATAAAAGTTGGTTATGTTTAACAACAATTCGGCGTTTGTTAAAAGATGGTATAAGTTAGCTAACAGACAAATTAGAGTAAGCAAATATATTAGTCTATTGCCTTAAATGCTGATCCTAATAAGTGAGAAGTGTTCCTTAAATAAGTAAATGTTGATTTGTGCATATAATGTCCCAAAATGAAGACTCCAAAATTATCCAATGTGCACTCCTAAGTAATATGATGTCCAATATAAACGTGAAAGTCCTTGTCCTGCACGATGTACACAATGTGTGGAGGTGAAAAAGGTGATTAAAAGTGATTAAAAATAATACAAAATTCAAAAATGTGTTGAAAAAATGTGTTGAAAAAACAGGTGTACACCTAAAAATATAAAAATATAAAAGTATTAAAACTGTAAAATATCTTGTGAAAAAATGTGATTCAAAAAAGTATTTCAAAAAAGTGACTGAGTTGCTTGGTAAAATAATATAATGTCCCTAGACGTTGTTTGTTTCAAATTAAGTAAATTCCAAAACAATTTCTATGATGAGTAGATAATTCCTGAGTGACCTAAGGAAAAAAAGAAAAATACATAGTGCAATAATGCCTCTAAACAGTGCTGGTGATAAGTGTTTAGCTTACCTAGTGCTCCTGAGCCGTTTATACCAGTTTTTCTACGCGTTTCGGTCTTGTGAAAGACCTTTCTCAAGACTGGTATCGGCTCCATCTGTTGCTGCCCTTTTTATTAACCTAATTGGCCAATAGTACCTTTTGAAAATTGCGGCGAAAATTTTCGCTAATAATTTTCGCGCCAAATGTTATGTCCCGTATGTTTGGCCTTTAGTTTTGACCTGGAACAATAATACTGGGTGATGGGTCCTTGCGAGGTGTATTGACATACTACTTAGGTCCATATTTCCTATAGTGGGCTAACCGGAAGTGCGTTGCGGCTATCATACGCACTTCCGGTATTGCGCTGTGTATCTAGGCTGAATTAGAATAGCGGTTAGATAGAACATGTGGTGTCTGGGCTGGATTAGAATTGCGGTGAAGTAGAAAATAGAACAGGTGGTATTACGGACTCAGGAGCTACTTGTTTACATCTAAACTTTAAGTAATCAAGTATTAGAAGTACCTTTTCAAATATTCGCCTAAAATATATTTAATTTTACATAAAATAATGTTCTTATGCTAAAATCATCTAGACAGGTGTGAAAGTATTAAGATTTATAAATATGTGAATATCTGAAAAATTAAGGTAATGGCACAAGGGTGAGTGATCTCTGTAATAATATTAAAATATATTAAATTAAATTAAAATATATCAAAATATAGTTATTATAAATGAATTAGGGAGAAAATAAAAGATTTACATTATTATAATAATTATTATAAGGGACCCATTTTAAAAGCCTAAATAAAAACCTTAAAAATAAATGCACTGAAATTACTGTTAAGCAATTTTTCAGGTTTTATACCCAACATTATAATGCAGGTTGGGAATGATAAAATTCGAAATAGATAAGTTACATTAAAATTCGAAATAAATAAGTTACATTAGTAACTTGATTAGGTCTGTGAAAAGTTAGGTATGTCTTAAATCCACTATTTGACCCATTGGTAAGTTAATAGTCCACTATTTAGCCCATTGGTAAGTTAATAATTAATGATGATTTAGGGATCCATAAGGATAACATTGATATCTTCATGTACTGGTCAAGACTATGATGGTGATGGTTCCTTCAGATGTCGTCATAGTAGATGGAATATTTCCATACTGCTATTGAATCCTTTTGGAAAGGTGCAGTCTAAAAGGAAAATCCATTTAGATTCTACTCTAAGGAGTTGTTTTTCGAAATCCCCACCCCTCCAATTCTTTATTGGTTTATCAATTCCCATAAATTTGAAGGTTTTATTATTGCCATTATGAACTTCTTTGAAATGTTTATAGATTGGGAGATCTTCTTTTCCCCATTTTATCTTGAGTAGGTGCTCCCGAATCCTATCTCTCAATTTCCTGGATGTCTGCCCTATGTACTGCAGTCCACATCCGCATTCTATCATATATATGATTCCTGTGTCATGGCACCTTATCATCTCTTTCATCTCAAAGGATTCATTTGTTACCTTAGATTTAAAGGTATACCCCTTTTTCCCATGTTTGCAGGCTTTACATAATTGACATGGGAAAAAGCCTTTTAACTTTTGGCCGTGTACACTCATTATCTTGTTTCTGGTGGTGTTGGTGGGGATGCTCGGTGCAATCATTGTTTTAATATTCTTTGTTTTCCGATATATAAAATTAGGGGACTCAGTCAGATCTTTCCCGATGATGTTATCCTCTTTGAGGAAGTGCCAGTGTTTCTTAATGATTCTTTCTATTAGGAATCTGTTTTCACTGTACTCAGTGATAAATGGCACACAGATTTCTGTTTTTTCATCATCCTTATTCTTATCTTTATATTTCAACATGGATTCTCTATTCATTATTTCCACCTCCTTCATTGTGTTGTTTATACTTGATTCGTCGTATCCCCTTTCCAAAAATCTTTTCTTCAGAATTTCTGATTGCTCTTTCCATTTATTTAACTCGGAACAGTTTCTTCTGATTCTCATAAACTGTCCTTTGGGGATGTTGGACTTCCATCTATGGTGGTGGCAGCTTGTTTGATGAATGTAATTGCTGCAATCTACGTCTTTAAAATATGTCGCTGTTGATAACTTTCCTTTTTTGACACTTATATCCAAGTCTAAAAAGTGGATGTTATGTTTACTTATCTCATAAGTGAAGTGCAGATTCTTACAATTCTGATTCATCACGTTTATAGTGTGTGTGAGATCTTCCTTAGAGCCTTTCCACACTAAGATGATGTCATCTATGTATCTCTTGTATAGGACCAGGTCTGCGCCCGCTGGGCAGGAGTCCCAGAAGATCTTCTCCCATAGGCCCATGTATAAATTGGCGTAGCTGGGCGCAAACCTGGTCCCCATAGCTGTTCCACATGTTTGATTGTAGAATTTTCCTCTGTCGTTGAAATAATTGTGAGTAAGGATATATAGGATTCCTTCTAGTATAAACTCCCTTTGGTCTGGGCTCTAATCTCTGTCTTTGTCCAAAAAGTATTCTACTGCTTCTACACCTAGATTGTGTGGAATACTTGTGTAAAGAGCAGTGACGTCACAGGTGGCTAGGATGTACTCTTCTTCCCATTTCAGTTCGTTCAATATGTTCAGCATTTCGGTTGAGTCCTTTAGATATGATGGAAGTTTCTGTAGAATCAAATAGGACGAGTGAACAACAAACAGGGAACAATAACATAGATACAGAAGAAGATAGCGTACTAACAACATCAAATTATAATCATAATAATAAACATAAAGGAACATATCAACAAAATCAACAAAACTTACACAAACAACGGGGTTATCATAGAGAGGTCGAGTACACTCATGATAAACAACACCCATGGGCAAGGGACCAACATCCCAGAAATCCACCTCAATTTAGGGCAGTTAATAGAGGCCCCTTTAGACAACAAAATAGGGGCAACTGGGACCAAGCCCAATTACAATCAAACAGGCCCCCATATCAGAGACAATACCCACAATACTATCATAATCAACATCATAGACATGAAAACCAAATGAGATACAGCTATAGGGAAACACCATCCCAATATACAGCTGACGATAGATATTTCCAAGGGCGGTCTCCTAGATACACGGCCAAAAGTTAAAAGGCTTTTTCCCATGTCAATTATGTAAAGCCTGCAAACATGGGAAAAAGGGGTATACCTTTAAATCTAAGGTAACAAATGAATCCTTTGAGATGAAAGAGATAATAAGGTGCCATGACACAGGAATCATATATATGATAGAATGCGGATGTGGACTGCAGTACATAGGGCAGACATCCAGGAAATTGAGAGATAGGATTCGGGAGCACCTACTCAAGATAAAATGGGGAAAAGAAGATCTCCCAATCTATAAACATTTCAAAGAAGTTCATAATGGCAATAATAAAACCTTCAAATTTATGGGAATTGATAAACCAATAAAGAATTGGAGGGGTGGGGATTTCGAAAAACAACTCCTTAGAGTAGAATCTAAATGGATTTTCCTTTTAGACTGCACCTTTCCAAAAGGATTCAATAGCAGTATGGAAATATTCCATCTACTATGACGACATCTGAAGGAACCATCACCATCATAGTCTTGACCAGTACATGAAGATATCAATGTTATCCTTACGGATCCCTAAATCATCATTAATTATTAACTTACCAATGGGCTAAATAGTGGACTATTAACTTACCAATGGGTCAAATAGTGGATTTAAGACATACCTAACTTTTCACAGACCGAATCAAGTTACTAATGTAACTTATTTATTTCGAATTTTAATGTAACTTATCTATTTCGAATTTTATCATTCCCAACCTGCATTATAATGTTGGGTATAAAACCTGAAAAATTGCTTAACAGTAATTTCAGTGCATTTATTTTTTAGGTTTTTATTTAGGCTTTTAAAATGGGTCCCTTATAATAATTATTATAATAATGTAAATCTTTTATTTTCTCCCTAATTCATTTATAATAACTATATTTTGATATATTTTAATTTAATTTAATATATTTTAATATTATTACAGAGATCACTCACCCTTGTGCCATTACCTTAATTTTTCAGATATTCACATATTTATAAATCTTAATACTTTCACACCTGTCTAGATGATTTTAGCATAAGAACATTATTTTATGTAAAATTAATTATATTTTAGGCGAATATTTGAAAAGGTACTTCTAATACTTGATTACTTAAAGTTTAGATGTAAACAAGTAGCTCCTGAGTCCGTAATACCACCTGTTCTATTTTCTACTTCACCGCAATTCTAATCCAGCCCAGACACCACATGTTCTATCTAACCGCTATTCTAATTCAGCCTAGATACACAGCGCAATACCGGAAGTGCGTATGATAGCCGCAACGCACTTCCGGTTAGCCCACTATAGGAAATATGGACCTAAGTAGTATGTCAATACACCTCGCAAGGACCCATCACCCAGTATTATTGTTCCAGGTCAAAACTAAAGGCCAAACATACGGGACATAACATTTGGCGCGAAAATTATTAGCGAAAATTTTCGCCGCAATTTTCAAAAGGTACTATTGGCCAATTAGGTTAATAAAAAGGGCAGCAACAGATGGAGCCGATACCAGTCTTGAGAAAGGTCTTTCACAAGACCGAAACGCGTAGAAAAACTGGTATAAACGGCTCAGGAGCACTAGGTAAGCTAAACACTTATCACCAGCACTGTTTAGAGGCATTATTGCACTATGTATTTTTCTTTTTTTCCTTAGGTCACTCAGGAATTATCTACTCATCATAGAAATTGTTTTGGAATTTACTTAATTTGAAACAAACAACGTCTAGGGACATTATATTATTTTACCAAGCAACTCAGTCACTTTTTTTAAATACTTTTTTGAATCACATTTTTTCACAAGATATTTTACAGTTTTAATACTTTTATATTTTTATATTTTTAGGTGTACACCTGTTTTTTCAACACATTTTTTCAACACATTTTTGAATTTTGTATTATTTTTAATCACTTTTAATCACCTTTTTCACCTCCACACATTGTGTACATCGTGCAGGACAAGGACTTTCACGTTTATATTGGACATCATATTACTTAGGAGTGCACATTGGATAATTTTGGAGTCTTCATTTTGGGACATTATATGCACAAATCAACATTTACTTATTTAAGGAACACTTCTCACTTATTAGGATCAGCATTTAAGGCAATAGACTAATATATTTGCTTACTCTAATTTGTCTGTTAGCTAACTTATACCATCTTTTAACAAACGCCGAATTGTTGTTAAACATAACCAACTTTTATATAATTTTATTGATATTGTACTGATAATTGTGAACTGTATATTAATCACCATTGTGTCCTTTGTTGTATACTAAATATGTTTTAATAGTTTTTTTAGTCAGAATTAAATACTTTTACTGATACATCTTCATTTTTATCCTTATTTATATATATATTTTTCTCCACACATATTATTGTATTTATATACGTTGATACATAGCGTGGACACCACCTCAAGCAACACTCACCCCAACAGGGAGTGTAGCGCTTTTCTTGTGGCACATTTTTTCCTTATTTCTTAGAGATCTGGTTGGGAGATCTCGCCTATATTAAGAAAAGCTTGTGTGGTAGGATTCTTTGGCGCATTCTGATATACTTTATCTTAAAGGGACAGTATACACCAATTTTCATTTAACTGCATGTAATAGACACTACTATAAAGAAGAATATGCACAGATACTGAAGTAAAAATTCAGTATAAAACAGTTTAAAAACTTACTTAGAAGCTCCCAGTTTATCTCTGTTGAAAAGGTTAGCTGGTACACCCACTGAAAGTGGTTCTATAGCAAAAAGAGCAGACACTCCCCCTTTCTCTGCAAACGAAAAGAGTACCTTTTCGTACCTCTGTAATTACCTTTTCTTTCATATAATTAGCAAGAGTCCATGAGCTAGTGACGTATGGGATATACATTCCTACCAGGAGGGGCAAAGTTTCCCAAACCTCAAAATGCCTATAAATACACCCCTCACCACACCCACAAATCAGTTTTACAAACTTTGCCTCCCATGGAGGTGGTGAAGTAAGTTTGTGCTAGATTCTACGTTGATATGCGCTTCGCAGCAGGCTGGAGCCCGGTTTTCCTCTCAGTGTGCAGTGAATGTCAGAGGGATGTGAAGAGAGTATTGCCTATTTGAATTCAATGGTCCCTTCTACGGGATCTATTTCATAGGTTCTCTGTTATCGGTCGTAGAGATTCATCTCTTACCTCCCTTTTCAGATCGACGATATACTCTTATGTACCATTACCTCTACTGATTCTCGTTTCAGTACTGGTTTGGCTTTCTACTACGTGTAGATGAGTGTCCTGGGGTAAGTAAGCCTTATTTTTTGTGACACTCTAAGCTATGGTTGGGCACTTTTATATAAAGTTCTAAATATATGTGTTTAAACATTTATTTGCCTTGATTCAGGATGTTCAATATTCCTTTTTTCAGACAGTCAGTTTCATTATTGGGATAATGCATATGAATTAAAACATTTTTTCTTACCTGCTTCATTTTATTGCGTCATTTTTGACGCAGACTTTTTTGGCGCAAAAATTTTCTTTGTCATTTCCGGCGTCATACTTGTCGCCAGAAGTTGCGTCATGTTTTTGACGTTTTGGCGCCAAAAATGTCGGCGTCACCGGATGTGGCATCATTTTTGGCGCCAATGCATTTAGGCGTCAAATAATGTGGGCGTCTTTTTTGGCGCTAAAAAAAATTGGGCGCCATTATTGTCTCCACATTATTTAAGTCTAGTTGTTTATTTGCTTCTGGTTGCTAGAAGCTTATTCATTGGCATTTTTTCCCATTCCTGAAACTGTCATTTAAGGAATTTGATAAATTTTGCTTTATATGTTGTTTTTTCTATTACATATTGCAAGATGTCTCAGATTGACCCTGAATAAGAAGCTACTTCTGGAAAATCGCTGCCTGATGCTGGATCTACCAAAGTTAAGTGTATTTGCTGTAAACTTGTGGTAACTGTCCCTCCGGCTGTTGTTTGTGTCATGATAAACTTGCTAATGCAGATAATATTTCCTTTAGTAATGTTCCATTACCTGTTGCTGTTCAGTCAACATCTAATACTCAGGGTTTTCCTGTTAATATAAGAGATTTTGTTTCTAAATCTATTAGGAAGGCTATGTCTGTTATTCCTCCTTCCAGTAAACGTAAAAGGTCTTTTAAAACTTCTCATTTTCCAGATGAATTTTTAAATGAACATCATCTTTCTGATTCTGTTTCTGATGATGATTTGTCTGGTTCAGAAGATTCTGTTTCAGAGATTGACACTGATAAATCTTCATATTTATTTAAAATGGAATTAATTCCCTAAGGTTGATGGGGCTATCTCTACTCTTGCTAAACGTACTACTATTCCTACGGCAGATAGTACTTCCTTTAAGAATCCTTTAGATAGGAAAATTGAATCCTTTCTAAGAAAAGCTTATTTATGTTCAGGTAATCTTCTTAGGCCTGCTATATCTTTGGCAGATGTTGCTGCAGCTTCAACTTTCTGGTTGGAGGCTTTAGCACAACAAGTGACAGACCATAATACTCATAGCATTGTTAATCTTCTTCAACATGCTAATAACTTTATTTGTGATGCCATCTTTGACATCATTAGGGTTGATGTCAGGTATATGTCTTTAGCTGTTTTAGCTAGAAGAGCTTTATGGCTTAAAACTTGGAATGCTGATATGTCTTCTAAGTCAACTTTGCTTTCCCTTTCTTTCCAAGATAATAAATTGTTTGGTTTACAGTTGGATTCTATCATTTCAACTGTTACTGGGGGGAAAGGAACTTTTTTACCACAGGATAAAAAATCCAAAGGTAAATATAGGGCTGCTAATCGTTTTCGTTCCTTTCGTCACAATAAGGAACAAAAGCCTGATCCTTCCCCAACAGGAACGGTATCAGTTTGGAAACCATCTCCAGTCTGGAATAAATCCAAGCCTTTTAGAAAGCCAAAGTCAGCTCCCAAGTCCACATGAAGGTGCGGCCCTCATTCCAGCGCAGCTGGTAGGGGGCAGATTACGATTTTTCAAAGAAATTTGGATCAATTCGATTCACAGTCTTTGGATTCAGAACATTGTTTCTCAAGGGTACAGAATAGGTTTCAAGATAAGGCCTCCTGCAAGAAGATTTTTTCTTTCTCGCGTTCCAATAAATCCAGTGAAGGCTCAAGCGTTTCTGAAATGTGTTTCAGATCTAGAGTTGGCTGGAGTAATTGTGCCTGTTCCAGTTCTGGAACAAGGTCTGGGGTTCTACTCAAATCTATTCATTGTGCCAAAGAAGGAGAATTCCTTCAGACCTGTACTGGATTTAAAGATATTGAATCGTTATGTAAGAATACCAACATTCAAAATGGTAACTATAAGGACTATTCTGCCTTTTGTTCAGCAAGGGCATTATATGTCCACAATAGATTTACAGGATGCATATCTGCATATTCTGATTCATCCAGATCACTTTCAGTTTCTGAGATTCTCTTTTCTAGACAAGCATTACCAGTTTGTGGCTCTGCCGTTTGGCCTAGCAACAGCTCCAAGGATTTTTTCAAAGGTTCTCGGTGCCCTACTATCTGTAATCAGAGAACAGGGTATTGTGGTATTTCCTTATTTGGACGATATCTTGGTACTTGCTCAGTCTTCACATTTAGCAGAATCTCATACGATTCGACTTGTATCGTTTCTTCAAGAACATGGTTGGAGGATCAATTTACCAAAGAGTTCGTTGATTCCTCAGACAAGGGTAACCTTTTTAGGTTTCCAGATAGATTCAGTGTCCATGACTCTGTCGTTAACGGACAAGAGACGCCTGAAATTGGTTTCAGCTTGTCGAAACCTTCAGTCTCAATCATTCCCTTCGGTAGCCTTATGCATGGTAATTCTAGGTCTTATGACTGCTGCATCGGACCCGATCCCCTTTGCTCGTTTTCACATGCGACCTCTTCAGCTCTGTATGCTGAACCAGTGGTGCAGGGATTATACAAAGAGATCACAATTAATATCTTTAAAACCGAATGTACGACACTCTGTGACGTGGTGGACAGACCACCATTGTTTAGTTCAGGGGGCTTCTTTTTTTCCTCCAACCTGAACTGTGATCTCAACAGATGCAAGTCTGACAGGTTGGGGAGCGGTATAGGGGTCTCTGACAGCACAGGGGGTTTGGGAATCTCAGGAGGCGAGATTACCGATCAACATTTTGGAACTCCGTGCGATTTTCAGAGCTCTTCAGTCGTGGCCTCTTCTAAAGAGAGAGTCGTTCATTTGTTTTCAGACGGACAATGTCACAACCGTGGCATATGTCAATCATCAAGGAGGGACTCACAGTCCTCTGGCTATGAAAGAAGTATCTCGAATACTTGTATGGGCGGAATCCAGCTCCTGTCTAATTTCTGCGGTTCACATCCCAGGTATAGACAATTGGGAAGCGGATTATCTCAGTCGCCAAACATTACATCCGGGCGAACGGTCTCTTCACCCAGAAGTATTTATTCATATTGTTCAATTCTGGGGACTTCCAGAAATAGATCTGATGGCTTCTCATCTAAACAAGAAGCTTCCCAGGTATCTGTCCAGATCCAGGGATCCTCAGGCGGAAGCTGTGGATGCATTGTCTCTTCCTTGGAAGTATCATCCTGCCTTTCCGCCTCTAGTTCTTCTTCCAAGAGTGATTTCCAAGATTCTAAAGGAGCGTTCGTTTGTTCTGCTGGTGGCTCCAGCATGGCCTCACAGGTTTTGGTATGCGGATCTTGTTCAGATGGCTACTTGTCAACCATGGACTCTTCCGTTAAGACCAGACCTTCTATCGCAAGGTCCTTTTTTCCATCAGGATCTCAAATCCTTAAATTTGAAGGTATGGAGATTGAACGCTTGATTCTCAGTCATAGAGTTTTCTCTGACTCCGTAATTAATACTATGTTACAGGCTCGTAAAACTGTATCTAGGAAGATATATTATCGAGTCTGGAAGACTTACATCTCTTGGTGCTCTTCTCATCATTTTTCTTGGCATTCTTTTAGAATTCCTAGAATTTTACAGTTTCTTCAGGATGGTTTGGATAAAGGTTTGTCTGCAAGTTCCTTGAAAGGACAAATCTCTGCTCTTTCTGTTCTTTTCCACAGAAAGATTGCTAGTCTTCCTGATATTCATTGTTTTGTACAGGCTTTGGTTCGTATAAACCTGTTATTAAGTCAATCTCTCCTCCTTGGAGTTTGAATTTGGTTCTGGGGGCTTTACAAGCTCCTCCGTTTGAACCTATGCATTCTCTGGACATTAAATTACTTTCTTGGAAAGTCTTGTTCCTTTTGGCAATCTCTTCAGCTAGAAGAGTTTCAGAGTTATCTGCTCTTTCTTGTGAATCTCCTTTTCTGATTTTTCATCAGGATAAGGCGGTGTTGCGAACTTCATTTCAATTTTTACCTAAGGCTGTGAACTCTAACAACATTAGTAGAGAAATTGTGGTTCCTTCATTATGTCCTAATCCTAAGAATTCTAAGGAAAGATCGTTGCATTCTTTGGATGTAGTTAGAGCTTTGAAATATTATGTTGAAGCTACTAAAGGTTTCCGTAAGACTTCTAGTCTATTTGTTATCTTTTCCGGTTCCAGGAAAGGTCAGAAGGCCTCTGCCATTTCTTTGGCATCTTGGTTAAAATCTTTAATTCATCATGCTTATGTCGAGTCGGGTAAAACTCCGCCTCAAAGGATTACAGCTCATTCTACTAGGTCAGTTTCTACTTCCTGGGTGTTTAGGAATGAAGCTTCGGTTGATCAGATTTGCAAAGCAGCCACTTGGTCTTCTTTGCATACTTTTACTAAATTCTACCATTTTGATGTGTTTTCTTCTTCTGAAGCAGTTTTTGGTAGAAAAGTACTTCAGGCAGCGGTTTCAGTTTGATTCTTCTGCTTATAATTTCAGTTTTTTTCATTATAAGATTAAAACTTTATTTTGGGTTGTGGATTATTTTTTCAGCGGAATTGGCTGTCTTTATTTTATCCCTCCCTCTCTAGTGACTCTTGCATGGAAGTTCCACATCTTGGGTATTTATTATCCCATACGTCACTAGCTCATGGACTCTTGCTAATTACATGAAAGAAAACATAATTTATGTAAGAACTTACCTGATAAATTAATTTCTTTCATATTAGCAAGAGTCCATGAGGCCCACCCTTTTTTGTGGTGGTTATGATTTTTTTGTATAAAGCACAATTATTCCAATTCCTTATTTTTTATGCTTTCGCACTTTTTTCTTATCACCCCACTTCTTGGCTATTTGTTAAACTGATTTGTGGGTGTGGTGAGGGGTGTATTTATAGGCATTTTGAGGTTTGGGAAATTTTGCCCCTCCTGGTAGGAATGTATATCCCATACGTCACTAGCTCATGGACTCTTGCTAATATGAAAGAAATGAATTTATCAGGTAAGTTCTTACATAAATTATGTTGTTTCTATGCCTCTGCAAACTGTCCCCTTATTTCAGTTCTTTTGACAGACTTGCATTTTAGACAATCAGTGCTAATTCCTAGGTAACTTCATATGCGTGAGCTCAATGTTATCTATATGACACACATGAACTAACGCCCTCTAGTGGTCAAAATGCATTCAGATTAGAGGTGCCCTTCAAGGTCTAAGAAATTAGCATATGAGCCTACTAAGGTTTAGCTTTCAACTAAAAATACCAAGAGAACAAAGCAAAATTGGTGATAAAAGTAATGTTGAAAGTTGTTTAAAATTACATGCCCTATTTGAATCATGAAAGTATGTACTATACTATATAAATATGTAAATATTAAATATAAATATTGAAAAAAATCTAAATAATAATTATTATAGTTGCTGAAAAATATAAATATATTCATTTTTTTTTAGATTTTTTAAGAACATCTATGATTATTATTTGCATTATTTAATAATATTTTTCTATATTTTATATTTATATTGAAATATTTTTTTTTAATTAAATTTTTCAGGTGAATTATACGTTTCAAACATTCCATCAGATTACATTCAAATATCTGTCAACAGCTTCTTTACAATAAAAAATTGAAACATCGTTGTGTATTGTTTTCCTAAATTAAGAAAATCGATTTCCTCTGTTTGGGTCTCCAGATGTGTGTACCCTGGGCCTCCAATATTTTATATTTAATAAATACATAAAACACCTTAATATAACTCATGTCAGATTAGCGCATAAAGAGGCCGAATTATAAAGCCGTCAACTGTGCTGCATTCGCCGGCACCAATACGCTCGCCTAACATCGCGGCCGTGGACCTGAATATGATCTCAATATTTATAAAAAAAAGCCAGCAAAAAGCCGCGCACCAAGTACGGGGCGATGAGCAGTGGACTGTTGTTAACTAACAGTCAGCAATCTCGCTGCTTTTCGGCTTTTTCCCAACTTTATATATATCCTGTCACTAAACACCACCACTATACTAAAATGTTTAACCCCTATACCGCCACTCTCGGACCCCGCCGCAACTTTAATAAAGTTATTAACCCCTATCCCGCCGCTCCCGGACCCCTCTGCAACTAAATAAATGTATTAACCCCTAAACCCCTGGCCTCCCACATCACTACCACTTACTAAACCTATTAACCTCTAAACCGCCAGCCCCCCATATCGCCATAAACTAAATTAAGCTATTAACCCATAAACCTAACAAGCCGCTAAATTTACATTAAAATTACCTCATCCCTATCTTATAATAAATGTAAAGTTACCTTTAGAGAGAGAGGGAGAGAGAAGGGAGGGGGGGGGGGGAGAGAGAGGAGTGGGGGAGAGAGAGGGGGGGGAGGGAGAGATAGGGGAGGGGGGAGAGAGAGGGGAGGGGGGGGAGAGAGAGGGGAGGGGGGGGAGAGAGGAGGGGGGAGGGAGAGATAGGGGAGGGGGGAGAGAGAGGGGAGGGGGGGAGAGAGAGGGGGAGAGAGAGGGGGGATAGGGGAGGGGGGGGAGAGAGAGGGGAGGGGGGAGAGAAAGGGGGGAGAGAGAGAGGGGAGGGGGGAGAGAGAGGGGAGAGAGAGGGTAAAAGAGAGGGGGGAGAGGGAGCAAAAGAGAGGGGGGAGAGAGCACAAAAGAGAGGGGGGAGAGAGAATGCAAAAGAGAGGGGGGAGGGAGCTCAAAAGAGAGGAGGGGAGAGAGAGCGCAAAAGAGAAGGGGGAGAGAGCGCAAAAGAGAGGGGAGAGAGAGCACAAAAGACAGGGGGAGAGAGAGCGCAAAAGAGAGAGGAGAGAGAGAGAGCACAAAAGAGAGGGGAGAGAGCGCAGAACAGAGGGGAGAGAGCGCAAAAGAGAGGGTAGAGAGAGCGCAAAAGAGAGGGGGGGGGGGGGAGAGCGCAAAAGAGAGGGGGGAGAGAGAGGGGGAGAGAGCGCAAAAGAGATGGGGGAGAGAGAGAGCACAAAAGAGATGGGTAAGAGAGAGAGCAAAAGAGATGGGGGAGAGAGAGAGCGCAAAAGAGTGGGGGAGAGAGTGCAAAAGAGAGGGGGAAGAGAGAGAGCACAAAAGAGAGGGGGAGAGAGAGAGCTCAAAAGAGAGGGGGGGAGAGAGAGATCTCAAAAGAGAGGGGGGAGGGAGAGAGCTCAAAAGAGAGGGGGAGAGAGAGAACAAAAGAGAGGGGGGAGAGAGAGCACAAAAGAGAGGGGGGAGAGAAAGAGCGCAAAAGAGAGGGGGGGAGAGAGCTCAAAAGAGGGGGGGGGAGAGAGCTCAAAAGAGAGGGGGAGAGAGAGAGAGCAAAAGAGAGGGGGAGGGAGAGAGAGAGAGCAAAAGAGAGGGAGAGGGAGAGAGCGCAAGGGGTGGGACTGCTGTACTGCACAAAATGGCCCGTGTGAACGGGCTTTAGGACTAGTTAAACTATATTAAACTATTAATTAACCTACCCTAACTATTATACTAAAATTACATTAAACTAACAATTAAATTAACTATATTACATATTTAAAAACCTAACCCTACTCAAGTTATTTAAATCTACTATTAAAAATTACTAAGTTACAAAAAAATAACAACTAAGTTACAAAAAATAAAAAACACTAAGTTACAAAAAAAACAACACAGTATCAAAAATAAAAAAGAATTACACCTAATCTAAGAGCCCTATCAAAATAAAAAAGACCCCCCAAAATAAAAAAAACCCTAGCCTACACTAAACTACCAATGGCCCTTAAAAGGCTCTTTTACCTGTAAAAAAAAAATACAAACACCCCGCAACAGTAAAACCCACCACCCACACAACCAACCCCCCGAAATAAAACCCTATCTAAAAAAACTAAGCTCCCTATTGCCCTGAAAAGGGCATTTATATGGGCATTGCCCTTAAAAGGGCATTTAGCTCTTTTACTGCCCTAAGTCCCTAATCGAAAAATAAAACCCACCCAATAAACCCTTAAAAAAACCTAACACTAACCTCAAGACGATCCACTTACTGTTTTCGAAGACCGGACATCCATCCTCATCCAATCGGCAGAAGTCCTCAGCGAAGCCGGCAGAAGTCTTCATCCAAGCGGGCCGAAGTCTTCATCCAAATGGGCAGAAGTCTTCATCTTCTATCTTCATCCATCCGGCATGGAGCGGCTCCATCTTTAAGACATCCGGCGCAGAGCATCCTCTTCTTCCGATGGTCAACAACGAATGAAGTTTCCCTTTAAGGTACGTCATCCAAGATGGTGTACCTTACATTCCGATTGGCTGTTGCAATCAGCCAAAAGGGAAACTTCATTCATCGTTGACCATCGGAAGAAGAGTCTGCTTTCAGACTCCCATTTGCGACCTCCAGGGTGGCGGATTGAAAACCAGGTATGCTGGGCCGGAATAGTACATTATTACTGAATAGCTGCTTTTTGAGGCACATAGGTTATGGTTTCCATTCCCATTTGGTTACAAATTCACCTCAATAAAAGATTTCTGGGTCTTATATTATGGGAATTAGTACTGTGTGCAAAATGGACCATAGAGAAGAGGAAGTAATCCCTATTATTTCTATGTAATTATGGTGAGATAGCAGTGGTGGTTCTAAGAGGTTGCAGGAGGATACTACGGTATCTTCAAACACCAAAAATATCAGCTTGCTTGAACCTGCAAATGAGGGACTTTTCTACATGTGCAGAGCTCTATGCAGCACAATGTGAGGGGTAATGGAGAATTTCAGGTAGAAATAATGAGTAAAATATAAGCTCTGCCACCCCAGTACCCCATGCACATCCTTGATATTTAGCTTTGCAGTTCACTTTTTGCAACCCAGAATGTTATGGTCTAGAGCCAACTCTTTGGGGAAGTGATGTTTATAGGATTTATGGTTCTGTAGACTATTTTGAATATGCTGTTTCTAATGCCTGCGGCCTTGCACTTATACTTTTCATATTTCTTACCAATTATTTGCTGCCTAATTATCTGCTTGCTTAAGGTCCTTGGTGGCCTTAATTAAAGTAAATGTCATGAGATGCAGGACATATGCAGGACACAGCAATGATGGTACAACTCTATTTTATTACAGAGCATAGCAATACACATCCAGACAGGTTGATTGTACTAAACTCACTGCGACACAGACACCGGACCTAAGCCCCGCCCACATGCTAGTGACATCACATCCTGCTATCATCACATCTTCCCCTTTTTCAAAGGCAAAGCATACATTCGCATATATTAAATAACAAGGTACACCAACAGGGTATACAACAACATTTTGTTTTAGAACATTATAAAAACAGATAGATTAGAAAACATGAACAAATAAATTACATCCTGACTTGGACATCGGGGTAGACTACCCTAGTCCACAGTGACCATGGGATTATTCTGCCCATACTTCCGGTCACTGTTCTAGCTAAAGTCAGTCCCTGTATCGGGCCGGAAGCCTCACCACTCTTCCGCTTGATGTAACTTTGCATGAACTGTCCTCTGATACAGAAGATGGTGAACAAGAGTCTGCTGGAGGCAAAGATATATCCCCGCTATGATCTTGCTGAGGGGAAGGCACCTCCCTTAGAACAGGGGATCCCACCGGCGGTGGTACTGAGGTATCCGGTTCCAGACTCTCAGGTACAGGCTGAAGATGTCTTCGGTTACGGCGTGTAACCGTCCCTCCCTCTGTAAGGACTGTGTAAGACCTTGGTTCTGGAGAGCGGCCCACTACCGTAGCAGGCGTCTTCCATTTCTTCTCATCATCCAGTTTAATTCTGACACTTTGGCCCGCTTTCAGTTCCTGTAAAGGCCTGACAGAATGTCTCCTGTCGTAGAAGAAACGATAACCCTTTTTGGCCTCTTCATCCCTCCTAAGGACTTCGTCCCGAGGAACAGGGCCAGGCGGCTTGAAGACACCCACTGAGGGTAAAGTAGTGCGAATCTGGCGTCCTAGCATCAGCTGTGCCGGGCTAAACCCGGTGGCTTGAATGGGCGTCGCCCTGTATGACAAGAGGGCTAGGTACGGTTCAGATTGCTTTAGAATGAATTTTGTTGTTTGAACTGCCCTTTCAGCCATTCCGTTGGCCTGAGGATAATGTGGACTTGACGTGGAATGTACAAAATCATATTCCCTGCTGAAAGCACTGAACTCTGTAGAAGCGAACTGCATGCCATTATCACTCACTAGCTCCATTGGAATGCCCCAGCGGGCGAACAAGCTCTTCAGGCGAATGATAACGGCCTGACTTGTGATATCATTCAGGGGTGCTATTTCCAAATACCTGGAATAGTAGTCGATAACAACAAGAAACTTTTTCCCGTGCAGTTCGCACAAATCAGCAGCTATTTTCTGCCACGGCCCCGCAGGCAGCGGAGTAGACATTAAGGGCTCCCTTCTCTGAGTAGGCCGGCGTTCCCGGCAAAAGGCACATTTAGACACATGATTTGCAATGTCGGAGCTGATCCCAGGCCACCACACAGCTGTAGCTGCTCTTTCTCTGCACTTTGTGATGCCTAAGTGCCCATCGTGTATCCTGTTCAACATCTCCTTCCTCATGCTGACAGGAATTACAATACGGTCTTGGAACAGCACCAACCCCTCCAGCTCCGTGAGCTGCGACCTCTCTGGCTGGTAAGCATTTAAAGACATCCAGGCTGCCCGGCTCTCGGGCCAGCCATCTCTTATGTACCTTATAACTTCTTGCAGATCTGTGTCCAAATATGTCTCTTTCTTTATCTCTTCCAGTTTCCTTGAAGAAATGGACTTAGAGGCCAGAACTGAATCAACATACACTTTTACATCCGACTCTGTGGAGGATTCTTCAGCAGCAGCCAGCGGGAGCCTGGACAGTGTATCCGCCACAACCAGCTGCTTCCCCGGCACATGCACTGCCTGAACATTGAACCTGAGCAGTCTCATTAAAAGTCTCTGGCATCTCAAGGGTGTTTTGTCGATGTCATAAGAATTGATAAGAGGGACTAGCGGTTTGTGGTCAGTTTCCAGACTAAATTTCTCCAAACCCACTAGATAACGCTGAAAGCGCTCACAGGCCCAAACTGCAGCCAGGCACTCTTTCTCAATTTGAGCGTATTTTGACTCCGCAGCCGTCAGTGTGCGGGAACAGTAGGCGATGGGCTGTAGTTTGTTGTCATTCAGCTGCAGAAGTGCAGCCCCCAACGCATAACTGCTTGCATCAGCACTAACCACAGTCTTTTTTGAAGGGTCGTAGAACCCCAGCACTGGGGCAGACCCCAGCAGGGACTTAGCATGCAGGAACGCTTTTTCTTGTGAGGGTCCCCAAACCCAGGCAACATCTTTCTTAAGCAACTCTGTGATAGGGTGCAAAACTGTAGATAAATCTGGAAGAAACTTGCCCACGTAATTTACAAGGCCCAATATCTGTCTCAGCTCATGTACATCAGAAGGGCTTTTCATCTGTTCGATAGCCCGAATTTTCTCGGGGTCCGGCTTGATGCCATCCCCGTTGATGATATGCCCAAAGTAGCATAATTCCGTTTTCCTAAAATGACATTTTTCTTTATTCAGCTTCAGCCCAGACTCTTTGATAGCCTGCAGCACACAACTCAAACGCTGATCATGCTCTTCCACTGTAGACCCATACACTAGAATGTCGTCCATGACGACTGCTGTGCCCACGTGGCCACTCAGGAGAGAACTCATTTCCCTCTGAAAGATCTCAGGAGCGGAGGATATCCCAAAGGGAAGTCTGCAGAAGCAGAACCGACCTACCGGAGTGATGAAGGTAGTCAGTTTGCGGCACTTTGGATCCAGGGGGATCTGCCAAAAGCCGCTAGAAGCGTCTAATGTGGAAAAGAACTTCGCCCCAGCCAACTTCGGGGCTATATCTTCCAATGTCGGCAGCACAAATCTCTCCCTCTTCACTGCCTCATTCAACCTTTTCAGGTCCACACAGATGCGCACCTTTCCGTTTTTCTTTGCAACTGGTACAATGGGGGCACACCAATCAGTTGCTTCAACAACCTCTTCAATAACCCCCATAGACTTCATGCGCATGAGCTCTTTCTCCACTTGAGGCATGAGCGGGAACGGAATTCTACGAGGAGTAGAAATACTGTACGGGACTGCGTCACTTTTAAGTGCTATACGGACAGGTTTGCAGCTCAGTAGGCCCAACTCACCAAACATATCTTCAGAGATCTCATTCACTCTGGCCACGAGGCCCAAGTCACAGGCTGCTTTTCTGCTCAATAAACTGTTAACACACTGACCTCGGATCACATGCACCCACATGGTGAACTTCCTTTGTTTGTACTCACAGCTGGCAAGAAATTTCCCCACACAATCAATGCGGCCACCCGGACTATGAACATTTGTAGTAACCTTCGCCAGCTGGGGCTGTCGAGGCAGTTTCATAAATTCAGCAAAAGACATTACAGTGATATCTGCTCCTGTGTCAATCTTAAAATCAACTTTGGCTCCCATTACAGTAAAAGTAACTTTCCAATCTTCCTCTGAGCTTGTCCGTTCCACAACAGACCCCACAAAAGACACTTCCTGACCCTCCTGGTCACTGTCCACCTGCATCTCCTTAATGTATTCAGTTTTACACACCACTTCAAAATGGCCTATTCTGTTACATTTCCTGCATCTTTTATCTCTGGCCGGGCATATAGCACTCTGATCATGAGCCCGGTAGCACCGTGTGCATCGGCCATGTTGCGCCCATCCACTTCTAGGCCTTTCCAATACTTTAGATCTACCGCTCACACTGTGCCTTTCACTAGTAATATTCCTAGACTGTTGCACTTCATCCACAATACTCTCAGACCTCAGATCAGCACTTTGCTTTTTCACCAGTTCACTCTGGCGGGCCATCCTAATAGCCCCGTCTAACGTTAAATCAGGCTCTAACTGCAGCTTCAGGGAGACTTCAGCATCTGCAATTCCAATAACTATTCTGTCTCTGATTTGCTCTTCTTTAGCAACACCAAACTCACAGAATTCAGCTAATTCATACAGGCTGCGCACAAATGACTCCACAGATTCTCCCACACGCTGATTACGTTTGTGAAAACAAGCTCTCTCATGAATCACATTTCTTTTGGGCACAAAGTGGGCACTGAGTTTATCCATAACTATATCAAAGTTAACTTCGTCCCCTTCTTGGAAAGTAAAAGCATTGAACACTGGCTCTACATCTTTCCCCATAGAATATAAAAGAGAATTAACTTGTACTTCACCACTCTCCTTGTTCAGTTTGGATGCAATCCTGAAGCGCTGAAACCGCTGACGCCATGTGGGCCAAGCTGCAGGCTGAGAGAAGTCAAAAGGCTCAGGTGGGGTAAACTTTGACATCGTCATCATCAGAAACAGAAGCGTAGTCCAGAACTTCTGACACCATGTCATGAGATGCAGGACATATGCAGGACACAGCAATGATGGTACAACTCTATTTTATTACAGAGCATAGCAATACACATCCAGACAGGTTGATTGTACTAAACTCACTGCGACACAGACACCGGACCTAAGCCCCGCCCACATGCTAGTGACATCACATCCTGCTATCATCACAGTAAATATTGCCAAAATCAGAATTATTGTATCCTTTGATTAACAAGACTATCACCTGTAGCTGCCTTTAATATTGCTACCCTAGATCTAATCTCATTAGACCTTTGCATACAAATATTCTTATGTACAGGGAAGGGTTACGGAAGCAAATTGTATGCTCTAGTGTTCTAACTAGATATCCGGAACCCTCAGGGTTAAAAAAAATAAAAAATAAAATAAAGCTTGCCTTTTCCAGTGGTTTGATTAGTAACTGTGATATCTTAGCTATGCTAAATGACCCTGTAATGTATATCTTTCAGTAGTCTGTAATTCCTTTTACAGTTTATTCAAGTATGAGGATTGCCTAATGATTACATAATAGTCATCCAAATGGTATATCAGCTTTACAGATTGCAAAGCACTCAGAAAAAGGAGACAATTCCCACAACATTCTGAACCTCCTACTGAAATGACTAGGTGGAGTATAGAACAAATAGGAAGCATTTCTTGACACAGGTCATACACAGGTTATTGCTACTCATTTATGTAACCACAAATAGTATGTTGCTATATGTAATTGGCTTTAAAGGCATATCATCTGAGATTAAGGGACATATTTATCAAGCTGGCTCCTTATCTAAAGACCACTGCTCCATAACTTGTCCGCCTGCTCTGAGGCGGCTGACAGAAATCAAACAGATTGCAGTCCAGAAAGGACTGCAATAAAGGAACAATACACAAAACAAGTGCCCACAAGGGTAGGCTGTCTGCAAATCTTGTGGCTTTGTTGTGGAGGATGAAGCAGTGTGACATCAGAAGACAGAAGAAACAGGGGGACGAATAGAGGATTTTTTTTTTTTGCTGAAAGATGTATAATATGTTAAGAAATGGAAAACATATGATCGAGAATGGAAGTGAATTTCATATATAATGTGTGTAGCCAGAGAAATGCAGGTTTGAAAAATGGTTTTGACAAATATGTCAAAGAGTTAGATTTATTAAAAGTTGTTTTGAACAACTTGCCACTATCAGACAAGTTAGGTCTGTGAGTCCCTATGTGGAATTCATAGAGACAAAAAATTGTTGAAAGCTCTCACTTGAGGGGCATTCACTATTTCTTGATTAAGTGACAATGATCATTTTTAGGACATTGGGAGTTATAATAGTTTTTACCTTATATTTTATATGTAACAAAGACATGCAATAGTAGCCATTTAAAAGGCTGTTAAACTGTAAATACATGCTAAACATAGTGCTGTATTCAAACCATATATTAACCTTAGGATAATAATACATAGATGTATTTTTTACAATTCTGTCCTTGATCATAATCTATAGGCAATTTGCTCCTGGAATGATCACAATTCAATATCGTTTTGTTTGTTTAAATCCCACTGCTGTGAACAAGTTTTCAATCGAAAAAGCTCCTAAAAAAAAAGGCCTTAAATGTGTTAATTGGCTTTTTTTGAAATAGAAACTGAGAGGTCTCCTGAAACTAACTGACACAATAGCCCATTCACAGAAAGCTCTATTCATGTAACCCCTTTGTTCACTATGCAAGGAAAATATTAATTTACATATGTAATATTAACCTATTGTTATCAGAATATGTCCGCAACACTCTTTAACCATATGAATGCCATAGGTATCTTGGCATTAGAGGGCATACTTCTATAGTCACTTCAGGACCCATCTACAAATGTCTTATTGTTATTTTAATATTTGATTGTAAGTCATTCTCACACTGTTGTGATTGTCACTAACAGTACAGTTGTCTTTTAAATCGTGTTCTTAAAAGAGATCACAGAATCGTAACTTTCTTAGGAACCTATTGTAATCCGTTTCCATCCACACCACTGCTAAACCATCTGAATGCATCTGTTATGTTGTTAGTATGGGCAAACTGTGCACCATGTTTCTATTGCTATGTGGACAATTTTCAACTTTTACAAGTATTGTTTTGGACAATATTTACATCTGTTTGTTACAGCACTGTTTACATTTTCTCTGAACTTAAAACAAGATAGCTACTATGAGTTTTTATAAAAAGAACTCATAATAATTTCTTTTACTGGATTTTAACATTCTTTAAACTATAAATTTTAAACTCACTGCCTTGCTACATTGTATCTGTCTAGGAGACCTTTCAACAAGATTATACCTTTGTGAACAGGTTTTTATAGGGGACAAGCCTGCATGCAAGTCCAAACTTTGTCATAAGAGTGTGTGTTTGCTCCTTCTTTATTGAACTTGTAAACTGGAACTAGCATTTGTTACTGTGAGTTCAATAATGTATTTTATGTTGGTCTTTAGAGGTTAGTAAAGGTACTGAGGGAGCTGGCTATCCATGTATCCATACTAAATATCTTGTTTCTTAACCAGGCAGGAATTAACTACTTTACTTATATTGCTGATATTGCTCTCAATCAGCAAACATGCAAGTCAATAGATAATAAATAAAAGTCATGTGATCAGGAGGCTGTCAGAAAAGGCTTAGATACAAGGTAATCACAGAGGTGAGAAGTGTATTAATATAACCATGTTGGTTATGCAAAACTGGGGTATGGGTAATAAAGGGATTATCTATCTTTTTAAACAATAAAAAAATTGAGTTGACTGTCCCTTTAAGACTAACCAAACTCTGTCATTCTCAGCAAACACATGAAGGAGATGGATGTAAGGAAAAAAACTTAATCCTTTCTATTCTGAGAAAATATGCATGACTATCTAAAGGTAGATGAAAAGGACAACGCAATCCTCAATACAAAATGAGTCCAAAGAAGACCCTATTTCCCAAAAGAATTCAAGTATGTGTCCATCATAAAGTGATGGTAAATTTTGCATGTTTTAAAATCAGGTCCTTAATTTAAGCAATATTTTAGATGGACTTTGATTGATCACTTCTAATGAAGATGCGATCTAAGTTACTTTTCAATCTAGCCGTGCTGTTCTAATACTCTTCCCTCCAGCCGCCCACTTCAAAACTCTTTTTTTTTTTATGTGAGCTAACATTTTTGACAGTTCTCTATTTGTATATGTCAGGTTAGGAAATGTCCAGATGAAGACCCAAATGCTAGGGCGAACTTAAACAACACCCTTGCACTCTGAGTTTAATCTAGGACGTGACCCCACGACAACCTCTAAAAAACAATGTACTCATGATATGGAGCAGAGTTAGCCTGAGTCGAAAGTAATACAAGATATCAGCCAAATAGACTTCTGAGTAATCCCTGCTCTCCTGATTCTGTGGAAGGAAATGTCTTCCACAGAATCAGGAGAGCAGGGATAGTCCACTTATACTCAAACAGAGGAAGGATAAAACAAGAAACAGTTAATAATGTAGGAGTAGGTCATTTGTTATCAGGCAGTTTGAGGATTAACACTGTGTAGTCAGTCCTTGCAGAGTTTGGCAACAGGTTATCAGGCAGTTTGAAGGTTAATACTGAATAGTCAGTACTTGCAGAGTTAAACAACAGGATATCAGGTAGTTTGAGGGTTAACACTGTGTAGTCAGTCCTTGCAGAGTTTGGTAACAGGTTATCAGGCAGTTTGAGGGTTAATACTAAATAAAAATCTCTGGGCCCAATGTTATGAGTGTAAGTTAACAATAGTAAGATCTGTCATTTTTGGCTTTCCCTCCTCCCCCCCCTCCCCCCTCCCCCCCTCCCCCCTCCCCTTTCCCTCCCCCCTCCCCCTTTCCCTCCCCTCCCCCCCCTTTCCCTCCCCCCCCCTTTCCCTCCCCCCCCCTTTCCCTCTCCTCCCCCCCCTTTTCCTCCCCTCCCTCTCCCCCCCCCCCCCCCTCCTTCTCCCCCTTCTCCCCCCCCTTCACTCCTCCTCCCCCCCCCTTCCCTCCTTCTTTCCCCCTCCCTTCCTCCCCCCCTCCCCCCTCCTTCCCTCCCCCCTCCTTCCCCCTTCCCCCCCCACCTCCTCCTCTTCCCTCCTACCTCCTCCTCTCCCCCCCTCCTCCTCCTTCCCTCCTCCCCGCCTTCTCCCCCTCTTTCTCCTTCCCTTCCCCTCCCCATCCTCCTTCCCTCCTCCTTCCCCTTCCCTTCCCCCTCCCCCTCCCCTTCCCCTTCCCCCTCCCCTTCCTTCCTTCCCCTTCCCCTCCCCCTCATTACTTCTGTGCGGTTGGGGATGATTTCCCTTCTCTCTGCACCCTTTTGGCAGAGTTTGGCAGCCTCTGCCCTACCTGTAGAGCCATGACCTAGTTTTCTTTTCCCCTACATCATGATAGAATGGCTCTCAGGGGTTCAACACAGGATCGTTGATGTTATAGTGATTTCCTGTTTTCTGAAGTTTGCTTAAGATAATAGTTTGAGATTGCCTATGTTATATTAGAGGCTCAGTATTAATGGTTATTAGACTATAATATTAAGTGAGAGAGGCTATACTCCATGTTTTTCCAAATGATGATCTCTACAGAGCAACCCTGATGTTTTTATTATGCTTTACTATATTGATATTATATATGTACTACATATTCTGTATTTATCCCACATAAGTTGAAATTGCAATCTTTACTATTATCTACGTTGCCATATCCTCAATTGTTTTGTTTAGCTTTGGGTCCCACGACTGGACCTGCTTGTCTGAGGAACTTGCAAAACCTACATGATTTAAAAAAAAAAAATGAGGTGCCCACTGTGTAATGTCATGCCAGTATAATATAAGTTGTATAATGTATTCTGTTGATGAGACTGTTGTCAATGTGATATTCAACCTCAATAAAAAAACTATTAAAAAAAAAAAAAGCATACAGTGATATTTCCTTAATACCAATAATCTTATGAAATACAGCCTTCTTAGATCACAACACAAAAAATAATTACTACAATGGAATACGTATGTCTTACATCAAGACATTTGCTGCAGACATTCAGGTAATTTCTTCTTAATGCATGTAGTTTGACTTTATCGTTCCAAAGAAGTGGGAACTCCCTGGGATTATGCAAAGAAACCCATTAATTTATGTCTTTTCCAGAAAGCAGTATCTTTCTTTTGTACTACCGGCAATCCTTTCATAAATGGTAGATAGATTTAACCCAGTGGGCAGAAATAGCTGAAGTCAGCAACCTTTTAAGAAGTTACTTAATCCCTTTTTGACCGTCCATTGTTATGAACTTTGGATATTTTTATAATGATAGCTCTCTGGATCTCCCCTTCATAGACCCTACACAGCCAGGAATTATGCCTCTATTACATACAAGCGCCTTGCCCATATAGGATAATGTTCACAGAGAATGTCATAAAATGTGCCATGCACACTATATTTGTGTTTTATGTCCTTTCTTTCCCTCTTGACCACTGTCGGACTGTACCGCTGTTTGGACTCCCACAGGACACTGCTCCGCTCGAGACACCTCCCCAGTGGCGCAGACACCTGATGCTGAAGTCCTCCTCCGAATACGTCTGTAGTCAGGGTTGTAATCTCTTTTTGTCCCCAAAAAAAACGCCTTTACATCGCTGCAAGGTCTCCCCTTCTTTGGTATCTGACAGGCACAGACCGGTAAGTTGGGCACCTGGATGCGGGGGTTTCTTGTAGAAGCTGGTATCGGCGCCACCCCATAATTGCGGCATTGGGAGGGCTTCCTCTATGCAGCCAGACACCACGATCCTCCTCCTCGGGTAGTTTAAAAAAAAAAAAAAAAAACGCCAACAGGAGCAGAGCTGCGGGTGGATGATCACTGACGCTCTTTCCTCACAGAGCTGTGCGCACCAGATGCTGACGTGCATGCCCTCCCTAGGTTACTTTTCAATAAAGCCATGCTATTCTAATCTTGCAATTGCAATCAAAATCGTTATCTCATTAAAGAAAAAAGTTTTGAAGAAGGCGGCCAGAGCTTGGGTATAAGAGTTGCACAGCTAGATTAAAAAGTAGGTTACAGTGCACAATCATTGTAGTAATCAATTAAAGTCCCTGTAAATTATTCCTTAGTTTTTGGACCATGTAGTTATTTTTCATTCTATGAAAGTCTGTGAAAATTCATGATAAACCCCTGTTTTCTTTTTTTGTTTAACTAGATTTTGTTGTTAAATTATTTTTTTCTTCAAATGGCAGTTCTTTTCATGGATTGTTATGTGTTAGAGAACAAAGCAAAAGAAAATCACCATACTTTGTTATCACTACTTGTTAGTTTATATGTCCATAAAAAAACTGTTTATCATGGCTCTTTAACAACAAAATATGAGCTCCACACACACATTATATATCTTGAAACAATGTTACATGTTAGATACAAGCTACAATATATCCTGGCAAGTTTAAAGGTATGTTGTATACATGGTGTTATACAGAGATACTGCTTTAAGATACACAGTGTGATTTTAAACTAGGTTATTTTGTCTGTTGGTTGCTATGGGAGCCCATTTTGGCGCCTTTTTCACTTGTGGGTAGGGTTTAGGGTTTAAATACACTCATTATATTGTTGTTCATGTTGGTCTGAGGAAGGAGAGATTATCTTTGAAACGTCACCAGAATAAAGAATTACTGAAGTTTGTCTGAAACCCAGCGTGTGCGGTCTGTATACATTTTTGGTTAGTGAGAGTGTAGTTGCTACCATTCCTGGACATATTTCCCTGCAGTCAGATTCTATTAAATATTTGGGCATAAATCATTCTACACAAATGATTTCACCTTAAATACAAGCCCCTTCTCTCAAATATACAATCAGATTGCCGTTATTGGCAAAATAAACCTTTTTTGTGGTGGGGTCGCACTCAGACATTAAAATAATGGTTTTGCCAAGAATACTTTATATCTTACAGATGGTCTCAATATTACTCCCCACCTCATACATACAACAATTACAATCTACTCTCAATTCAATCATTTGGAGGAATTGGAAACCTTGAAAAGCCAAGGCCATATTATATCATCCATGGGATAAGGGTGGGTGAGTGGTCCTCACATTCAAAAATATTATCAACCGACAGTGCTGCAGAGAGTGTTAGAATGGCACACCAAAACAAACAACAAAGCCTGGGTTTCTATAGATTCCCAGATCTTTAGCTCACTGCCAGGAGGACCACTTTGCTGGCTGACAGCTATGCAACTTCCAGAAATAGCCCGATCTTCCATGCTTTATCATCATATATTTAATACTTGGGACAATATTATCAAAAATAATAATGGAATATTTACTCCTAGATCTCCCCTTTTACCTGTATTTCACAATGCAAAATTACATTTCCAAGGTAGGGTATTCTACCCCCATCACAGAATTCCTATATCAAGGAAAACTTAGACTCAGAATGAATTTACAAACCATAGCAGGGGGATTCTTTACATCTTGATTGAATTAGGCACAGTTGCATCACTTATTACAAACCTCTCCCGGACTTCTTGAGATATTTAACCTTTTTTGAGGGCCTGTGCAGACAGGATGACACCCCCCAGAGGTATACTAGCTTTGACGTGAGGGGTATTAGAAGACTGCTGGTATATATCACTGCCCAGTTATACTTAGAAGTGGCAAGATGATTTAAGAATGCTAATAACACCTCAAAAATGGTCAAAATTATTTTATAACACCCGTAAATCTTCTGCATCCCCATCCATATTAGAAATAAACGATAAAGTAATTTCAAGATGGTACTTAAAGCCTATCTATTTTAAATCTATATATCCTAGATCTTCCCCCAAATGTAATATAGGTAATATATTCCATATTTGGTGGTCATCCCCCCTGTAACGAACTCCGGATACCTCGACTATCTCTGCCAAAGGATCCTTCCTGTAGCTGGAACCTGTAGCTGTAGAGCCGGAAAAGTGATTTTAGCAAGAGCCGACCCTAATAACCAGACAAGACCAGTATTAAGGTGAAACACGAACAGATTTTATTGGGACACAAACACTGCTTATATAGCCATTTGCCATCTTGATAAGACCCTGATCTGATCCCAAGATTCCCGCCCCTCCAGACAGGCTGGTGCCTCCATAGGAACAATAATCACATAGGGATCCCACAATAGCTAGGTTGCGGTTTCGGGATGATCCAAGGGAGCGGCGGCTATTCCCAAGTACCATTGGAGAGCTCCGGGCTCCGAGATGTTCCAGTCCAAAAAGCAACATGATCCGTCACTGGGGGCCAGAGCAGCAGTTAGTCAAAGGGTACACCGGGTCAGCCACAGGTGGAGAGGGGTCCGAAACCCCAGGTTCTGGAATGAGCTTCCTCCTGGCAATCACACCAGCCCTTGCCCCTCAAAGGTAGTACAAATCCCCAAAAGAGCAAAGCTCTGGGACAAAGGGCCTCCGGAGCGACCTAGGTCAAAGTTCAGTTGGGATCCCTAGCGAGCCCAGCCGGCGAGTAATTCCATAAGATCCCGGCTGGGTCTCGGCGAGTCAGGAAGGGACCAGCGGGCAGTGATCAGCTCTTTCTGGGCAATGTGTAATACTAGTAACAATGAAGCTGGGGAAAACACAACAATCCACAGTATGGGGGAGGTAGCCTTGGCAGCCTGGTATCCGTGACACCCCCATCTGAATTACTTTTGGAAATCAATTTAAATGGTCTTTGAAAAACTGTCCAATAACAAACCTTAATATAGATGTAAACTTAGATTAGCACTTTTTCAAATTGGTATGAATAGTAGCTGTTCTCTGATAGCGAGACATTAAAAATCGACAGCAGTGCCGACTATTACAGAATGATTAGCAAAAACGCAAGAACTATTGACTCTTCAAGAGTATGCATACCTTAGAAAAACTTATTTGAAGACAGTTTTATTGGGAAACACTTCAAATACTCCCTTCTATAAATACCTCCAATCTCCCTTTTTCCTTTTTCACCTTTTTTCTTTGGTCCAGTTCTCTGCTTTTCTTATTCCTTTTTGTTTGAGATATTCTTTTTCTTTTACATATATTTCATTTTACTTTCTTCTTTGTTGGTTCGCCTAATATTGATAGATGTTATATTAATGTTATGCATACCCAAAAAGTAATTTAATATTGCTTTCACTATGAACCACTTTGACAACTGTAGCTGCTATAGTCCTGAAAGAGCGACGGACCTTCACTGAACTCGCACTTTCATTTGCTACAGTTCTTATAGCTATAGTCAGGCTGTAACTAACTCTCTATACTCTTCCAGCTACCAACCACTCATATGTATTTAACATGGGTCCATTTGTAATGCAATACTTGTTTGTTCAAACTTCACCAAAAATCAATACATAAAAAAGACATACAACCTTCAATTTGGGCAAGTACTTCATCTCCACACATTTTTTTAACAATAGCTCATTCCAGACAATACCATATTAATAATTTCTTGTCTAAAGCTACTTAAAGGGACAGTTTACTCAAAACTGTTCTCCCCTTTAATTTGTTCCCAAAGATCCACTTTACCTGCTGGAGTGTATTAAATTGTTTACTAGTATTTCCATTACCCTTACATTGGCATTTGAAGTAATTTATTTAACCTGTGGTATCCCCACCCATCCTGAAAGTTTTTGGCCTCAAGGCCAAGCTGTGTTAACTCAGTCAGTAGAAGAAATAACACTCTCAGTGGGTTATAGAACAGATAAGGTAATACAACTTTAATTTTCCATTGTTCTCTCCAAGAATTGGTGATTGGTGTATGGACAGATATAAGATAAAGAAGCAGGTATATGTACACAAAGTGATAAAGTATGAGATCTGATTATACCTACAAGCTTAACCCATTTTATTAGGTTGTGGCTTCCAAACACAAAATCAGCTAATTCATATACACAAAAAAGCCTTAAAAAAAGCAAATTGCATACATTTTATAATCTGCAGCTGGTAAAAAAAAGTAATTGGAAACACATTAAGGGAAAAGCAATTTTTATAGTATACTGTCCCTTTAATTACTTGCAAAGTTTATTTTGAACACCTCCTATGTTTATATTGGATTGTACCAAATCCTACAGGAAACATGTAAATTACATGTCCTCATTTATCCCAAAAGGAGCCAGAGTTTTAAGCCTGTATATCCAGGATAATTCTACTTGTAGTAGCTTTTGGTCCCAATTTGACCTACCTCTACCTTTTAAATACTCATCACTTGGACTAGTTCCGGGTTTGAGTTATGCTTTTCTAAAAAATGTCTTGCCACACTGCTTTTTAAAATTTCTCCTTCTACATCTGCCTTATGTTCAGAAGCCCTCTTTTTAAGGGTCTGTAGGTTTTATCTACATAGAACATCGGGCATGGACAGTTAAGAAGTTACACTACCCCTTCTGAATTACATTAATTAGATTCCCTTATTTTAATTTTTTGGCTGCCAGATCCTTGGAACTTTTGTCTATCTTTTTATATGCTTACATATCACACACTTCATACTGTACATGGATAACACCCGGATCTTTTTTGATACTTATTTATCCACATATTATCGTTCTTCTGAAAATAGTTGTGTTCCACCATATCTATTAAGCTTTTTCCCTTTCATGCTGTTAATGTTGAGTTTTTACCTACTATTTATTTTATTTCAGGATCTACGGTGGAGTATTTGTTGTATACTTGTTCAATGGCTAGTGGAGCGCTAATTAATCTTGCCCTATAAATGGCAAATTCGTTCATTTACGGGTGCGCAGTAAATAACCAGCCATTACAAGTGGCTGGTTATTGCTACTGCAATCTCGCCCCCCAAAATAAAGTGTGCATGAAGCAGTTTTTAGGGGTTAAATTTGGCAGGTGTGTGGTGACAGAAAAAAAAAACGCACTGAAAAGTGCCTTTACATTGCATTTTATGGGAACTCTGTATTCCCAGTAAATATATATGTATATGCTTCTATACATATATATATGTGTGTTAATTTGTGTATGTACACATATAAACACATAAATATATATGTAAATAAGATGCGCGACTTACCCCCTTCGCTGTGCTAGCCTATATACTTACATATAAATAAAATATAACATAATTTCTTCACACTATATCAGGCCACATCATAAACAAATGAATAAATAAATGATGACACCCATAGGCTAAAAGCATATCAATACATCTATCCCTAGAGTACTACATGGCATTGTATAATATGCAGATGTAGTAGTATCTATTCTAGTGGTACTGGCCACACTCATATATCAGTCATCACTCAAAGCGGAGTAACTGCTGTGCACCCAGTCTTGGATCCAACTGCACCAAAAAGCACAAGAAAATTAAAAACAATCATTATAGGAAGCCTATATTGAAAAAATTAAGGGAGGGAGTATCGATATACACCTATCTAATGCTAACTATAGCCTAACACTACATCAAGATATATTACACTATTTCTTTTCTATTCTATCCGCAAGGCTCTTTAAAAAGGGGGAAACAACATGTTTTACAACTCCATCGCTCCAGGAACTACATAGTTATCCCAATCTTTGTCACAAACATTATATGAGCAAGTATTCTTCTCATATGTTTAACAGGGTATTGATCATGGCTCTCAAAAACTCAGCTCAACATCCCAACCAGAGGCAATTATATACCTGTCCGTGGGGATATTGGTTCTCTATGGACCTAGAAACATCCTCAGTCTACAGAAAGCACTGTCAAACAGTATGGACATTCAGGCCCATATGGATCACTGTTCCTAGTTTGTAAATCCATCTTGATTCTTTCTGGAGGAGAATCTTGTCCCTCCTCAGAGGGGGAGCATGGTCAATGATGGGGAATCTGAGATCCTTAACCATATGGCCAGCATTTGCGAAGTGTCGTGCCACCAGTTGCCCCGACCCAGTCCTGATGGCTGCATGGATTGCTGATCTATGGTTGGCAAGGCGGGTTCTTAGTCTTTCCAACATAGAACAGGCAGCATGAGCAGCTTAGTAAGTAGATGATGTACTTGGTAGTATAGGATACAAAATTTTTGATCTGGTATTTCTTGGTTCTAGTTGGGTGTTGAAATGAGGTACCTGGTATCATGCTGTTACGGGTAGTGCAGCTCAGACATCTGAAACAGCCCTTTTTTTTATTCTCAGACTTTTTGGGTCATAGCTACCAACCGGGTCTGTATCAACTAGGATGTCCCTAAGATTCCTACCTGTCTTGTGGGGGGGGGGGGGGGGTCAAAGGATCCCAGGGGTAATTGTGGATCAGATTGAATAAAGGGCCATTCCCCTCTTATCTCATTCACCAAACTTCTTTTATTGTGTCCAAACTCTGTGACAAAGGTCAACCTTTCTCTGTCAGATGTAGAAGATGTGTCCTCATGGGTTCCAATCAACATAGCCTCCTGTAAAGCCTACTCACACTTTTTCTTGCTATAGCCCCTTTGTAGAAATCTTTCTTTAATTTCTTTTATTTGGACCTTTAGTTTATCTCCATCCATACTGTTGCGGATCACCTGTTGAAATTGGGCTTTTGGGATGTTGGTGATCAAGGGAGGAGAGGGTGACAGCTGGTTGCATATAAGATAGTATTTCAATCAATCAGTCTGCTTACGAAACAGGGTAGTACCCAACCCCCCTGTCTTCACAAAAACTCTCACATCTAGGAAATCCATTGATTCTTTGCAGAATGTGTGTTTGAATCATATCATGCTCGGCAACTTATTCAACTCTTCAATCCATGGATTCAAATTATCCACACTATTCCTCCAGATCAGGAGGAGATCATCGATATAACGGCAATAAAGCTATATCGAGGGATGTGTATACACTTTCATCACGTCTGATATATATATAGACACATACACACACACAAATATACAACTTTTACCCTTCCCAGTCCTGTCCTTTGCCATACCATATCCCTTTAATTATTGTAATACGAGTGTAGTGAACTTGCTAATAGTGCTCTCTGCACTATCCAGTGAAAGTATAGGGTACTCCAAAAAAGCTTCACAATGGTTTTGTTTAGACATGTGCAATTTTTTTCGGCCGAATTTCGTTTTCGGTCGAATTTTGGCCAATTCAGAGATTCGAATGAATCAGTATTTCTGAATCGGCACTATAACTAAAATACAGAAAAATTCCTGAAAATGAATAAATCAGTTTCCGAATTTTCGGATCCATTCTTTATTCATATTCTGAATTTTTCATTGTTCTAATCTAAACCGCAGTTCCCCGACACTAACTAAATCACTAAATAAAGCTATTAACGCCTAAACCGCCATTCCCCGACACTAACTAAACATATTAACCCCTAAACCACAGTTCCCAGACATCGCCGACACTAACTTAACCTATTAACCCCTAAACCGCAGTTCCCCGACATCGCCGACACTAACTAAACCTATTAACCCCTAAACCGCAGTTCCCAAACACCGCCAACACTAACTAACCCTATTAACCCCTAAACCGCAGTTCCCCAACATCGCCAACACTAACTAAACCTATTAACCTCTAAACCACAGTTCCCTGACATCGACAACACTAACTAAACCTATTAACCCCTAAAACGCAGTTCCCAAACATCGCTGACACTAACTAAACCTATTAACCCCTAAACCGCAGTTCCCCGACATCGCCGACACTAACTAAACCTATTAACCCCTAAACCGCAGTTCCCAAACACCGCCAACACTAACTAACCCTATTAACCCCTAAACCGCAGTTCCCCAACACCGCCAACACTAACTAAACCTATTAACCTCTAAACCACAGTTCCCTGACATCGACAACACTAACTAAACCTATTAACCCCTAAACTGCCGTTCCCAAACATCGCAGACACTAACTAAACCTATTAACCCCTACAACGCAGTTCCCCAACATCGCCGGCATTCAGGGCATTCAGCTCTTTTTCGGTCCACCCCAAAAAAACAAAAAAAATACCTAACACTAACCCCAAAATCGGCACTCACAGTTGCTGAAGTGCAGCGAAAGATCTTCATCCCAGCGGCGAAGCATCTTCATCCAGGTGGCTCCATCTTCATCCATCGCGGGATTGGCATCTTCTATCTTCTTCATCCCTGCGGAGACAGGGTGTTTTTTTTTAGATTAGGGCTTTTTTAATTTTAATGGGCCAAAAAAGAGCAGAAATGCCCTTTTAAGGGCAATGCATATTCAAATGCGCTTTTCATGGCAATGGGTGGATTCAATTTTTTTTATTTAGTTTTTTTTTTTATTTTGTGGGTTGGTGGGGGTGAGGGTTTGTAATGTTAGGGGGTGTTTGTAATTTTTTTGCAAAAGAGCTGTTAACTTTAGGGCAATGCCCTACAAAAGGCCCTTTTAATGGCTATTGGTAGCTTATTATAGATTAGTTTTTTTTTTATTTTGGGGTGTTTTTTTTTTTTAAAAAGGGTAATAGAATAGAAATAATTTTTATTATTTTGGATAATTTCGTTTGTTATTTTTTGTAATGGGGTGGTTTTTTTTTTTAGATTGGGTATTTTTTATTTTTAATGGGCCGAAAAAGAGTTGAATGCCCTTTTAAGGGCAATGCCCATACAAATGCCCTTTTCAGGGCAATGGGTAGATTAGATTTATTTTTATTGTGTGGGTTTGGGGGTGGGGGTTTGTAATGTTAGGGGGTGTTTGTTTTTATTTTTATTTTTAAAAGAGGTGTTAACTTTAGGGCAATGCCCTACAAAAGGGCATTTTAAAGGGACACTGAACCCAAATTTTTTCTTTCGTGATTCAGATAGAGCATGCAATTTTTTTTTATTTATTTTTTTTTTTTTTATTGTATTTCAACAGGTTTATACATTTTCATATATTTTCAAGGAGACAAAGAATAGACATACAGTTGAAAATCAACCACCCATAAACAATCCACAAAATATTATGCCTATAAACAAAAAAAAAAAGAGGAAACCCTCTGGTACTTTCCATCCCATAATAACCTTATTATTAGGTTTCAGTCCATCATTCCTTAGATCTTATATTTTCCTGTTGAAATATATATTTTTCCTTTTTTTGTGTTGTGTACCCTATCTAAAAGAAGAAAAAAAAAAAAAAAAACCATAACACAGCAAAAAATAAAACAACCAATTATCCTCTTCTGTTTCCCCCTCCCTCCTCCCCTTCAACATATACATGCAATCAATACAAAAAAATTCCAATGAATTATTTATGTTCCATTGAACACCAATGATAGTCGTGGATTATCTCCGAATTATTGTGGTATTGATATACTTATGTTCCATCTTCCAAAAAGTCACTTGGTAATCAACAGTATATCAGAGAAAGAGAGAAAGGGAAAGAAGAAGAAAGAAAGAAAGAAAGAAAGAAAGAAAGAGAAAAAAAAAAAAAAAGATTCCTTCCCCTCACCCCCCGCCCTTCAACCCCTCCAACCATCTACCAGAGGTTGAGCAGCACCAATTCTGAATTTCTAAATGGGAATATCATCGTTTCTATTTCATTAATCGAGTATCCCTTAATAAAATTAGACCATTTTGAAAAGAATCTTTTAATATCTTCTTCATTATCAATGTTTGTGTCTCTCTGTTCAATCATGCATTGTTTCTTCAGACAATTTCTAACTTCCACAATTGAGGGGGTCTTATGATTTTTCCAGTACTTGAAAATTAAATATCTGGCTGCTAAAATTGTGAGAGTGATTAGTTTTCCCTGGTGTTGTTGCCCTCCTACTTGTTGTGTGTAGAATATAATCTGTGTCAATGTGAGAGCCAGGGGAGCAGCCACCAAATTTTTATTGAGCCAGAATTCTATTTTATACCAAAATTGACGAATTTTAGGACACTCCCAAATCATATGCACCAGGTCTGCTGCCTCACGAGAACATTTTGGGCATTTGTTAAAGTCTAGATTGTGAATTTTGTACCCTAAGGCTGGAGTAAAGTATGTTCTCTGTAGTATTTTAACATGTGCTTCTCTCCAGGTAGCCGAGAGAGTGGCCGAGTTTACCCTTGTGATTGACTTTTGTATGGTTTTTGAGACTATCGGATCAGAAGAGATTAACCTGGTCCAATCTACTGCCATTTGTTCTAGTAAAGGTGTTCCCTTATTAATATTAAGAAGTGAGTAACAAGGAGTGATTGACATACGTCCAACCTTGATCATTGTCAGCCAGTTGTCCAGTTTGCCTAGATTCCAGGACCAGTCGGTGGCCTTAACTAGTTCAGAGCAGTAATGTCTGAGCTGGAGATATGCATAAAACTCCTTATGTGATAAATTAAATTCATTTTTCAATTCTTCAAATGTTTTTAAAGTGTTTGATTCCTTTTTAAAAATTTGGTGAATCTTTCCTAGCCCAGCATGGGACCACTTTTCAAATGTGGTCAGTTCTAGGCCAGGTAGAAAATTTGGGTTCCCTTTTATTGGTAGATGTTGAGAGAGACTACAGTTGATTTTCAGAGCAGCCCCGATCTTCCACCAGGCTTTTATGGGGTTCAGGATAGTCTCTAACTTTTTAATCTCTAAAGGTAGTAATTTAGGTACACAATGCATCAGGGCGACTGGGAGAAATGGGTAACAGATATTGGCTTCTAGTGACATATTTGTCACATAATTTTTGGAATAAACCCAGTCTGTCACAGTACGTGCAAGGAACGCCAAATTATATTGTCTAATGTCTGGTAGGGCTAAGCCCCCATGCTCTTTTGCCAGGGTTAATTTTGTTAAAGAGATTCTTGGCTTCTTTCCTTGCCATAGAAAGTTTCCAACTGCCCTGTTAAATGCTCAAATATCTTTTCCTAGCAGTATTATTGGGATGTTTTGTAAAATATATAGCAATTTTGGAAGAAGAATCATTTTATATAGAGCTATTCTTCCCGATAGTGAGATTGGTAGATTTTGCCAATTTTTCAATTTCTCGCACATTGTTGTTAAAATTGGTGTTATGTTAAGTTTATATAAGTCTGAGAATCTTACCGGGATTACAATTCCTAAATATTTAAATGACTCAGTGACCACTTTAAATGGACTATTTCTTATTGAATCTTTGCTTTTCCTGAGCCAAAACAGTTCAGATTTGGAGGTATTAACAATATATCCAGAAAACGAACCATATTGTTCAATGATATTTAGCAATTTGGGTATGTTTACCTTTGTATTTGAGATATAAAGAAGTACATCATCAGCATATAATGCGGCTTTCATTTCATGTTTGCCTATTCTGATGCCCTCAATGCTTTGCCTAATTTTTATTGCTAAGGATTCTATGGCGATATCAAAAAGAAGGGGAGACAAGGGACAACCCTGGCGCGTTCCCCTTTCAATCACAATGTCAGGGGATAAGGAGTTATTAACTATCAGTCTGGTATGGGGGCCAGTATATAGGTTCTTTATGAAGTTAAGAAAATTATCCTTGAACCCAAACTTGATTAGAGAGTTAAACAGATGACTAAAATAGACTGAATCAAAGGCTTTTGCTGCGTCAATTCAAACTATTGTAAGATCCATGGTGTCCCCTGTCTCCCTGTCTCGGGTCTGAAAGAATTCTGTCATTAACAAAACTTCGCGAATTTTAGATGCTGAGTTTCGAGAATGTATAAACCCGGCTTGATCATTGTGAATAATGTCAGGAAGACCGCCTTGGAGCCTCCGTGCCAAAATTGAAGCAAGGATTTTGTAATCCGAATTTAGGAGAGCTATGGGACGGTAAGAATCCTTAAGATTTGGGTCCTTACCTCCTTTAAGAAGTAATGTTGTAAAGGACGCCGAGAAATCCATTGGTATAGTTTTGCCGTCAATGAAAAATTCATTGTAGCGGGAGCTTAAGTAGGGAGTTATATCGGTAGATAGGATCTTGTATACCTCATTAGGAATACCGTCTGGACCTGCTGCTTTATTCATAGATAGATCAGAAATCGTTTTACTAACTTCCTCATCAGAAATCAGACTATTCAATATAGAATTAAATTCCGTTGTGATTGTGGGACAGTTTATCTGACTCCAGAAGTCCCCAGACTGAGCCTCATCAGCAATTTTTGCTGAATAAAGATCCTCATAGTACTTTGTAAATACTTCTAGGATATCTTCAGGTTTAGTAAATTACTTCTCTGAGTGAAAGATTCTTTCAATCAGAGGCGCTTGTTATCTCCCTTGACTATTTTAGCCAGTAATTTGCCTGATTTGTTTCCAAAACGATATAGCCTGGCCTGGAATCTCAGTTCCCTCTGTGTTTCCAGAAGAAGCGCCAGGGCATCTCTTTCACTTTTGACTTTAATATATTTAGCCCAGTAAAAAGGTGTTTTCTGCAAGAGGTAACGATTGTAAGCATTAACAACAGAGTTTATAGCCTCTCTTTCTCTCTTCTTCAATTTCTTTGTTATCATGGCAGCATATGCCGTTATTTCCCCTCTGAGGACTGCCTTAGCAGCTCCCCAGAAGATTTCCGAACGGTCTGCAAACTCAGAATTAAATTGGATATATTCTTTAAACCTATCGATTAGATGTTTTTTTAATTTGGAATCATTTGCCAAATTGTACGGAAAAGTAAACCTCGCAGTGGAATTTATAACACGATTAAGTTGTACTTCTAAAAAAATAGGAGAATGATCAGAAAGAATTATGGGTGTTATTCCTGCAAAAGTTTTCAATGTACATAAGCGGTCATCTATTAGAAAAAGATCTATTCTGGATAGAGTCTTATGGGCCCTTGATAGACAAGTATAATCACGTGTGTCAGGGTTTTGAATCCTCCAGACATCCTTCACTGCTAGGTTCTGAGTTAAATTCTTGAACAATTTTGTTTCGAGATTATCTCTCTTTTGTTTTATTTGTTTGTTGACCTGCCGTAATCTGTCCAGGGGAGACTGTGGGGCCATGTTGAAATCACCTCCTAGAACCAAGAAGCCCTCTGAGTAGATTAATATTTTAGACTGTAGCATATTCCAAAATTCATAATCTAAGACATTAGGTGCATATAAATTGCAGAGGGTGAATAACTGATTATGAATTTTAATTTTCAACATTACATATCTCCCCTCTGGGTCTCTTTCAGAATGAATTATTTCAAATTCTAGTCTCTTACCAATCAAGATGGCTACCCCCCTTTTTCTCCCAAGACTAGGAGAGGCTACAACTTCTTTTACCCAGGAGCTTTTCATTTTTTTAATCTCTTCTATATTTAAGTGTGTTTCTTGCAGAAATGCAAGATCTGCCTGCATTTTCCTCAAGTGCGAGATAATTGCCTTCCTTTTAATAGGAGTTGAGATGCCACCTATGTTCCATGATACTATTTTAAATTTGTCTAACTTCTTAGCCATCTATTTAAGAGTATCTGAAAGCCAGAGAGGAGGGCGGAGGGGGGGAAGGGAGGAAGAGAAGAAGACAGAGAGAGAGGAGAAAAAAACAACAAAAAAAACCAAAAAAAAAAAACAGGTATATCTCAAGCCTTCCCTGCTGATTCCTTGGCCCTATGATATTCCTTTTTTGGAGCCTGTCTTACTTTAAAAAAATCCATTACTAACTATAAGGACTTAAGTAAACCAAATATTTTATGATTTATTTACTTGTAGTTGCCTACTGCCAGTTTACACTATTGGGTCTAATTCAAAGAGAAACTTTTCGGCTTCTTCCGCATTTTCATAGAGATACACTTTGTCTCTGATTGTTATTTTAAGTTTAGATGGGTACAGCAGTGTCGCTTTAAAACCTTTTTGTATTAATTTTGTACATATTGGTGCCAGTTCTCTTCTTCTTGCAGCTGTCTCAGCTGAAAAATCTTGAAATAGAAGTATTTTAGCACCTCCTATATTAATTGGTTGTTTCATTTTAAATTGTTGAAGAATATTGATTTTATCAAGATAATTCAAGAAGCGAGCAATTACTGGTCTGGGTCTGTTCTTTATTGTATTATCTGTCGGGGGTAGGCCTAGCCTGTGGGCTCTTTCTATTATTATCTGAGTGTTGGGCATTTCCAGTAGTTGGGCTAGAGTTTTAGTGGTAAACAAAGTAAGATCTTCAAAATCTTTACCCTCAGGTACACCTATAATCCTAATATTATTTCTACGGGATCTGTTTTCAAGATCCTCAATTTTCATCTGTAATTTTTGAATCATAGTATTTGTTTCCTCTAACCTGGAACTATGTGTATTAGTGAGATCCTCAAGATCTGAGATCCTCTGCTCTGCTTCTTGTATTCTATTTGAGAATTGCCTGATTTCCTGAGACAATTGGGCAATGTCCTGTTTTATTTCAGTCCTCAAAGATTCAAATTTGGGAGTCAATGCTTCAGAGATATTAGAGACCAAATTTTGAATATTTAAGGTCTCATTAGCAGGATTATTAATTGGTGTAGTGTTATCTGTTGCATTTTCTGGGACTCCTTTTGATTTTTTGTCTTTATATCTGCCTGCCATGCTTGGAGAGAGAGTCTTGGGGGAAGTGTTCAAAAATCTGTCCATAGGACAGATAGCAGCCGTGAGGGAAGGGGAAGTGGTGAGGTTAGGTAATTACGTGGGAACCTGTGTGTTAGTGTCTTGTGAGATAAGGTGGAAGGATAGGTGTGTTGTGTTAATATGGTGATATCAAGGGGTGAAGTGTGATAATATGGGTATCGGCTGGTTAGAGTGTGCAAGTGGATTGGTATTGAGGGATAAAGTGCGTGAGTGCAGGGGAAAAAAAAAAAAAAAAAAAAAGGGAAGGTTTATGACCTGTGAGGAGGTGAGGGTGAATTAGTTAAATGAGGTGATTAATTCGGACTCTTCCACCGAGCAGTGGCTGGGTTACAAGTATATTGAGTATGATATATGTAATGTTAAATTTCACAAGCCCCTTAAGCCCAAAGCTAAGCACAGTATCTTTAATGTGAAGGAAAGAAGGACCCCTACTCTCAGTCACTACTGCGAGAACAAGTTAGCTGATATAATATACTTCTCTAGTACCTTTTTAAAGAGGTTGAACACTGCAGTGTTTTAAAGACCACACACAAAAACAGATTAATTGACAGTGTAGAAAGAGCTAAATTAGACCTAGATTTGGAGTTTGGCGTTAGACGTGAAAACCAGCGTTAGAGGCTCCTAACGCTGGTTTTAGGCTACCGCCGGTATTTGGAGTCACTCAAAATAGGGTCTAACGCTCACTTTTCAGCCGCGACTTTTCCATACCGCAGATCCCCTTACGTAAATTGTGTATCCTATCTTTCCAATGGGATCTTTCTAACTCCGGTATTTAGAGTCGTGTCTGAAGTGAGCGTTAGACATCTAACGACAAAACTCCAGCCGCAGGAAAAAAGTCAGTAGTTAAGAGCTTTCTGGGCTAACGCCGGTTCATAAAGCTCTTAACTACTGTACTCTAAAGTACACTAACACCCATAAACTACCTATGTACCCCTAAACCGAGGTCCCCCCACATCGCTGCCACTCGATTAAAAATTTTTTAACCCCTAATCTGCCGACCGCCACCTACGTTATCCTTATGTACCCCTAATCTGCTGCCCCTAACACCGCCGACCCCTATATTATATTTATTAACCCCTAACCTGCCTCCCACAACGTCGCCTCCACCTGCCTACACTTATTAACCCCTAATCTGCCGACCGCAAAGCGCCGCCACCTACGTTATCCTTATGTACCCCTAATCTGCTGCCCCTAACACCGCCGACCCCTATATTATATTTATTAACCCCTAATCTGCCCCCCTCAACGTCGCCTCCACCTGCCTACACTTATTAACCCCTAATCTGCCGAGCGGACCTGAGCGCTACTATAATAAAGTTATTAACCCCTAATCCGCCTCACTAACCCTATATTAAATAGTATTAACCCCTAATCTGCCCTCCCTAACATCGCCGACACCTAACTTCAATTATTAACCCCTAATCTGCCGACCGGAGCTCACCGCTATTCTAATAAATGTATTAACCCCTAAAGCTAAGTCTAACCCTAACACTAACACCCCCCTAAGTTAAATATAATTTACATCTAACGAAATAAATTAACTCTTATTAAATAAATTATTCCTATTTAAAGCTAAATACTTACCTGTAAAATAAATCCTAATATAGCTACAATATAAATTATATTTATATTATAGCTATTTTAGGATTTATATTTATTTTACAGGTAACTTTGTATTTATTTTAACCAGGTACAATAGCTATTAAATAGTTAAGAACTATTTAATAGCTAAAATAGTTAAAATAATTACAAATTTACCTGTAAAATAAATCCTAACCTAAGTTACAATTAAAACTAACACTATACTATCAATAAATTAATTAAATAAACTACCTACAATTACCTACAATTAACCTAACACTACACTATTAATAAATTAATTAAATAAACTACCTACAATTAACCTAACACTACACTATCAATAAATTAATTAAATAAACTACCTACAATTAACCTAACACTACACTATCAATAAATTAATTAAATACAATTCCTACAAATAAATACAATTAAATAAACTTGCTAAAGTACAAAAAATAAAAAAATATCTACAAACATAAGAAAAATATTACAACAATTTTAAACTAATTACACCTACTCTAAGCCCCCTAATAAAACAACAAAGCCCCCCAAAATAAAAAAATGCCCTACCCTATTCTAAATTACTCAAGTTAAAAGCTCTTTTACCTTACCAGCCCTGAACAGGGCCTTTTGCGGGGCATGCCCCAAGAAGTTCAGCTCTTTTGCCTGTAAAAAAAAAAACATACAATACCCCCCCCCAACATTACAACCCACCACCCATATACCCCTAATCTAACCCAAACCCCCCTTAAATAAACCTAACACTAAGCCCCTGAAGATCATCCTACCTTGTCTTCACCTCACCAGGTATCACCGATCCGTCCTGGCTCCAAAATCTTCATCCAACCCAAGCGGGGGTTGGCGATCCATCATCCGGTGCCTGAAGAGGTCCAGAAGAGGCTCCAAAGTCTTCATCCTATCCGGGAAGAAGAGGCGATCCGGACCGGCAACCATCTTGATCCAAGCGGCATCTTCTATCTTCATCCGATGACGACCGGCTCCATCCTGAAGACCTCCACCGCGGACCCATCTTCTTCCGGCGACGTCCAACTGCAGAATGACGGTTCCTTTAAGGGGCGTCATCCAAGATGGCGTCCCTCGAATTCCGATTGGCTGATAGGATTCTATCAGCCAATCGGAATTAAGGTAGGAATATCTATCAGCCAATCAGAATCAAGTTCAATCTGATTGGCTGATCCAATCAGCCAATCAGATTGAGCTCGCATTCTATTGGCTGATCGGAACAGCCAATAGAATGCGAGCTCAATCTGATTGGCTGATTGGATCAGCCAATCGTATTGAACTTGATTCTGATTGGCTGATTCCATCAGCCAATCAGAATATTCCTACCTTAATTCCGATTGGCTGATAGAATCCTATCAGCCAATCGGAATTCGAGGGACGCCATCTTGGATGACGTCCCTTAAAGGAACCGTCATTCTGCAGTTGGACGTCGCCGGAAGAAGATGGGTCCGCGGTGGAGGTCTTCAGGATGGAGCCGGTCGTCATCGGATGAAGATAGAAGATGCCGCTTGGATCAAGATGGTTGCCGGTCCGGATCGCCTCTTCTTCCCGGATAGGATGAAGACTTTGGAGCCTCTTCTGGACCTCTTCAGGCACCGGATGATGCATCGCCAACCCCCGCTTGGGTTGGATGAAGATTTTGGAGCCAGGATGGATCGGTGATACCTGGTGAGGTGAAGACAAGGTAGGATGATCTTCAGGGGCTTAGTGTTATGTTTATTTAAGGGGGGTTTGGGTTAGATTAGGGGTATGTGGGTGGTGGGTTGTAATGTTGGGGGGGGGTATTGTATGTTTTTTTTTTACAGGCAGAAGAGCTGAACTTCTTGGGGCATGCCCCGCAAAGGGCCCTGTTCAGGGCTGGTAAGGTAAAAGAGCTTTTAACTTTAGTAATTTAGAATAGGGTAGGGCATTTTTTATTTTGGGGGGCTTTGTTGTTTTATTAGGGGGCTTAGAGTAGGTGTAATTAGTTTAAAATTGTTGTAATTTTTTTCTTATGTTTGTAGATATTTTTTTATTTTTTGTAACTTAGTTCTTTTTTATTTTTTGTACTTTAGCAAGTTTATTTAATTGTATTTATTTGTAGGAATTGTATTTAATTAATTTATTGATAGTGTAGTGTTAGGTTAATTGTAGGTAGTTTATTTAATTAATTTATTGATAGTGTAGTGTTAGGTTAATTGTAGGTAGTTTATTTAATTAATTTATTGATAGTATAGTGTTAGTTTTAATTGTAACTTAGGTTAGGATTTATTTTACAGGTAAATTTGTAATTATTTTAACTATTTTAGCTATTAAATAGTTCTTAACTATTTAATAGCTATTGTACCTGGTTAAAATAAATACAAAGTTACCTGTAAAATAAATATAAATCCTAAAATAGCTATAATATAAATATAATTTATATTGTAGCTATATTAGGATTTATTTTACAGGTAAGTATTTAGCTTTAAACAGGAATAATTTATTTAAAAAGAGTTAATTTATTTAGTTAGATTTAAATTATATTTAACTTAGGGGGGTGTTAGTGTTAGGGTTAGACTTAGCTTTAGGGGTTAATACATTTATTAGAATAGCGGTGAGCTCCGGTCGGCAGATTAGGGGTTAATAATTGAAGTTAGGTGTCGGCGATGTTAGGGAGGGCAGATTAGGGGTTAATACTATTTAATATAGGGTTAGTGATGCGGATTAGGGGTTAATAACTTTATTATAGTAGCGCTCAGGTCCGGTCGGCAGATTAGGGGTTAAAAAGTGTAGGCAGGTGGAGGCGACGTTGTGGGGGCAGATTAGGGGTTAATAAATATAATATAGGGGTCGGCGATGTTAGGGAACCAGATTAGGGGTACATAGGGATAATGTAAGTAGCGGCGGTTTACGGAGCGGAAGATTAGGGGTTAATAATAATATGCAGGGGTCAGCGATAGCGGGGGCGGCAGATTAGGGGTTAATAAGTGTAAGGTTAGGGGTGTTTAGACTCGGGGTACATGTTAGAGTGTTAAGTGCAGACGTAGGAAGGGTTACCGCATAGCAAACAATGGGGCTGCGTTAGGAGCTGAAAGCGGCTTTTTTGCAGGTGTTAGGTTTTTTTTCAGCTCAAACAGCCCCATTGTTTCCTATGGGGGAATCGTGCACGAGCACGTTTTTGAGGCTGGCCGCGTCCGTAAGCAACTCTGGTATCGAGAGTTGAAGCTGCGTTAAAAATGCTCTACGCTCCTTTTTTGGAGCCTAACGCAGCCTTTATGTGGACTCTCAATACCAGAGTTATTTTTATGGTGCGGCCAGAAAAAAGCCGGCGTTAGTTTTTCGGGTTGTTACCGACAAAACTCCAAATCTAGCCGTCTGTGTCTTATATTAGCATGCACAAGGTTATTTGACGAGTCAAAAAATGAGGATGATTGACAACACACAGCAAGCAATAGGCCACAGCTAATTAGGGGTTTCCCTCCTACAGTTCCCCCCTCCTTATAAAAAATTTAGGCAGAGTTTATGTTTTGTATATTAAGTTTCCTTATAGTTACCAATTTACAGCAACCTTTGCTGTGAACAAAGATAAACAGAAAAAATATACTTTGCTAATTACAACCATATGAAAACTTATGTCTTTACATTTCTACCCTACCTTTTCTGCTGTTGGTCAACCTATGCTATGTTACAATACATTCAGAATAACTTTCAGAGTACTTGTATGCTAGATATACCTTAGAGCAACCTTAGATGGTATCATTTATCTAGTACCCATAAAACTGAATATACCTTAAGTTTGATGTATGAATTTAACAAAAAATGGATTCTATGGGTTGATTTATCTGATACCCCTGTAGAAAATTGAGCAAAGCAACAAAAATGTTAGTGGCACAAAAAGAAGCAAAAAAAAAACCAAAAAAAAAACAAAAAAAACAAACAGCAAATAGCATCAAATCATCCACCTTCTAAGCACAATTTCTGAATATAGCAAAAGGCAACCCTAATTGGTATCAGCTATCCATCACCTGTAAAACTAAATATATCTTGGGTTTTGATATATAAATTCAGCAAAAGAAAAAAAAAAAAAAATGGACTCTATATATTAACACATCTGATACCCCTAAGGGGAAAAAAAAGTTGTTAGTAGCACAAAAAAAGCGACATTTAGCAACAAATACAAAACCCCAGAAACAAATTTACAAGGAGTTTCAGAAAGATTTAGGGTTCATGTATTGAGTTCATTAGAGCTGTGTTTTGCAGAAAATAATCTCCTGAAAATAGAAGCAACAGCGCATAAGTTTGGGCCTTGAAAGTGTTCCACTGATAACACAAGCCTTTGTTAAAGCAGTGTAGAGGAGATAGCAGCAAGGGGAAAGAGCATATGAGGGAGTTAGTTAGGGAGTAAGTGGCACAGGCAATTAGCTTGAGACCATGCAGATTATTGTTAGTCCAAATAACCTCCCTTTAAATGGGTAAAGATGTTAAAGCACAATTCCCCACAGGCAACTAACGTGGATTTTCCTTCCCCTCTTCCTTCTCTTGCTTTTGTTCCTTTTCCTCCTTCCCTTCCCCTTCACTTTCCTTCCTTAGCCATGAAACACTTTATATTCCTTTCAACCTTGTGTTAATGAGGAAGAGGAAAAAACACTGTCTTATTGGTCCCCTTTAACTTAGCTTTTCCTTTTTCTCAGATGAAACAATAGGTTGGTTTAACAAATACTGGAGCAATAAATTGCTAGGCAGTGTGCATCTTAAAGAGAACCTTAGGCTGTGCAGTTCAATGCAATGGTTATAGCGGTTTTTATTGTCTCTTTTTTTCCCTTTATTATAACAGACCGGCGTTCCAGCTCTATACTTGCCAATTTACCTTCGATGGAGCCGAGCTCCCAACAAATCTTACCATCCCCAGGTGGCTAGCCGATTCTTGCCTCTGGTGGTCGCCGAGCCTCCGCAAGCAGCATCGGTGTGCAGAGGTCCACAGCTCGGAGGTTACTACCGCGTTGTGTCACCAGACAGCGCGGCGTCGATCAGTTGACGTCACCAGTCGGCGCCCCGTCTTTTCGCCTGCATCGTCCGGCTGCAGAATGGAGAGAGATAACCGGGCTCTTCTCCTCCTGTGTCCAGGAGGCTTGGTGAGATTGGGATGGTGCGGGGTATGCGGCTTAGACAGTTATTCGGGCAGAGTTGTTGGCTGGAAAACAACTCTTAGTCCGTGTGTAGAATCTGGGCTTGTAGGCAGGCAGTGCTTCTGACGGTGACCCGTCCACCTCCTCACGCAGCACCGGTGGGAGGGGTGGGGGAGATCAGCCCGTAACTGTTGTTTTATGCCCACAAAGGGATGCAATAAAGTCAAAGCAGGGCCAAGTAAAAGTGCGGTGTGCTGTAGTTACACCACCATGTAACCGGGATCCAGGTGTCTTGGATGAGTAGCCGCCCAGGACAAGGGCTCAGCGCGAGTTTTACCGCCAGTGGCTAGTATGGGAGTCAGAGCATGCAATTTTAAGCAACTTTCTAATTTACTCCTATTATCAAATTTTCTTCATTCTCTTGGTATCTTTATTTTAAAAGCAAGAATGTAAGTTTAGATGCCGGTCCATTTTTGGTGAACAACCTGGGTTGTTCTTGCTGATAAACTGCGGTTTAGGGGTTAATAGATTTAGTTAGTGTCAGCGATGTTGGGGAACTGCAGTTTAGGGGTTAATAGGTTTAGTTAGTGTCAGCAATGTGTGAGATATAGAAGAAGATTCTTACTGTATATATATTGGATAGCAACTGTAGATCAAGATTGTATAATGTTGGTATGTTCCACTTGAGTCTCTATGTTAATATAGTAAATAAACACAGATTGACTGTAGTGAGTTTGATTTGTAATTCAAAATAAAGTCTTTTAAATTGTATCGTCTGACAGTAATTCTTGCAGTTTAGGATGTTACTTAATTAAGTCCAGTTACAATGTAAAAGTTATTGCAACTTCGATGCAAGATGTAGTTTGACCAAACAAGTAATAAGTGTCCTCTCTCATCAGATTTGCACAAAATAATTATGTCTGTAACTTTATACAGTGATTGTCAGCTTTACATTCCCTGATCTGGTTTATAATAATACTTCAGGCTGACAGTGTCCATAAAGTGGCAGGCTAATCTGTGAAAGCAGGTAACAGGACTGCCGACTAACCCCCGGTGTTTTGAGTGACAGTCTGACTTGATGAAAGCCAACCCAGAAGGGGCGTGGCCAAAGTCCGTTACCGGAGATACTTGGGTTAACTGCAGTAAGCAAACAGGAGGAAGCAGCTTGATATTTATTTGTATAGAGAAAGTTATTTACCTCAGAGCTCTGGGTGTTTCCTGGAATTGCTGCTTACACGGAGCCGGTGGGAGTGGCTGAGTTCCGTTCGTGACCGGAATGTTTCTTTTACTTCAGCTTCTGGAATGGCTTATACAGCGTAGAGGTAATAATCCACTGAAGGAAGCAGATTCAAGCTGTAAGTGTTAGTCAGCTAGAGTTCAGAGTAAGAGGTTGTTTCAGGCAGCGTGTAATGGGGTTATGCGAACAGCTGCTACTTGGATGTTATCCGCAAGTTCAGCTTGTCAAACAGAAGGCTTTGGAGCAGGATAAGGTTGGTCTTTGAATGTCTCCTTGAGAGTAAAGATTATTAGTCCTGGGATAAGAATATCACAGTTCTTAGGCGTAGTATCTTGCTTGTAACTTCAATAACTAAGCACCTGTTTAAGGTGCACAGAAGCCTTAAATAGGGGAGTGGTGTAACTGTGCAGGTATGTTTAGGTGAGAGAGAAATCCTGGAGTGGAATCCTGACAGATCCCCCCCTTCAAGCAAGCCGACCCTCGGCTTGTGGTTTAGGTCTACAGGGATATCGTCTATGGAAACGAGCAACCAATCTAGGTGCATTGACATTGGTAGAAGGTTCCCAGGTGTCATCGTCAGGTGAAAAGCCCTTCCAACGGATAAGATACTGAACAACTCCGTTGAACATCCTGGAGTCCAAAATATTGTGTACCTCAAAGGAGTCCAAATCAAGGATGGTAGAAGGTGGAGGAAGTACCTGGTCTTGTTTATCCAAAGTTGTAACAGGTTTAAGCAGGGAAACATGGAATGATGGGTGAATCTTAAGAGTAGGTGGAAGATCCAGTATCACAGCATTCCTGTTTATGATTCTCGAAATGGGAAAGGGACCGATGAAAAGAGTAGCAAGTTTTTTACTTGGTACCTGGAGACGTAAAAACTTTGTAGAAAGCCACACCTTGTCACCCACTGAGTAAGAGGGAGCAGGTCTTCTCCTCAGATCATAAAACCTCTTCTGGGATGCCTGAGCCTGTTGGATATTTTTCTTCAGAACCAGATAGTTCTCAGACAATTTACGTAGCAATTCATCTACAGAGGGCATGTCTTCTATCCCTGAATAATTAAAAGATAAACGAGGATGATATGCGTAGTTAGCGAAAAAAGGTGTCATTTGAGACGATGAGTTTAGGGTGTTATTATAAGAGAACTCAGCCATACTCAGGAATTTACACCAGTCTTCTTGGTGGTATGCACAATAGCATCTTAAATACTGTTCTAACCAATGATTGATTCTTTCTGACTGACCGTTAGTCTGTGGGTGATATGAGGTAGACAAACGATGATCAATTTGCAGGGCTGTAGTGAGATGTTTCCAAAACCGGGATGTAAACTGGCTTCCCCTATCAGTCGTTAGGAAGGAAGGAAGACCATGAAGACGTACTACGTTATCCAGGAAAAGTTGAGCAGTTTCGGCAGAAGAAGGGATCTTACGAAAAGGAACGAAATGGGCCATTTTCGTCAAAAGGTCTGTGATGACCAAGATGGTATTGTTTCCAGAACTTACAGGTAGATCAACTATGAAGTCCATTCCTAAATGGTTCCAAGGAGAGTTTGGAATGGGTAATGGTAGTAGAAATCCATATGGTGGTTTCTTTTCTGCCTTTGAGACAGTACAAATTTTACAAGATTTTATAAAATCCTGTATAGTGGAGATCATGTTCGGCCACCAATAGTGCCTTTGTAGTAGTTCCAGAGTTCTTTGAACACCAGGATGTCCTGAGAGGGGAGGATCATGAAAGTTTCTGATCAGGAGAGACCTGAGTGAAAGTGGAATGTATAGTCTAGTACCATGAAAGTACAGATTTTTGTTGATGGAGACTTTGTTGAAAGGGATCTGTTTATCAGATTTGAGTGCCAATTTTACGTCATTTTCGGAAACCAACATTGTTCCAAGAAATCTTTCGGATGGAATAATTGAAGCAGGTAAAGTAGTTGAAGGTGGTTTATCATTTAACCTTGAGAGAGCGTCCGCTTTTCCGTTCCGTGAACCAGGCCTATAGATAATCTGATAATTGAACCGACTGAAGTAAAGGTTCCACCTGACTTGTCGGCTTGAGAGAGACTTGTTTTTTTGTAGATACTCCAGGTTGCGGTGATCTGTGTAAATAATTATTGGATCTATGGTTCCCTCTAGGAGGTGTCTCCAATGTTCAAAGGCCTTTTTGATGGCTAGGAGCTCTTTTTCGCCTATTGGATAATTAATCTCTGCTGGAGATAATGTGTTAGAGAAAAAGGCAACTGGATGAAGTGGTGAATTCAGAGCTTTGCGTTGAGATAGGACGGCACCAACAGCGTATTCTGAAGAATCAACTTCCAAAATATATTGGAGAGTAGAGTCAGGGAAACTTAAAATAGGTGCGGACGTGAAAGCATTCTTGAGAAATTGGAAAGCATGGTTTGCCTGATCATTCCATCTGTAAGGAATGTTAGAGCTGGTTAAACTTGTAAGAGGTTTCACAATTTTTGAATAATTTTTAATGAATTTTCTATAGTAGTTACTGAACCCTAAAAACCGTTGTAATTGTTTCCTGGTGGTGGGTTGAGGCCAGAGTTTTACTGCATCCACCTTATCTTGCTGCATCTGTATACCTCTTGGGCTGATTCGGTAACCAAGGAAAGTGATATCTTGAGTATGGAATAGGCACTTTTCAGCCTTAGCATATAAACGATGGACTTGTAGCCTAGATAGTACCCAACTTACATGTTTTACATGTTCTTCTAAGGAGGAGGAGTAGATCAAGATGTCGTCGAGGTATACCACGACACAGGTATCCAAGAGATCTCTAAAGACATCATTAATAAAAAATTGGAAGGTTGCAGGGGCGTTTGTTAAGCCGAAAGGCATAACCAAATATTCGTATAGACCATACCTTGTCCTAAATGCGGTGAGCCACTCATCCCCCTCTCTGATACGAATCAAGTTATAGGCTCCTCGCAAGTCTAACTTCGTGTATATCTTCGCATCTTGGAGTCTTTCGATTAGTTCAGGGATGAGTGGCAACGGGTACCTATTCTTTTTGGTGATATTATTAAGTTCTCTATAGTCTATTATTGGACGAAGAGACTGATCCTTATTTCGGACGAAGAAGATGCCGGCGGCAGCAGAGGACACTAAAGGACGTATAAAACCCTTTCTGAGGTTCTCCTCTAAGTACTCTTTGAGATGGTCCAATTCTGGTTTACTGAGAGGATAGAGTCGTCCGCAGGGTGGTGAGGTCCCAGGTTTTAGATCAATCGGACAGTCGTAGGAACGATGGGGTGGCAGGGTCTCTGCCTCTTTTTTACTGAATACTTCTCTGAACTTGGAATACACTTCTGGGATAAAGGACAAATCAGGGTGTTGTTGACTCTCATTTATCTGCATCAGAGGCGACGATGAGTGTTGGTAACAGGATTGACTGCAAAATGAAGAATCCAGAGTTAACTGCAAAGTTTTCCAGTTTATTGTGGGTTCATGTAGTTGCAACCATTGTAACCCTAATACAATTGGGAAGAGTGGTGAGAGTATGACATCAAAAGTAATCAATTCTTGATGTGAGTCGTGTACAGTAACAAGGATAGGAATGGTGTGGTGTGTGATGGGACCTGAGGATATTTCTGAACCATCAACAACACGTATAGACACAGGAATGCATTTTTTAATTAGTGGTATTTTATTTTGAACTACAAGTGAGTGATCTATATAATTTCCTTGGGCACCAGTGTCAACGATAGCTTCTTTCTTCAGCAGCCTTCGCTCCCACTGTAAAGAGAGTAATAAGCTACAGTGAGTTGGTTTATTATGTACAATTAGAGATGTGATAGAAGAAGAACACTTACGGGATTTATTCTTTTCTAGGGAAGGACAGTCTCTGACTGTGTGGTTCTCTAATCCACAGTACATACACAAGCCTTTATTTCTGCGCCTGGTACGTTCCTCTGATGACAGGGGTCCACGTATAAACCCTATGTCCATTGCTTCTCCTTGATTTGAAGTACGTGTGGATGGTGAGTGTGAAGTTTGGGTAGGTTTCTTGAAAGTCAGATCAAAGTTATGACGTTCACTCTTTCTTTCACGAAGTCTTCGGTCTATTTGCATACTTAATTTCATAAGTGTTTCCAAATCTTCGGGTAGAACTACTCTGGCGAGTTCGTCCTTAAGGGACTCTGAGAGACCTAGTCTGAACTGGTTTCTTAACGCAATTTGGTTCCATTGCGAATCTGTGGCGAATTGCTTGAATTCGGTAATATACAATTCGACAGGTCTTGCTCCTTGCTTTAACTTTCTCATCTTCCCTTCAGCACTAAGTTGGAGATTAGTGTCTGAGTAGAATTCATCCATAGCTGTTAGAAAGGAGATAAGAGAGCTTAAGACTGGATTTTGGGTTTCATATAGGTTGTCTGCCCAAACCCTAGGTTCTGCTCTTAGATATGAAATCAAAGTGAGAACCTTGATGTTATCATTTGGATATGTTCTAGGCTTGAGGTGGAACATCAGGAGGCAGGCGTTCTTAAATTGCCGGTATTGAGTTCTATCCCCATAGAAAAGATCCGGGGCAGAAACCGTAGGTTCAGGTGCATATTCAACGGTTGGAACCCTAGAGGGTGCTGTGTCTTTAATTACTTTACGCAGGGTTTCATTTTCCACTTGGAGTTCTCTTAAACCCTGGCTAAGTTGGTCCACTCTTTGGGAAAGACTATAGACCACTTGAGGTAGATCTACTGCTTCCATATTTAAAGGGCTTAGTTATTCTGTGAGATATAGAAGAAGATTCTTACTGTATATATATTGGATAGCAACTGTAGATCAAGATTGTATAATGTTGGTATGTTCCACTTGAGTCTCTATGTTAATATAGTAAATAAACACAGATTGACTGTAGTGAGTTTGATTTGTAATTCAAAATAAAGTCTTTTAAATTGTATCGTCTGACAGTAATTCTTGCAGTTTAGGATGTTACTTAATTAAGTCCAGTTACAATGTAAAAGTTATTGCAACTTCGATGCAAGATGTAGTTTGACCAAACAAGTAATAAGTGTCCTCTCTCATCAGATTTGCACAAAATAATTATGTCTGTAACTTTATACAGTGATTGTCAGCTTTACATTCCCTGATCTGGTTTATAATAATACTTCAGGCTGACAGTGTCCATAAAGTGGCAGGCTAATCTGTGAAAGCAGGTAACAGGACTGCCGACTAACCCCCGGTGTTTTGAGTGACAGTCTGACTTGATGAAAGCCAACCCAGAAGGGGCGTGGCCAAAGTCCGTTACCGGAGATACTTGGGTTAACTGCAGTAAGCAAACAGGAGGAAGCAGCTTGATATTTATTTGTATAGAGAAAGTTATTTACCTCAGAGCTCTGGGTGTTTCCTGGAATTGCTGCTTACACGGAGCCGGTGGGAGTGGCTGAGTTCCGTTCGTGACCGGAATGTTTCTTTTACTTCAGCTTCTGGAATGGCTTATACAGCGTAGAGGTAATAATCCACTGAAGGAAGCAGATTCAAGCTGTAAGTGTTAGTCAGCTAGAGTTCAGAGTAAGAGGTTGTTTCAGGCAGCGTGTAATGGGGTTATGCGAACAGCTGCTACTTGGATGTTATCCGCAAGTTCAGCTTGTCAAACAGAAGGCTTTGGAGCAGGATAAGGTTGGTCTTTGAATGTCTCCTTGAGAGTAAAGATTATTAGTCCTGGGATAAGAATATCACAGTTCTTAGGCGTAGTATCTAGCTTGTAACTTCAATAACTAAGCACCTGTTTAAGGTGCACAGAAGCCTTAAATAGGGGAGTGGTGTAACTGTGCAGGTATGTTTAGGTGAGAGAGAAATCCTGGAGTGGAATCCTGACACAATGTCGGGGAACTGCGGTTTCGGGGTTTATAGGTTTAGTTAGTGTCCAACTGCAGAATGACGGTTCCTTTAAGGGGCGTCATCCAAGATGGCGTCCCTCAAATTCCGATTGGCTGATAGGATTCTATCAGCCAATCGGAATTAAGGTAGGAATATCTATCAGCCAATCAGAATCAAGTTCAATCTGATTGGCTGATCCAATCAGCCAATCAGATTGAGCTCGCATTCTATTGGCTGATCGGAACAGCCAATAGAATGCGAGCTCAATCTGATTGGCTGATTGGATCAGCCAATCGGATTGAACTTGATTCTGATTGGCTGATTCCATCAGCCAATCAGAATATTCCTACCTTAATTCCGATTGGCTGATAGAATCCTATCAGCCAATCGGAATTCGAGGGACGCCATCTTGGATGACGTCCCTTAAAGGAACCGTCATTCTGCAGTTGGACGTCGCCGGAAGAAGATGGGTCCGCGGTGGAGGTCTTCAGGATGGAGCCGGTCGTCATCGGATGAAGATAGAAGATGCCGCTTGGATCAAGATGGTTGCCGGTCCGGATCGCCTCTTCTTCCCGGATAGGATGAAGACTTTGGAGCCTCTTCTGGACCTCTTCAGGCACCGGATGATGCATCGCCAACCCCCGCTTGGGTTGGATGAAGATTTTGGAGCCAGGACGGATCGGTGATACCTGGTGAGGTGAAGACAAGGTAGGATGATCTTCAGGGGCTTAGTGTTATGTTTATTTAAGGGGGGTTTGGGTTAGATTAGGGGTATGTGGGTGGTGGGTTGTAATGTTGGGGGGGGTATTGTATGGGTTTTTTTTACAGGCAGAAGAGCTGAACTTCTTGGGGCATGCCCCGCAAAGGGCCCTGTTCAGGGCTGGTAAGGTAAAAGAGCTTTTAACTTTAGTAATTTAGAATAGGGTAGGGCATTTTTTATTTTGGGGGGCTTTGTTGTTTTATTAGGGGGCTTAGAGTAGGTGTAATTAGTTTAAAATTGTTGTAATATTTTTCTTATGTTTGTAGATATTTTTTTATTTTTTGTAACTTAGTTCTTTTTTATTTTTTGTACTTTAGCAAGTTTATTTAATTGTATTTATTTGTAGGAATTGTATTTAATTAATTTATTGATAGTGTAGTGTTAGGTTAATTGTAGGTAGTTTATTTAATTAATTTATTGATAGTGTAGTGTTAGGTTAATTGTAGGTAGTTTATTTAATTAATTTATTGATAGTATAGTGTTAGTTTTAATTGTAACTTAGGTTAGGATTTATTTTACAGGTAAATTTGTAATTATTTTAACTATTTTAGCTATTAAATAGTTCTTAACTATTTAATAGCTATTGTACCTGGTTAAAATAAATACAAAGTTACCTGTAAAATAAATATAAATCCTAAAATAGCTATAATATAAATATAATTTATATTGTAGCTATATTAGGATTTATTTTACAGGTAAGTATTTAGCTTTAAACAGGAATAATTTATTTAAAAAGAGTTAATTTATTTAGTTAGATTTAAATTATATTTAACTTAGGGGGGTGTTAGTGTTAGGGTTAGACTTAGCTTTAGGGGTTAATACATTTATTAGAATAGCGGTGAGCTCCGGTCGGCAGATTAGGGGTTAATAATTGAAGTTAGGTGTCGGCGATGTTAGGGAGGGCAGATTAGGGGTTAATACTATTTAATATAGGGTTAGTGAGGCGGATTAGGGGTTAATAACTTTATTATAGTAGCGCTCAGGTCCGGTCGGCAGATTAGGGGTTAAAAAGTGTAGGCAGGTGGAGGCGACGTTGTGGGGGCAGATTAGGGGTTAATAAATATAATATAGGGGTCGGCGATGTTAGGGAACCAGATTAGGGGTACATAGGGATAATGTAAGTAGCGGCGGTTTACGGAGCGGAAGATTAGGGGTTAATAATAATATGCAGGGGTCAGCGATAGCGGGGGCGGCAGATTAGGGGTTAATAAGTGTAAGGTTAGGGGTGTTTAGACTCGGGGTACATGTTAGAGTGTTAAGTGCAGACGTAGGAAGGGTTACCACATAGCAAACAATGGGGCTGCGTTAGGAGCTGAACGCGGCTTTTTTGCAGGTGTTAGTTTTTTTTTCAGCTCAAACAGCCCCATTGTTTCCTATGGGGGAATCGTGCACGAGCACGTTTTTGAGGCTGGCCGCGTCCGTAAGCAACTCTGGTATCGAGAGTTGAAGCTGCGTTAAAAATGCTCTACGCTCCTTTTTTGGAGCCTAACGCAGCCTTTATGTGGACTCTCAATACCAGAGTTATTTTTATGGTGCGGCCAGAAAAAAGCCGGCGTTAGTTTTTCGGGTTGTTACCGACAAAACTCCAAATCTAGCCGTCTGTGTCTTATATTAGCATGCACAAGGTTATTTGACGAGTCAAAAAATGAGGATGATTGACAACACACAGCAAGCAATAGGCCACAGCTAATTAGGGGTTTCCCTCCTACAGTTCCCCCCTCCTTATAAAAAATTTAGGCAGAGTTTATGTTTTGTATATTAAGTTTCCTTATAGTTACCAATTTACAGCAACCTTTGCTGTGAACAAAGATAAACAGAAAAAATATACTTTGCTAATTACAACCATATGAAAACTTATGTCTTTACATTTCTACCCTACCTATTCTGCTGTTGGTCAACCTATGCTATGTTACAATACATTCAGAATAACTTTCAGAGTACTTGTATGCTAGATATACCTTAGAGCAACCTTAGATGGTATCATTTATCTAGTACCCATAAAACTGAATATACCTTAAGTTTGATGTATGAATTTAACAAAAAATGGATTCTATGGGTTGATTTATCTGATACCCCTGTAGAAAATTGAGCAAAGCAACAAAAATGTTAGTGGCACAAAAAGAAGCAAAAAAAAAACAAAAAAAAAAACAAAAAAAACAAACAGCAAATAGCATCAAATCATCCACCTTCTAAGCACAATTTCTGAATATAGCAAAAGGCAACCCTAATTGGTATCAGCTATCCATCACCTGTAAAACTAAATATATCTTGGGTTTTGATATATAAATTCAGCAAAAGAAAAAAAAAAAAAATGGACTCTATATATTAACACATCTGATACCCCTAAGGGGAAAAAAAAGTTGTTAGTAGCACAAAAAAGCGACATTTAGCAACAAATACAAAACCCCAGAAACAAATTTACAAGGAGTTTCAGAAAGATTTAGGGTTCATGTATTGAGTTCATTAGAGCTGTGTTTTGCAGAAAATAATCTCCTGAAAATAGAAGCAACAGCGCATAAGTTTGGGCCTTGAAAGTGTTCCACTGATAACTCAAGCCTTTGTTAAAGCAGTGTAGAGGAGATAGCAGCAAGGGGAAAGAGCATATGAGGGAGTTAGTTAGGGAGTAAGTGGCACAGGCAATTAGCTTGAGACCATGCAGATTATTGTTAGTCCAAATAACCTCCCTTTAAATGGGTAAAGATGTTAAAGCACAATTCCCCACAGGCAACTAACGTGGATTTTCCTTCCCCTCTTCCTTCTCTTGCTTTTGTTCCTTTTCCTCCTTCCCTTCCCCTTCACTTTCCTTCCTTAGCCATGAAACACTTTATATTCCTTTCAACCTTGTGTTAATGAGGAAGAGGAAAAAACACTGTCTTATTGGTCCCCTTTAACTTAGCTTTTCCTTTTTCTCAGATGAAACAATAGGTTGGTTTAACAAATACTGGAGCAATAAATTGCTAGGCAGTGTGCATCTTAAAGAGAACCTTAGGCTGTGCAGTTCAATGCAATGGTTATAGCGGTTTTTATTGTCTCTTTTTTTCCCTTTATTATAACAGACCGGCGTTCCAGCTCTATACTTGCCAATTTACCTTCGATGGAGCCGAGCTCCCAACAAATCTTACCATCCCCAGGTGGCTAGCCGATTCTTGCCTCTGGTGGTCGCCGAGCCTCCGCAAGCAGCATCGGTGTGCAGAGGTCCACAGCTCGGAGGTTACTACCGCGTTGTGTCACCAGACAGCGCGGCGTTGATCAGTTGACGTCACCAGTCGGCGCCCCGTCTTTCCGCCTGCATCGTCCGGCTGCAGAATGGAGAGAGATAACCGGGCTCTTCTCCTCCTGTGTCCAGGAGGCTTGGTGAGATTGGGATGGTGCGGGGTATGCGGCTTAGACAGTTATTCGGGCAGAGTTGTTGGCTGGAAAACAACTCTTAGTCCGTGTGTAGAATCTGGGCTTGTAGGCAGGCAGTGCTTCTGACGGTGACCCGTCCACCTCCTCACGCAGCACCGGTGGGAGGGGTGGGGGAGATCAGCCCGTAACTGTTGTTTTATGCCCACAAAGGGATGCAATAAAGTCAAAGCAGGGCCAAGTAAAAGTGCGGTGTGCTGTAGTTACACCACCATGTAACCGGGATCCAGGTGTCTTGGATGAGTAGCCGCCCAGGACAAGGGCTCAGCGCGAGTTTTACCGCCAGTGGCTAGTATGGGAGTCAGAGCATGCAATTTTAAGCAACTTTCTAATTTACTCCTATTATCAAATTTTCTTCATTCTCTTGGTATCTTTATTTTAAAAGCAAGAATGTAAGTTTAGATGCCGGTCCATTTTTGGTGAACAACCTGGGTTGTTCTTGCTGATAAACTGCGGTTTAGGGGTTAATAGATTTAGTTAGTGTCAGCGATGTTGGGGAACTGCAGTTTAGGGGTTAATAGGTTTAGTTAGCGTCAGCAATGTCGGGGAACTGCGGTTTCGGGGTTTATAGGTTTAGTTAGTGTTGGCGATGTTTGGGAATGGCGGTTTAGGGGTTAATAGGTTTATTTAGTGTTTTAGTGTCGGCAATGTTGGGGAACTGCAGTTTAGGGGTTAATAGATTTAGTTAATGTCTGCGGTGAACTGTGGTTTTGGGGTTAATAGGTTTAGTTAGTGTCGGCGATATCAGGGAACGGCGGTTAGTGTCAGCGATGTTGGGGAACTGCAGTTTAGGGGTTAATAGGTTTAGTTAGTGTCAGCGATGTCGGGGAACTGTGGTTTCGGGGTTTATAGGTTTAGTTAGTGTTGGCGATGTTTGGGAATGGCGGTTTAGGGGTTAATAGGTTTATTTAGTGTTTTAGTGTCGGCAATGTTGGGGAACTGCAGTTTAGGGGTTAATAGGTTTAGTTAATGTCTGCGGTGAACTGTGGTTTTGGGGTTAATAGGTTTAGTTAGTGTCGGCGATATCAGGGAACGGCGGTTTAGGGGTTAATAGGTTTAGTTAGTGTTGGCGATGTGGGGGGACGGCGGTTTAGGGGTTAATAGCTTTATTTAGTGTCGGCAATGTGGGTGGCGGGGCGGTTTTATATCATTTTGTTTCGGCAATCAGCAGCATATTAGTTATGTTATGGATCCTTTCGTTTTTTCAGATTCTTTCTTTATTCAAATGCATTATTCTATTTTAAACTTCAGAATAGAATAATGCATATGAATAAAGAATGGATCCGAAAAAAACAAACGGATCCGAAAAAATGATTGAACTCAAAATAACTAATTTGCAGAAACAATTTTTTTTTTTAACTTAACTTAACTAATTTGCCGAAACAAAATTATTTATTTAACTAATGAAAACGAAACTAAACAAAAATGTTTGCGTTGCACATGTCTAGTTTTGTTACAATTTTTAACAATCAACTTGTAATACCAGACTGTGTGTTATTCTTTGTGTGCATGCAAGATATCACACCCTGAGCTATTGATTGTGCCCCACTTTAATTTTAATGTCCCATAAAAGCAACATTATAACCCCAAAATGTATTAGGATGTATAAAGGTTGTAATAACATTTTTGCAATGTACATTAGATTTATTTTGGATATATTTAATTCTAAATTGAATCCCCTTACCTCTTTTTCAAGTTTACATATTTCATGTCCTGCCAATCATAGGAGGTATAGTACCATAAGATTCTGGTGCATAGGAGGTATAGTACCATGAGATTCTGGTGCATAGGAGGTATAGTAGCATAAGATTCTGGTGCATAGGAGGTATATTACCATAAGATTCTAGTGCATAGGAGGTATACTCCAATAAGATTCTAGTGCATAGGAGGTATACTCCCATAAGATTCTGGTGCATAGGAGGAATAGTAGAATAAGATTCTGGTGCATAGAAGGTATACTCCCATAAGATTCTGGTGCATAGGAGGAATAGTAGCATAAGATTCTGATGCATAGGTGGTATAATACCATAAGATTCTGGTGCATTGGTGGTAATGGTATAGTACCATAAGATTCTGGTGCATAGGTGGTATAGTACCATAAGATTCTGGTGCATAGGTGATATAATACCATAAGATTCTGGTGCATAGGTGGTATAATACCATAAGATTCTGGTGCATAGGTAGTATAGTACCATAAGATTCTAGTGCATAGGAGGTATACTCCCATAAGATTCTTGTGCATAGGTGTTATAATACCATAAGATTCTGGTGCATAGGTGGTATAATACCATAAGATTTTGGTGCATAGGTGGTAGGGCCGGGCGATATGGGCAAAAAAAAAATCGCAATCTTCTTATAAATGACTATAACACCTTAATTTTGCATTAAAAAGTTTATTAAACACTACAGAATCTTACTGTACATGTTTCTCAATGTCCAAAACAAAAAATAGTTAAAATAAAATTTGCTGTCTGTGAGGTGATTAAATAGTAGCCACTAGCCAGTTATTAGGTCTTATGACACAGAACATTGTCATGTTTTCTTGGACAGTCATTCTAATTCTGGACAGTGGTATGATTAACAAATGAAGCAGTGTAAGCCACATGCACACACAATTATATATATATATATATATATATATATATATATACGTATATATAAATATAGTATACACATACACACACATATATACATACATATACACACATATATAATATACAATCACATACACAGTTACACACACACACACACACACACACACACACACATATATATATCTTCTTTTTTTAAACATTTTAATTTGACTGAAAATGAGCCCTGCTCCTGTCCAGGAATCCAATACAGGCATACTAGCAATAGGGGTTGGGGGCTGCTCCTTTCAGAAATGCTGTGCCTTGCTGATATCAAATACACTGTAGATGCAGTTAAGTTAACCCAGCAGCAGAGGGGACTGCAGTTTTAGCCTTTTTGGTAGCTGTGGGGTTAACTGCATCTGCTATGTATTTGATCCATTTCAAAGAACAAGAGATTGTGTGGGGGGTTCCATAATGTTTATATACCCTAAGTTTCAGACTGCAGACGTCTCTAGGGGGAAATATAAGTAAGTGGCTTTTCCTCCTTCAATCCAGCATGGGCTCTGATTTTAGACGTCTAGATTTATCGGTTGGCCGGCTGCTACTGAGTTCAGAAAGTGAAAGTAAAACAGCTTTTTTACAAATGTGTGCTAAAAGCAACCACTAGATGGAGCTGGTTCGCAAGAAATCACATACAAATCAATGCATTACAGCCACTTCAAAGGATTTTTTTTTTTTAGCAAAAATCGTGACTCTCACGGTTTTTAAATCACAGCGATTAATCACGGTTTTAAATTGCATATGCGATTAATCGTGCAGCCCTAATAGGTGGTATAGTACCATAACATTCTTGTGCATAGCTGGTATAGTACCATAAAATTCTTGTGAACAGCTGTGAATATTTGCAAAGAGCTAATCCATGCACAGAAATCAGATTCAAGTTTAGTAAAACATTGTTTTACACAATCATTTGTGAGCGAGTGCACTAAAAATGTACAGGTTTGGCTCTGCTGCCCGAAAATGGAAATTTGCTATAAGTGGCTAAATGGTAGAGTGTAAATAGTATGGCAAGGGGTGCTTTGTCTGACAGTAGTGGAGCTACTCAAGAAGGGGCCTTGGTGCAATTTAATTTCTAGAGCCCCCAAAGGGTAACTCAGTAGTAAGTAATAGTAATAATATACATGCTACTATTTATAATGAGTATAAATAGATATATTTATAGATGGACCTGCACTAATAAAAGGCTACTCTGCATTAGGATTGTACACATTCTGTGCATACCTATGTATAAATTGTCTGCTTTGGGCCTCTCCAATACTTGGGCTCTGGTGCCACTGTACCTGCTGCACAATGGTAGTTCCACCGCTGCTTTGTCATATGAAATTCTGATAAAAGGTTCTATATAAATAACAATCGCCTAGATTACAAGTTTTGCGTTATTGAGGGTATTTAACGAATGTAACAAAAGTTGCGTTATTTCACCCTCCATAGCGCTGCCATTACAAGTTTTAGAAAAGCCGGCTTGTGCATGCTTTGTGGTTGCGTTGAGCTCCATATTGCACAAAATACAATTACGCTTTCCCCATAGACATCAATGGGGAGAGATTTGAACAGCCAATAGAATTTTGAAGCCCTAATTCCTATTGGCTGATTCAAATTTTCAGCCAATAGGAATGCAATGGTACCCCCAGTATAAAAGTGGTACCTTGCATTTTAATCTTCAGTGTGGGGCGGACGATCGCATGAAGAGGACCTCCACGTCGGATCGATGGAATTCCGCCTGGTCCTCCGCCTTGGACCTCCGCCTTGGACCTCCACCTTGGACCTTCACCTTAGACTTTCACCTGGACCTCCGTATCCACGCATCGACTGCTCCGCCTCCGCAGGGATGAAGAAGAAGCCGGTCCCGCGATGGATGAAGATGAAGCTGCCTGGATGAAAATGCAGCCGCCGAGATGAAGATCGTTCAAGCGGGACTTCAGCAACTGTGAGTACCTAAAGAGGGGTTAGTATTAGCTTTTTTTGTTGAAAAGGCTTTTATTAGTCATATAATACATTATTGCAATATTGCAAATGTAGATAGCAATACAAATATTTCAATATCTCATACAATAGTTTTCAGTTTAATCAAAACATCCATTCTAAATCATTAGAGAATACAGTAGTCAATCCTGAACAATATAGATCTTCTTCACCCTCCCCCCCATAGAACAATCTATTAATCATTTGCTAAGTTCTGGTAAGTTCCATGTCTAGCTTCTATATACATGAAGTATTAGCTTTTTTAAGTTTTTTTTTAGATTAGGGGTTGGGCATTTCTTAAAAGAGCTGAATGCACTTTTAAGGGCAATGCCCATACAAATGCCCTTTTCAGGGTAATGGGTAGATTAGGTTTTTTAGATAGTTTTTTTATTTTGTGGGTTTGGGGTTTTTTAATAATAGTGGGTCTTTGTATTTTTGTTGAGAAAAAGAGCTGATTTCTTTAGGGCAATGTCCTACAAAAGGCCCTTTTAAGGGCTATTGGTAGCTTATTAGGTTTCTTTTATTTTGGGGTGGTTTTTTAAAAAAAATGGGTATTAGAATAGGAATAATTTTTATTATTTTGGATAGTTTGTTTGTTACTTTGTGTAAAGTTTTTTTTTGTTTTGGATTTTTTAGATTAGGGGTTGGGCATTTCTTAAAAGAGCTGAATGCCCTTTTAAGAGCAGGAAAAAGATCTGAATGCCCTTTCAAGGGCAATGTCCATACAAATGCCATTTTCAGGGCAGTGAGTAGACTAGGTTTTACTTTATTTTTATTTTGTGGGTTTGGGGGGTGGGGGTTTGTATACTGTTAGGGGGTGTTTGTTTTTCTTTTGTAGGAAAAGAGCTGTTTTTAACTATTTAATAGCTACCTAGTAAAAATAAGTACAAAAGTACCTGTAAAATAAACCCTAACCTAAGTTACAATTACACCTAACACTACACTATAATTAAACTATATACCTAAACTACCTACAATTAATTACAATTAAATTAAATAAACTAAATTACGGAAAAAAATACACTTAATAACAGGAAAAAATAAAGAATTACAAGAATTTTAAACTAATTACACCTAATCTAATCCCCCTAATAAAATAAAAAGCCCCCCAAAATAATAAAATTCCCTACCCTATACTAAATTACAAATAGCCCTTAAAAGGGCCTTTTGCGGGGCATTGCCCCAAAGTAATTAGCTCTTTCACCTGTAAAAAAAATACAATACCCCCCCAACATTAAAACCCACCACCCACACACCCAACCCTACTCTAAAACCCACCCAATCCCCCCTTAAAAAAACCTAACACTACCCCCTTAAAGATCACCCTATCTTGAGCCGTCTTCACCCAGCCGGGCACAAGTGGTCCTCCAGGGGGTCCGAAGTCTTCATCCTATCCGGCCAGATGAGGACCTCCAGACCGGCAGAAGGCTTCATCTAGGCGGCATCTGACAACTGAATGACTGGTCCTTTAAGTGACGTCATCCAAGATGGCGTCCCTTGAATTTCGATTGGCTGATAGAATCCTATCAGCCAATCGGAATTAAGGTAGGAAAAATTATATTGGCTGATGCAATCAGCCAATAGGATTGAAGTTCAATCCGATTGGCTGATCCAATCAGCCAATAGGATTGAGCTGTGCCAATAGAATGCAAGGTCAATCCTATTGGCTGATTGCATCAGCCAATAGTATTTTTCCTACCTTAATTCCGATTGGCTGATAGGATTCTATCAGCCAATCAGAATTCAAGGGAGGCCATCTTGAATGACGTCACATAAAGGACCAGTCATTCAGTCGTCGGCTGTCGGATGAAGAGGATGCTCCGCGTCGGATGTCTTGAAGATGGACCTGCTCTGCTCCACTCTGGAAGGATGAAGATAGAAGATGCCGTCTGGATGAAGCCTTCTGACGGTCTGGATGTCCTCTTCTGGCCGGATAGGATGAAGACTTCGGACTCTCTGGAGGACCACTTGTGCCTGGCTGGGTGAAGACGGCTCAAGGTAGGGTGATCTTCAAGGGGGTAGTGTTAGGTTTTTTAAGGGGGGATTGGGTGGGTTTTAGAGTAGGGTTGGGTGTGTGGGTGGTGGGTTTTAATGTTGGGGGGTATTGTATTTTTTTTTCAGGTGAAATAGCTGATTACTTTGGGGCAATGCCCCGCAAAAGGCCCTTTTAAGGGCTATTTGTAATTTAGGGTAGGGTAAGGAATTTTATTATTTTGGGGGGCTTTTTTATTTTATTAGGGGGATTAGATTAGTGTAATTAGTTTAAAATTCTTGTAATTCTTTTTTTATTTTCTGTAATTTAGTGTTTTTTTTCTCCGTAATTTAGTTTATTTAATTTAATTGTAATTAATAGTAGGTAGTTTAGGTAATTAGTTTAATTATAGTGTAGTGTTAGGTGTAATTGTAACTTAGGTTAGGGTTTATTTTACAGGTACTTTTGTACTTATTTTAGCTAGGTAGTTATTAAATAGTTAATAACTATTTACTAACTATTCTACCTAGTTAAAATAAATACAAAGTTGCCTGTAAAATAAATATAAATCCTAAGCTTGCTAAAATGTAACTATTAGTTTTAAATAGGAATAATTTATTTAATTATGGTAAATTTATTTTGTTTAATTTAAATTATATTTAAGTTAGGGTGGGGTTAGACTTAGGTTTAGACTTAGGTTTAGGGGTTAATAAATTTAATATAGTAGCGACGACGTTGGGGTCAGAAGATTAGGGGTTAATAAATGTAGGTAGGTGTCGGCGATGTTAGGGACGGCAGATTAGGGATTACTAAAAATTAACTAGTGTTTGCGAGGCGGGAGTGCAGCGGTTTAGGGGTTAATACATTTATTAAAGTGGCGGCGATGTCCGGTCGGCAGATTAGGGGTTAAACATTTTATTTAAGTGTTTGCGATGTGGGGGGGAGGCTTGGTTTAGGGGTTAATAGGTAGTTTATGGGTGTTAGTGTACTTTTAGCACTTTAGTTAAGAGCTTTATGTTCCGGCGTTAGCCCATAAAACTCTTAACTACTGACCTTTATATGTGGTAGGAGTCTGGACAGGAGAAGGTCTACCGCTCACTTTTTAGGCGATCGTAATACCGGCATTAGGAAAATCCCATTAAAAAGATAGGATACGCAATTGACGTAATCCCCCTAACAAAATAAAAAAGCCCTACCCTACACTAAATTACAAATAACCCTTAAAATGGCTTTTTGCGGGACATTGACCCAAAGTAATCAGCTTTTTTACCTGTAAGAAAAAAGTACAATACCCCCCCAACATTAAAACCCACCACCCACACAACCAACCCTACTCTAAAACCCACCCAATCCCCCCTTAAAAAAACCTAACACTAACCCCTTGAAGATCACCCTACCTTGAGAAGTCTTCACCCAACCAGGCCGAAGTCCTCAACGAAGCCGGGCAAAGTGGTCCTCCAGATGGGCAGAAGTCTTCATCCAACCCGGGCAGAAGAGGCCCTCCAGACAGGCAGAAGTCTTTATTCAGACGCATCTTCTATCTTCATCCATCCGGCGAGGAGCGGCTCCATCTTCAAGACATCCGACGCGGAGCATCCTCTTTTTCCGATGTCTTCAAACAGAATGACGGGTCCTTTAAGTCATCCAATATGGCGTCCCTTCAATTCCGATTGGCTGATAGAATTCTATCAGCCAATCGGAATTAAGGTAGGAAAAATCCTATTGGTTCATGCAATCAGCCAATAGGATTTAAGTTCAATCCTATTGGCTGATCCAATCAGCCAATAGGATTGAGCTCGCATTCTATTGGCTGATTGGATCAGCCAATAGGATTGAACTTAAATCCTATTGGCTGATTGCATCAACCAAAAGGATTTTTCCTACCTTAATTCCGATTGGCTGATAGAATTCTATCAGCCAATCGGAATTGAAGGGACGCCATCTAATAACTATTTAGTAACTATTCTACCTAGTTAAAATAAATACAAAGTTGCCTGTAAAATAAAAATAAACCCTAAGCTAGCTACAATGTAACTATTAGTTATAATGTAGCTATCTTAGGGTTTATTTTATAGGTAAGTATTTAGTTTTAAATAGGAATAATTTAGTTAATGCTAGGAATATTTATTTAGATTTATTGTAATTATATTTAAGTTAGGGGGGTTAGGGTTAGACTTAGGTTTAGGGGTTAATAAATTTAATATAGTGGCGGCGGTGTAGGGGGGGCAGATTAGGGGTTAATAAATGTAATGTAGGTGGCCGCGGTGTAGGGGGCGGCAGATTAGGGGTTAATAAGTATAATGTAGGTGGCGGTGGGCTCTGGGAGCGGCGGTTTAGGGGTTAATACATTTATTAGAGTGGTGGTGGGCTCCGGGAGCAGCGGTTTAGGGGTTAAACACTTTATTTAGTTGTGGTGGGCTCTGGGAGCGGCGGTTTAGGGGTTAATAAGTATAATGTAGGTGGCGGCGGTGTAGGGGGCAGCAGATTAGGGGTGTTTAGACTCTGGGTACATGTTAGGGTGTTAGGTGTAGACATTACCATAGAAATCAATGGGATATCGGGCAGCAGCGAACATGAGCTTTCGCTGCTTTCAGGCTCCCATTGATTCCTATGGCATCCGCCGCCTCGTACCTGCCGAGCGTACCTGCTAGTTATTTGATAACTAGCAAAAGTAGTCAGATTGTGCCGAACTTGCATTCGGAACATCTGGAGTGACGTATGCATCGATCTGTGTCGGACTGAGTACGGCGGATCGTATGTTACGTCACTAAATTCTACTTTTGCCGGTCTGTAGGGTTTGATAACTAAGGCGAATCAGGCTTGCCACAAATATGCTGTGGAATTCCAGCATATTTGCGGTTGACAGCTTGATAAATAGAGGCCTATAAGGTATCTTGCTTCTTATGTTCTCCCCATCCTCTAATTGTCTGGGTGACAGCCTATGTGGTGGAGATATTATGAGGTTAGTTTTTTTGCCCCATCAACCTTGAAAAACCACCACTGGTGAACGTGAAAGTACAGGGGTTATAGCTGAAAGGCATTTACAAATTTTGCTGTGGTCTTTGGGCTAAAACAATAATTAGTCAAATGTTAATGGTGTGGTTTGATATCGAGCCAGTTCTTATTTTTCAAATCTATATTCTTTGGAATACAGAGCACTTGTGACAAGCAATAGGGATCTATAATAACTGATTATTTTAGTCTGTGTCCAATCAAATGTGAGTAGCCGGGCTGTGACAGAATAAATAGAACTTGTGTGAAGAGACTGTTTAATGTAGAAAAGACATAATGTAATTTTCTAAGTGCAGTTTTTGCATTACTAACTTCAGCTTGCTATGTGTTTAACCCCGGCAAGCTTGGTGATTGGTGGTTACACCCAACTGCCTCTCCCAGGGATACCCTTAGCATTTGCAGGGCTCAGGGCAAAATAAATTTGCGGGGCCCCTCAGCACAGCCTCATATTCCCCTCCCCCTGCATGCCCTGCCCAACATGTAGTATGTTCTATATAAAGCACTATATATTACACCTCCTGATACTGTAAATACTTGCATTGTAAACTAAATATAAGATGTACATTGTGCCTTCCCATAGTTCACCCCTAACAGTGCGAGCCCTTCAAAGTGCGAGTGCCTGTGTCGCCCTGCCCAAAGGACAGTCCTGGCCTCCCCTGATTTGCTGACCCGCAATTATTTTTTGTACTTGCCATTTGCAGGGTGTACAGCTTACACAACATTCTTCAAAATTCTTTAGTTTATCAAATGAGTGCGTTATTTTTGTACTGAAACAATCTTCCCCTTTTATTTGACAAATTGAGATTGCACCCATACTGGCTTTGTTATTCCTCTGATTGAAACTGCTTTTATAATTCTGTAAAAACAAAATGTGTGTATCACTGTAACTCACTTTTGTTATTTCCTTATATCAGAGTACTTCTCTTTTCTAAGTGAATAGAATTATTTATTTAATTTTTAGTTCCTAAAATAAGTGTAGCAGATGATTTTGTGGATTTAATTGCTATTCAATATTCGGTGTCACAATCTTTGACATTTACAAAAAAATGTATTATAGCCCTAAGGTATAGGACTTCACTCCCCAGGAGCCATGTGACCCTAGTCTGGCACATTATTTGGAAGCACTGGTTTCCTTTTAGCTTCTAAGATTAATTGCTTCATCTACTTTGCACATTTTCTTCCAGTCACATCCTTGGCAGACATAGCACATCATGTGACTGCTTCCTCCCATTTTCTTATACCCAGTTATTAAGAATGAAAGTGTGTTTCATGGTATAGATAGAGCATGCAATTTTAACATTACAATTTACTTCTATTATCAAATTTGGTTTTTTTTTCCTTGTATCCTTTGTTAAACAGTAAATCTAGATGGGCTTATGAAAGCTTAGGAGCAAGCACATGTTTTTAGCTTTCTATGGCAGCAGTGTTTGCAACAATGTGTACTGCTGCTACCATGTTGATAAACACTGCTGCCACAGAATACAAAGATATGTGCACATTCCTGAAATCCTATAAATCAACCTAAATTTACTCAACAAAGGATACAAAGAAATAAACTGGAAATTTGGTTCAAGGACCATTAAATACAGTACAATTGCATAAACAACAAGTGCATAATAAAAAAAGACAATGCAATACCTTTTACTCTGAATTTTAAATGAGCAGATTTTTCTGACAAATCAGCCAATCACAGTCTTGTATGTACAGTATCTCACAAAAGTGAGTACACCCCTCACATTTTTGTAAATATTTTATTATATCTTTTCATGTGACAACACTGATGAAATGACACTATGCTACAATGTAAAGTTGTGAGTGTACAGCCTGTATAACAGTGTAAATTTGCTGTCCCCTCAAAATAACTCAACACACAGCCATTAATGTCTAAACCGTTGGCAACAAAAGTGAGTACACCCCTAAGTGGAAATGTCCAAATTGGGCCCAAAGTGTCAATATTTTGAATGGCCACCATTAATTTGCAGCACTGCCTTAACCCTCTTGAGCATGGAGTTCACCAGAGCTTCACAGGTTGCCACTGGAGTTCTCTTTCACTCCTCCATGACGACATCACAGAGCACTTCCCCATCTTACATTTTAAGGATGCCCCACAGATGCTCAATAGGGTTTAGGTCTGGAGACATGCTTGGCCAGTCCATCACCTTTACCCTTAGCTTCTTTAGCAAGGCAGGGGTCGTCTTGGAGGTGTGTTTGAGGTTGTTATCATGTTGGAATACTGCTCTGCAGCCCAGACCCCGAAAGGAGGGGATCATGCTCTGCTTCAGTATGTCACAGTACGTGTTGGCATTCATGGTTCCCTCAATGAACTGTAGCTCCCCAGTGCCAGCAGCACTCATGCAGGCCCAGACCATGACACTCCCACCACCATGCTTGACTGTAGGCAAGGCACACTTGTCTTTGTACTCCTCACCTGGCTGCCACCACACACGCTTGACACCATCTGAACCAAATAATTTTATCTTGGTCTCATCGGACCACAGGACAAAGTTCCAGTAACCCATGTCCTTAGTCTGCTTGTCTTCAGCAAACTGTTTGCGGGCTTTCTTGTGCATCATCTTTAGAAGAGGCTTCCTTCTGGGATGACAGCCATGCAGACCAATTTGATGCAGTGTGCGGCGTATGGTCTGAGCGCTGACAGGCTGACCCCCCCCCCCACCCCTCCAACCTCTGCAGCAATGCTGGCAGCACTCATACATCTATTTCCCAAAGACAACCTCTGGATATGATGCTGAGCATGTGCACTCAACTTCTTTGGTCGATCATGGCGAGGCATGTTCTGAGTGGAACCTGTCCTGTGAAACCGCTGTTTAAGACCCTTAAACTACAGCTCAGTTTAAGGGTCTTGGCAATTTTCTTATAACCTAGGCCATCTTTATGTAGAGCAACAATTCTTTTTTCAGATCCCTAGAGAGTTCTTTGCCATGAAGTGCCATGTTGAACTTCCAGTGACTAGTATGAGAGAGTGTGAGAGCGATAACACCAAATTTAATACACCTGCTCCCCATTCACACCTGAGACCTTGTAACACTAACGAGTCACATGACACCGGGGAGGGAAAATGGCTAATTTGGCCCAATTTGGACATTTCCACATAGGGGTGTACTCACTTTTGTTGCCAATGGTTTAGACATTAATGGCTGTGTGTTGAGTTATTTTGAGGTTATTTACACTGTTATACAGGCTGTACACTCACTACTTTACATTGTAGCATAGTGTCATTTCATCAGTGTTGTCACATGAAAAGATATAATAAAATATTTACAAAAATGTGAGGGATGTACTCACTTTTGTGAGATACTGTATGTATGTATGTACATATATATATATATACTGTGAACTCTTCAACATGCTCAGCAGTAGCTCGTGGCTGCTGGTCCTAATACAGTTCCAATCAGTAGTGCTAGATGTGCAGCTGGGGCATGTGACTGACACTGCTGATTGGATCTGCTACAGTTTCTGCATTGAGGGATACACAGTACTAAGTACACAGGAGAAAATAATTTAGTATAGGGGAAGATTCAGTTCATCTAATGCTTAACAGTTATGTATTAAAAGGGACATAAAGCCCCACATTTTTCTTCCACAATTCAGAAAGGGTGTGCAGTTAAAAAAAAAAAAATAGAAAGAAAAATTGTTGTTAAGTTCTATTATCAAATTTACTTTGTCCTCCTGGTATCCTTAGTTGAAGAGTAGGTAGTAAAGCTCAGGATTGTGCACATTTCAGGTGCACTATATGGCAGATGGTTTGCACGAATGCTTTAAACAATAGTTTACATTGTGAAAACACTGCTGCCATCTAGTGCTCAAGTGTTCTTACAAAACTGCGGCCATGTAGTTTTCCAGGCAAGTGCACGCAACCTACCTAGGTATTCTCATTCATGAAAACGAAGCCATTTTAATAATAGACGAAACTTGAAAACATTTTTTTAAACTGTATGTTCTAGCCGAATTATAAAAGAAAAAAATTAATGTCTCTTTTAGCAATAAGCAGAGGCTAAACTGGGAAATGCAATAACATTATTATTTTTATTTAGAAACATATTAATATTTTTCTCTTATCATTGTTAAAGGGACACTGAACCCAAATTTTTTATTTTGTAATTCAGAAAGAGCATGCAATTTTAAGCAACTTTCTAATTTACTCCTATTATCAATTTTTCTTCGTTCTCTTGCTATCATTATTTGAAAAAGAAGGCATCTAAGCTTTTTTTTTGTTTCAGTACTCTGGACAGCACTTTTTTATTGGTGGATGAATTTATCCACCAATCAGCAAGGACAACCCAGGTTGTTCTTTAAAAATGGGCCGGCATCTAAACTTACATTCTTGCATTTCAAATAAAGATACCAAGAGAATGAAGAAAAATTGATAATAGGAGTAAATTCGAAATTTGCTTAAAATTTCATGCTCAATCTGAATCACGAAATAAAATTTTTGGGTACGGGGGGGCGGAGCTGACTAACAAGGAGAGTGGACGTGTCTGTCTGGAGCTCCTATGTAATAACAACTAAAGATGAGCAAATATATAGCTATCTAATGATTTCAACCTCTCAACACTTTGGCAGTTAAGGGTAATACGATCTACCTGCTTTTCCCTAAAAATAACCCTCCATCTTGCAGACTCTAACCCCACTTTAACAGCGGCACTGTTTGGGGCCTGCTTCATCTGACGAGGCAGTCTGGGCGTAATTTCATCTTTTTCTGCAGAGTCCCTATCTTGCCCTCTGCAGCATGGATCTAATGGTTGCACTTCACAAGTTTGAGGATCGTTTTTGCAGTGCCCTGGATACCCATTACTCCGAAATAAACCTGCTACTCTTACAGCTTTGCAAACTGTTCCCTAACTCACATGCTGCGCAAGATGGCGGGGACAAATCGGGAACCGCTAGCACCACTGACACGCAAGATCTCATATGTCCCGATATCTCGATCTCCCAGACAGCGGTTGCTGTATCTCCTGGGGTCTCCAGGCAGCACTATAGCCAGTGCGGCGATGACCCGACAGACACCTTAAGAGTGATGGGGCCTGGATCAGCTGCACCGGAGCCTAGGTCTGTAAAAGACTTGGATCTATTCACCTACCCAACAGATTTCATGACAGCCGCTTCGCACAATCTGATCTCTGGATCCGCCTTGGATCTTTCACCTTCTAGAGGTACAGACACTCACGATCTCCCTACCTCTCCTAGCGGAGGCACCATATGGAACTTCTCATTGGAGGCATACGATCTCTCCTTCCCAGGACAGCTTTTAAGAAAATGCGAGGCAACAATCACAGGTGTTGGCTAGATGGCAGACTATCAAAGAAGCCCATAACAGCTTGGGTCGCTCTATGGGGTGCTTGAAATAAAAACTTTCTGTTTATGTTGCATTTTACCATCTGGAGCTACACTTATCGGGCACAGCATTTGCTTATACCCTGCAACTGCACTTATAACTCATGCTTCTGTCACTGGAAGATATATATGATGGCTGAAATACTGAATACGCTACACCTCCTAGTTTGATCGTTGAGCACCAGTTTATGTTATGCTATTTTAAATGTTTCAGTTTGTTTTATTACCACTGCATCTTATGTTTATGTAGTAAACCTTGCTCCACTACGCATATTATTAGCTAACTGTAATTTGGAGCACTGTTTGCTACTCCCTTGTTGTGCCTTCTCTCATTGTATCGTATTTTAAACTTTGCTACCTACTGTCTATGGTCCATAGGTGTTCTACTGAGATATATGTGGATGTGGGTTTATATACCCACTTTATTTACTGATACAACTGCTCATTGACCCAAAATTCATGTTTAAATTTAATGCATTATACCCATCCCACTCAGGAAAAATAACTATATTACTGGTTTCTTTTGTATTAGCCTTAGTTACAACGTGATTATATTTAAATAGCTCTATATAGATTAGATATCTCTCAACTCCTTTAAGCAGGTCTGGGGGAGTAGTTGATATATCTATTATCCAATATCCCATGCCTCAAATGTTTACTCTGCTTTTTCCTTAGACCACAGAATATTATGTTAAAGTTTTTGTAGTAGGTTTAGCCACAGCGTATATAAGAGGTCCCAACATCTCTTTACCCAGCTAAATACACTTCACCTGAAAGTCTCTAGTTTGGCTGTAATATGCAGCATTCTTCTAATGGTTACTGAGGGGTAGTGTTTGACTTAGTTTTCTGTGATATCTACACCAGTGGCCCTCCTCTTGATATTGAATGTGGCCCCCAATAAATATATTAGCTCCTATACTTTACACACATCATACTGTTAACGTGGCCCCAAGGTATTCACCTCTATGACTCCTCTCCCCAGGCCACTCCTGTGCTCCTCTATTAGTGGGTTGATGCCATATAATACTGGTGGCCCTGGCCAGGTCATAGATATTAAGCTGTTTTTTTTAAGAGACCCTTCTCCTTATATTTGCATAGCTATATAACTTAGAGAGACATGGAACTATAGGTTTGGAGTATAGCAGATAATCCTAGTAATCATTGTTTAAGACTACGTATATATCATACCTAGTCTCTCTATGGTCATTCCCACATTATTAATACACATCATTGGCTCAGGTAGAGCCTCTCTCCTCCCTTTCCCGCCGGTACTTGTTGCCTGCGGGTCATATCCCTCCTCCTTTTTCCTGCACTGCCTATAGGTGGCACTCCCCTAGGAGAGGGGCTCACCCGGTGATCTCCTAGGCCCCAAACATTATCCTCCCTCCCCCCCAAGACAAATTTTACATGTCCAGTAGCAGTCTCATTCATCCCACGCCCCACTCTAGAATATATAAATCCACCTCAATGTTACTATAGACACTGCCGGGCTGTGTTAAATGGGAAGACACGGCTAGGCATAACTTTGATTTCGGTCTGAGATTTATCAGCAGGGGCTAACAGTATACATAAGTAGAGATACCTGTCAAGATTCATCTGGGATTTTCACATATCTCATAAACCCCCCCTGTCTCTATCCCTATGGGGAAGCTACTCTTACTCTTGCTCCTATCCTAGCTTGGATTAACACTTGGTCTAAGTAGGAGGCAATCCTATTGCATAATATATTTAAATGCTCTGGGTCCTCGAATTATCTATCTATCCAATAAACAAACTGGCGCCACCCCCCCACCCTTCCTTCTTTATTATCAAGCGGCTCCTGCCCGCTGTAACCCCCCTCCCATCAAAATATAGAGCTACCCCCTCCCTAGTCCCAACCCTTCCCATATGGATATTTGAATCTTTTCCTCATAGTGCTAGGAGAGGACCTTTCAAGTATATATTATTTTCATGGCGCTCTATCATAAAACCGAAGTCTTCCTATGAAACAGCTCACTCCTCAGAGTTATGCTTATGATATATGAATAAGTCTCACTGCTAATTGTACAATGTCTTTACTCTTTTGTATCTTTTTGTGGGCATACCTTATGTTCTGTATCTGTTCATGACTTCAATAAAAAAATTATTTAAAAAAAAAAAATTTTTGGGTACAGTGTCCCTTTAAGTAAAACAACAGCATAATTACATGAAAGAGAGATTTGTATTACAGTAAGTGAGACTGCCTTGTTATTCATTTGATAAACAGAATTTCCAGGATTCTGAGAATAATATGTAGATTTATTGTGCTGTGGGTCACACAAAAAAGCTGCCATAGCTTAGTAGAGTGAAATGTGAACAGTTACACGTGACTAAGTGCATGTGTAGGAATGTTCTGTTCCAGAGCTTGGAGATTATTGGTCACTGCTTTTCCCCAGAGTGCACCTGCTGTGTGTACGAATCATTACTGGCATAAATTCCAGCCAGGTAAAAGCTACCTGGGAAACTAGCCAGTTAGTACTTCATATGTGTTTATAACAATTTTTAACTTTCCCTTCTATTCATTATTCTTGTACTTTAATATCAAGTAGAAAAAGATTAAGGCAAAGTGTTTTATTACTGCTCCTGAGCAAAAAGTGAATATTTCTTGTACCTTGCAAAACAAATGGATTTTTTAAGACAATTTGGTATTATCTGAATAAAGGTAACATAATAATCTATTAAAGAGACACTAAACTAAAACATTTTTCTTTCATGATTTAGAAAGAACATGCACTTTTAAACAACTTTCTAATTTACTTCTATTATCTAATTTGCTTCATTCTCTTTATATCCTTTGCTGAAAAGCATATCTAGATAGGCTCAGTAGCTGCTGATTGGTGGCTACACACAGATGCCTTGTGTAATTGGCTCACCCATGTTCATTGCTATTTCATCAATGAGGATATCTAAAAAATGAAGCAAAATAGATAATAGAAGCAAATTGGAAAGTTGTTTAAATTCTCTACCTGAATCATAAAATAAAATTTTGGGTTTAGTGTCCCTTTAAGCTTTGCGCATGTGTATGAAAAACAATTAAAAAGTTTGCATGTTTCTTACACAATATCATGCAGCACATTCTCTGCTCATTGTAACTGATCATTACAGGGTGCCAGCAGCAATTGCATGAAACAGTATAAGACATCAATGCATTCTGTTGTATTTATGTTTTTATTCCTTCACCGACAGGATGCTGTACTGTATAGTATATGATACAGTGCTTATTATTTACAGTCTTCATATCCCAGAAACAGGCTCAGCTGTATGTCTGCCTGAGCATAGGGTTAACTGCAAAACCGAAGAACAATTTACATTAAACTGAAAGCATTACTATTCTGCATATTAAATAACACTAAAATGAGATTGTAGTGAAAAAATGACACGCTTATTTGTTAGAACATGTAATTTTTTTTACTACTTGCAATTTTACACACATAGATAAAGTACTTCTATTACCCACGAAAGTGGGATAGGAGCTGTTAAATCAGTATTATATACTAATACGAATTATACAAAAGCACATATAGACTTCCTGATACAACTTCTTGTCCAAATTATATACTGTAACTATTTTTTATTTGAAGATGATTACTATATGCAAATCCAAGGTACAGCCATGGGTTCCAACGTCACCATAAATTATGCCAATATTTTTATGAATATTTGCAAAGAAAAATTTGTTTTCACCAATCAGAAGTTTCATCGGTATGGCGCCTGTTGGTGGCGCTATATCGATGATATCGTTGGTATTTGGTGGGGTGATGTTGGTTCCCTAAAGGTTTTTGTAAATGAGTTAAACTGTGCCACTAGGCACATAAAGTTTAAATTGACCTGGAGTGAGGATGGTATATCATTTTTGGATACTAAGGTGATTAAGGAGGGCTCTTCACTTAAAATTGATCTTTTTTGAAAAGATACAGATCATAATAGTTTATTGAGGTTTCAGAGAGCCCATCCACAAAATTTATTGAAAGCCTTACCCCGTAGCCAATTTTTTAAGAGTCCGTTGAATTGTCTCAGATGATTCTCTTTTAGATAAAAGGTTGAAAGAGATGGGGGCGGAGTTTGGCCACGCAGGCGGATGGCTGGGTTCTAACTGAGCTCCTAATCCCAAGGGCGGATAACGCTATAAAAAACGGCATGTGAAGACCTCTGCTGAACATTACAACTAACTGTATACCTATGTGAGTGTTCTGGCAATAAAAAAAGGGTTCAACAAAACCCCACAATAAGTAATTTATGAGGCGGAGAGGAGAAAGGCAAAGCCGTAAGCGCAACTAAGGAAAAGCTGGAAGCAAAGGAGGCCGCAGTGATTGAAGACAAGGTACTTTGAAGCTGATGTTAATGACAACTGGGCACACGCTACAGCCTAAAAGAGCAGCACAACTTACTACACGTAACTGCATAGCTTACCCGGAGAGAATTGAGTGCTCTGGAAGCGGAATGATCTCCCTGCCTAAGAAAGAGCGCCCACGTGGCTGTGTAATCAGACAACCGGACATAGACGCAGGAGACAAAATGGAGCAGCATCGCAGCGGTAAGGTGTTAATCAGTCTCCTACACATACAGGCATATTGAAATGCTAAAGCTTGGCGACACTGAGGCCCTTGATATATCTTGATTTACACCTCTCAGCACTCAGCGATCTGTCTAATTAGCCACACGCTCTGCATGAGACAATAACACACTGTCATACACTCGCTGTGCAGCACAACTGCAGGGCTCCAACATTTACCTTTACCCACGCTCCTGCAGGGAACCATACCTCAACAGAGTGTATCTTCTACAAGTGCCTCACATTACCTATAAACAACAAAGGAGACATTCTACATGAGGTTGTGCTTACTAATTTCAAATACACTTTTCCCAAAGGGGATGCCTAATAAAAAAATACACAAAGCAGAGAAATCCACGGCTGTGAGACCACTGAGCAAATATCTTAAGCAGCTGGATAGTACCCCTACACTACAAGCAGACAGCATGGATGCGGACCAACATCCCCATCCTACCAGGGCACAAACAGCACGGACAGATGACCATACCCAACCCCTGACTAAAAGTGACCTTCAAAATCTGTCATCCAAAGAGGACATACAAGGTGTCTTACAGGAGATGCGTAGTCTCTTTGGGGATCTCAAAAGGGACATGACTGCCTTAGACCATAGGGTCACTAAGATAGAAAAGGACCACTCAGCAACAGCCAACGCAGTCCAGAATAACAGCAAAGATCTACAGCAACAACAGACCATTATACAGATCCTTTCTGAGAAGCTAGAGGACTTAGAAAATCGTTGTCGTAGAAACAACATATGGGTCAGAGGGGTGACTGAATCTATCCATCCCCCAGCTATTGAAGGTTATTTGCAGAGCCTTTTCCGAACCATCAAGGGCAACTCGAACTCTCCTGACATTGTTATGGAAAGGGCCCATAGGGCCTTGAGACCCAAGCCCCCGCCTAGAGACATAATAATTAGGTTCCTTAATTTTAAGGACAAAGAAGACATTCTCAGGAGTGCTAGGGCCAAGCAGGTCATCATGCATGCTGGCGAGGAGGTCCAGCTATTTTCAGATATTTCGCCAACAACGCTACAGAAGCTGAGAGAATTGAGCCACATAACCCAATCCCTCAGGGATCACAAAGTGCAGTACCGTTGGGGTTTTTCGGTCTCATTAATAGCCACACATAACAACAGATCTGCAATCTATAGACCTGGAGGGGACCCACAAGCCTTTTACTCTGCGCTCTCACTCAAGGGGGATGATTCAGACTCAGCTATGCAGCACAACACTGGAACCCCACCCCAGCCTGACTGAAGATGACACCCTAATAAGCTTGAATTAAGTACTATTTTCAGAAGACAAATTTTCTGAGTGATACTCCTCAGGACTTTGGAAGCAGAGTTAAAATTGTATCCTTTTTACCATTTATGCTACCTATTTTTATTAATGTGTTGCATATGATTGAGATCCTGCTGATCTCCTCTCTGTTTATATGTTTCAGTTTGATGTATTGATGAATGTGGAAAACACGTACACTTATGCTTAACATGCTAGGCCAACGAGTCAGGCACACTCCTAAAAGGTTTTGTTCTGTAATTTTGTTCAGTTTACGATATACGGTGGGACACCCTATCCAAAACGTGAAACACTGCTAGATATCAACCCATACCCCTCCCTCCATTTCTCCTTCCTCCAACACAATCCCTTCCTTACCTATTCCCTACAAACCCTTTTAATTTAAATATTATCCTTTCCTCCCATCTGATCAGGATCTTACCCTAAACAGAGTATATCACACCTCTCCACAGCTTTCATAAATTATACTCGTAATAAAGAGTAGAGAGACTGTGACCCTATGCTCCCTTACTTTTAGTGTAAGCTTATGACTACAGTGGTAATACCGGCCAAAAACTTGTACACTTCTCCCTACCTTATGAGTTATAGACACCTAATGCAGGTTTTGCATCACTATGTAAGCGAATCTTAGCTATCGCCTCACGGTGTGATGTATTGATCTCTGTGAGGAAAACTATCTGCCACCACTCTCCTTATCACCCCCCCTACTTCCCCTCCCTTTTTTACCCCTTCCCCCCCCCCCCACCTTCCATCTAACTCACGTTTCACAAATCATACTTTCCATTGAATTCCCACTTCTATTATTAGCGTTATTTGTTATTGCCGTTGATTGTTATTAAACTTGTCGGAGGGGTTTTTCCCCCGCCGAGAACAATAATATGTATTTAGAAAGTTATCTGCCCTAGGGTTACAACCCCAATAGACACTAACCTTATTATGTGAATTGCTTTAGTATCTCTTTGATATTCAGTGCACCCCCTCCTCTCTTGGTGGGGGTCAACTGAGTGTTTACACAAATTTTCTTGACCTTTCTGCCTTTAGTGTCGGGCAGCCAAGCAAAGCACTTTATCTTGGTTACCTCCTTTTTTCCTGCTTTCTACCTCTCCCTCCTCCCTAATATCTCTTCCTGAAACTCTCAATTACCTTCTCTCTCATCCTACCTTCCTTCTTGACGTCTATAAATGCAAAGGGACTAAACAGCCCCGGCAAACGGTCAATAGCTTTAAAAGAACTACAGCGCCTAAACAGCCAAATACTTTTTATACAAGAGACACATTTCCGCAGGGGCAGGGAGCCAAAATGGTCTGACAGCACCTACACCACTGCATACTTCTCATCAGGAACAGAAAAGAAAGGGGGGGTGGGCATTTTGATACATAAAACAGTACCTTTTCACTTAGTACAAGTTGAAAAAGACACAGACGGACGATACCTACTGGTAAGAGGCACACTTTATGACCACCCAATCACATTTGTATGCATATATGCTCCAAATGTGGCTCAACACCAATTTGTTAAACGAGCGCTCAAAACACTACTTGACCACTCAAAAGGGCCTATATTTATGGCCGGAGACTTAAACCTTCCTATTGATCCGCAGCTCGACACCTCCAATGGGGTGTCCAACGTTCCTAATAAAACAGTCAAAATCATAAAGAATTCCCTTGCTGACGTGCAACTCCATGATGTATGGAGGACATTCCACCCAACCCAACGCAACTATACATACTACTCTGCCCCACATAACAAATACTCTCGCATAGATTACTTCTTCACGGACTCGACAGGACTTGATATGGTAGTTAACGCAGACATAGGCTCCATCACTTGGTCAGACCATGCGCCAGTAACCTGCAATATAGAGTGGCCTGACATCCCACTGACAGCGTACATATGGAGGCTAGACGACTCCCTACTAGAAGCTCCCTTAATAGTGGATGACATTTGTAAATCCTTGACAGAGTACTTCTCACTGAATGACCCAGCGGGCACATCGCTAATAACCACATGGGAGGCACACAAATGTGTTATTCGTGGGGAATTCCTCAAACATAAGGCCAGACTAACCAGACAATATAGAGAAAAACACGCACATCTTCTACAAAAGGTAGCAGAATTAGAATCTAAGCACAAACAGGACTTGACGTCTAAGACAACGAAAAACCTCCTCGACGAAGCCAAAAAAGAACTTAATAATCACCTTTTAGCAGCCCTCCACACACGCCTGCTTAGGACCAAACAAAAATACCACGAAGGGGGCAATAAACCTGGCAAACTGCTTGCTAGGTCAATTCGTAGGACACAACTGAAAATGTACATACATTCCCTGACTTCTAAGGACGGCACTAAAATAAAAAGTACTAAGCAGATAGCGGAGTCTTTCCACACATATTATAGTAAGCTATATAATCTGACAAAGGCAGCAAACATTGGACAGACAGCTGAAGAGCTACACACCCAAACTGAGAGTCAAATAGGGGCATACTTGTCTGACTTACATCTGCCACGACTGTCTTACCCAGAGGCAAACATTCTAAACACCCATATAACAATGGACGAGTTGACTAAGGCGATCAAAGACCTACCTAAGGGGAAATGCCCGGGCCCGGATGGCCTCACCCCCAGGTATTACAAAAAATTCCTCCTGGTGCTAGCCCCACACATGTTACAATTATTTAATGGACTGAGAGACGACCCTAAGCTGTCGGAAGCCATCTTAGAGGCACATATTACGATCATTCCCAAACCAGGCAAAGAACCCAACTCCCCTGAGAATTTCAGACCCATTTCCCTACTAAACACCGATGTAAAACTATTGGCCAAAATCCTAGCAAATCGGTTAAATAACTATCTCCCAAATTTGGTTTCCCAGGACCAGGTCCGATTTATCCAGGCCAGAGAGGCGCATGATAACACCACCAAAGTACTACAACTGGTCAATTTTGCGAGAGTCGAAGGTGTGCCTATGGCCCTCTTCTCTACCGACGCGGAGAAGGCCTTCGACCGGGTCGGTTGGCCTTTTCTGCGTCGGGTGATGGAATCAATGAACTTTGGAAAGCCTTTCCTAAACATGGTGTTTGCCTTATATTCATCCCCTTGCGCACGTGTGAGGATGAATGGTTCACTATCAAATTCATTCCAAATAACAAACGGAACAAGACAGGGATGCCCCTTGTCCCTGCTCCTCTTTGCCCTATCTATAGAGGCCCTTGCACACAAAATTAGGCACAATGACAAGATTGAGGGTATCAAGGTGGGCGACACAGAACACAAGCAGGCACTCTACGCTGACGACATTTTGTACACACTCACGAATATAGACACCTCAGTTCCAGAGCTCCTTAGGGAACTGGAGTTATACGGTACAGTCTCTAACTTTCATCTCAACTTAGGAAAATCTGAATTACTGAATATTACTGCTCCGATGGAGCAAGTGGACATACTCCGAACAAGATATAGGGTTCCGATCTCCACAACAAGCTTACACTATCTGGGCATACACATCCCACATAAACACCAAGATTTGTTTAGAGTTAATTACCTAAAGCTAAAAGAAGAGATAATCAGAGATCTCTCATCATGGAAAAATAAACCACTATCCTGGCTTGGCAAAATAGGAATTATTAAGATGAATGTCTTGCCACGGATTTTATACATTAAGCAGTCGGTACCAAAGTCCCTGCCGGGAGACTACCTGGCTCAACTGCAGGGCGCCCTGGAGCAGTTTGTGTGGTTGGGTGCAAAGCCCTGTATACCGCGAAAAACCATGTACCTTCCTAGGGATAGAGGGGGGCTGGGTTTCCCTGACTTGAAGGCGTATAACAGGACTATTATGCTACAACATATTGTAGAGTGGTCCAAAAACGCGGATAATAAAACATGGGTTAAAATAGATAGTAAGATCCTAGGACTCAATAATGTGGGCACATTAGCGTGGATCCCAGCAACACACCGCCCCAAAATACTACATAAATATTCCATCCTAAAGGAGATCTTCACAGAATGGGACAAGATAGTCTCCACTAGCGTACACATTACTTCTAAATTCTCCCCCCTACTCCCGATATTTGAAAATCCTCTTCTACCTTACTATACACTAGGGAAAAGACAACACTCGTCAAATTCACTTGGAGAGGGATGCCTCTATAATATGATAGAAAACAGGAGGTTTAAGTCACAGCACCAAATGTCAGAGATAAACAATCAAATTTTTTCTTCCTGGCTGAGATATAACCAACTCCTACATTATGTCACACACTATAAGCACAAAGAACAGTTGGCAAGAGACCCAACCCCTTTCGAACGATTATGCATCTCCAGCAACCCTCAAAGACGACTGATTTCCCTAATTTACAAGCTAATCACGGTCCCTCCAGACTCCCCTCTCCCCACATACACAGTGGCCTGGCACAGAGAACTTAATAGAGAATTTGACCAGGAGGAATGGTTTAGGGCATTCCGATTAGTTAAACGCTCTTCTATCTCGGCCACCGAACAGGAGATACACCTGAAACTCCAGTGCAGGTGGTACCTTACACCAAAAAAATTGCATTGTCTATACCCGATGACCAGCCCCTTGTGCTGGAGGGGCTGTGGAGAGACAGGGACATCTTTGCATATATGGTGGTCCTGCCCACACCTTGATGGTTTCTGGGTGGCGATATTCGGGAAAAATGTCTGACATCTTGCGAACAGAGATTCCTGCCTTGCCGGAAGCTCTCCTCTTCTTAAAACTCCCTAAAATCAAAAGCACACACATTCAATCCCTATTGCTAATAATGCTAACAAAAGCAAAATGACTAATACCCAAAAAATGGAAATCAGTTGATATTCCCACGATTTCGGAATGGAGCTCCTCGGTGACTGACTTGCTTACCCTAGAAAAACTTCACTTCCTTAAAACAAACCAAATGGAGATCTATGAAATGATGCAGGCGCAGTGGAAGGGCACTCCGATTTGAATGAGGAGTTTTGCAGCACCCATACGCAAGACCATTCGAATCTTAGCCCTAACATAGGTAGTTACTGCCCGTCTGAATTTTTTTTTTCTTTCTTCTCTCCTCCCCCTCTCTCTCTTCCCCTCTCTACCCCTCTACTAACTTATTTCTTCGCTTACTTATAACTACGCAACTCTCTTTTTGAAAAGTTACCAATGGACTATGAGTTACCAAGAATCCTTCTTACCATAGCATTGCACCTTTATTTGAAAAATGACTGTAAAATTTCAAGCTCTGAGAAGAAACGCTGGCAATGCACAGCCTTGGACTTTGATGATAATATGTTTTACCGATTTTAAATATATTGCCATATGTGACTTCTTTATTTGTTAATGTTACTTATATTTGAACAATAAAGCTTGTTTTGAAAAAAAAAAAGGTTGAAAGAGATGAGTCTGAGATTTGTGGAACATGGGTACTCCTTTATGATGATCAATAAAGAAATAGATTATGCTCTATCAGTTCCAAGAGAGACTTTATTAAGTCCCAGTAAAAGGAGTAATAAGGATGAGCCTTGTCATATTTATTTCCGAGTTTAGTGCCCAAAGTAACCAGATACAACGTATTATGAGAAAACATTGGAAAGTACTTACTGATTGTAATCCAAATATTCTTGAGTTTAAAAATTATCCTATGCCTGCCTTTAAACAGGGTCCCAACCTTCATCAACAATTGATAAGAGCTGATATAGACTCTAGTAAGAAATATACACAAAAATGTATTTCTAGTAAGAATGAGGGTTGTTACCCTTGTTTAAAATGCTCATGTTACCACACCTGTTATTCCCAATATGTCATATACATTATTAAATGCCCTTGTGGGCGGAGTTATGTAGGCAAAACGACTAGGGCCATTAGAGATCGAATTATTGAGCATAAAGCAACATTAGAACAGGTAATATCAAAGCCCCCGTATCCCATCATTTTTTTAAAATGGGACATTCAATTAACCAGTTATGGTTTTAAATAATTGATCATATATTTATGCCACGCAGAGGTGGAGATTGGGCACATATACTCAAACAAAAAGAGGCATTTTGGGGGTGGAGTTTGGCCACGAACGCTTATGGCCGCACATTGATAGTGCTCTGATACCCGAATGCTCTCAGCACAAGGCTAAGCACAACTATCAGCACTAAACTCATAAAAATTGAGCACATTATAACTGTGGTGAATGCACACCTAGGAACAGAAGCTACTTCAAGCTCGGTGGGAGTACCACTGCGAGAATGCACCGTGAGACCTGCAGACAAGACGGGAGATGGCCTAGGCTTGCCGCTTCCCGCGCCTTTCAAGACCTCAGCCTGTCGGTGGAGTACAAATCAAGCGGCAGGAGTGCTGACTTTCAACGCAGCACATAACCGTTGTCCGAAAGGAAGGCACTATTCGGAGGTCTGTACCGGAACCTACTCTATACCGGCCGGCGGAACAAAGCGCCATAACAGATCCCGGAGCAGTCTCATCATCCGGTTTGGCACTAACAGGAGAAAATACCGGTGTCAGCAGCTGGACCGCAGCTAGGGAGGCCAGCGGGAAGTGCAGTGAGTTGCGACCCTTATTTTACAATAGTTGGGCCTGAGACCATACTTGCCTTAAGGGGAAAAAGAGAAAGAATTGGGGTTAATTTGATACTGGTGACCAAAAAGCATTAAGGAAACCAACGAATAAGGGGCAAAACATATATATAAAGTCCTTTCTTTTGTGCTGCACTATAACATTGGGCCGATATAATACCAGCCACGTGGCCTAAAGAGATCAGGAACTGATAGACTGCTGCACTAACAATATAGAATACCTTTGCTACAGGAATAAACCTGAACACAGGGCCTGGCACAAATAAAATTGTTTTACTAGTAACAAGCTGAAAACACTATAGAAATGTCTACTAAGAGAGGCTCCAAACCTCATAAAAATCTACACTCCTCAAACATGGATAACTATTTGATACCAACTGACTCAGCACAATACTCTCAAAAAGACTCATTGGGCTCTGTAGGGCTATCTGAAGTGGCATCTTCCCACAACATAGAGCACAGACAGTTAGACTATGTCACAAAAGAAGACATAAGGCACCTATCATCCAAAAATGACATAAAAGATGCCATCATGGAAATGAAAAATATGTTTGGTGAACTTAAAAAAGACATTGCTAATATAGATCACAGAGTCACGCTTGTAGAAGAATCACAAGAAGCACTACGCTCTGATTTACAGCATAACTCTAATTGCATCAGGTCACAAGACATGACTGTTTTAAACCTAACTCTTATCATACAGAGATAGGGAAGATGTACTCCGGCATGCCAGAAACAGGCAGCCCCTAACATATGAAGGAGCAGATATACAGATATACACAAAATTGTGCCCGGCAACTTTACGTAAAAGAAGGGAGCTGCGCTTCCTCACAGCACCTCTCAAAGACCAAGGAATCCCATATAGATGGTACTTCCCAACTTGTTTAATCGCAACCAAAGACGTAGTTACAGCCACATATCGGACAATATCAGACCTGCCAACCTTCAACCTGCCCGAAGAGGAGATGACCACATGGAAGATGAAAACCCTCATAACAGAAGGGTACTCTGAACCTCCCTTTACTTTTCTGAACAGACACATCATATGTTTGTGGATTGAGACTTGGTGTTTGCTGAGCCCCACATACCACAGACATTACACCTGGGACTGCGGCCTTCATATCTTGCAGCTAAGTATATATTTTATTGTAAATGTACTATGTGGAAGGCCTCTAAACCTGATGTAACAGGCTAATAGCAACCTTATGATGACTTATTTACCTTTCTTAAGATATATGTAAGTTGCTCCGGGACGCTCACGGGACATTAACCATTTGGCCGCTATTATAGAAATAATGACTGCACAGTTCCTGCCATTAATATTGTTTTTCCTTTTTTTTGAATGCTCAATACTCCTGTTATAAATGTGATGTAGTCAGGTTGCGATAATCACCATTTTACTCTGCAGGTTTATGTTTGGTGCACACACACATTCCCCCCCCCCCCAACATTAGCTCTAAGATGAGCAAAATAATGTGCCACCCTGCTTTAATTAAGTGTCCAGACTTACTGATCTGCGGCCTTTCTCAACTCAAACATTACACCCCGCATTGGGTTTTCTCAAACTCCTCATAATAGTATCCCTCAGACATCGGACGATGTCCCTAAATACACGTTATATATAATAAGACCGCATTAGCATTAACTAGACCGCAACATTTTGATGGTATCGTAATACACATAAACATTACATCATGAGAATATAAATAATGCAGATGCACTTTGACATAGATCTCTCAGCCTGAAACAACGCGCCATAGATGAGGTGTGGTGTTTATACAGTTACTGTTTCTGTTTTTGTTATTGCTCCATTCAATTTTCTGCACTTTTATTACGTATAAGTTATTACTGGGTTGTTGTATTCACCATTTTGTTTTACAAATCAATGTTTAATGTAAGCGCGCACTCTGCACCTTCAGGTTAAATCCGGGATGGCTGGAAGCACTGTATCGCCCTGCCTTAACTGAGAACCCTGACATGCTGACTTGAGACCGCTCCTATTCAGACACCAAACCCTATCCAAAGGTGTCTGGACTCACTATAAAAATGTTTTAATTAGACGATTAATGTTGTACATAATTATCCATCATGTCTAGCAGGACAACATGGGCTCTGACTTGAATACCGCACACTAAGGGGTTTGTATGACATGAGGGCAATATCGCATAATAATGATAGGTCACTAGATGAATGCTTTGTGAAAAGTCAGGCGACTTTATGTTATAAGCTGCTAATACACTAAAAATATGTAGCCAATCATACAGACATAAAGATTTATCACAAGGCATAAGAACTCAATGGTGTACATATGGAATCTGTTGTCAGGGAAGTACTAGTACTAGTGCTATGCGCATACATAGGATGTGCAGTAGTGAGTCCGGGATACACCGCCTAATGGGAACGCTCCTATACACACCTGGAGCATCAGACTCGCTTTATAGTGCTTCCTGCCTCCTGGGCCTCTATAGACCGACTGTTGACATAGCTTGACAAAGTGTGCATCACTTACTTGACGAGAAACACAAGTGACATTAATGTTATTATATTTTTTTGTTGTGTTTGCCTACAAATTGTAGAATTTATGTATATACTCCATCGCTAAGAGCATAAGGGTTACTACCCCTCTGTTAGATTACTTTTGTCTAGTAGAGTTAGACTCTACAACTTTATATTCTTTATTCCCCTACTCCTTTTTCCTACTATACCTAGATTAGGAATTATTCCTAGCCCTTTTCCTCTTGTTTCTCCCCCCAACTTCTGACTTTCTCTGGAGCCTTAACTCTACCATAACTGGTCAGTTTTGCAACCTTCTTCTATCTTGCTTTTCTCCCTCTCCTCCTTTTCCTCCCACCCCTTTTTTTTCCCCTATCTCCCTCTCCCTTGGTGTATACCCGACCCACAATATACATTTACCCCACCGCTTGACCTGACTGATCTCCGAATCGTTAGCTGACAACATGAAGGGCACTGGCACCCTTTCTATAGACCCTATCACAATTAATGCAAAGGGACTTAACAGTCCTGGGAGAAGATCAATTGTTACTAGGGACCTTCAGAGGATGGGAGGGGATATTGTGTACCTCCAGGAGACGCACTTCTCCAAATACAGAGAACCAAAATGGTATAATCAAAAATTCCCAGTTGCGTACTTTGCGTCCGGACCAACCAAAAAAAATGCAGTAGAAATTCTATTTGGGGTTCGGGTGCCCTTCCGGTTGGAGCAGATTGTAAAGGATCCAGACGGTAGATTTTTGATCCTCACTGGAACTCTATATGGCAAAAATAGAACACTTGTCAACCTTTTGTTTTTTAAAAAAAACTAACAAACAAAATTTTGGAAACCCAAAAAGGGATTGTCTATCTGGGAGGTGATTTTATCTCATTTTGCCCTACCTTAGACATGTCAGATGGCTTATCTAGTGCTTTGAACAGAGTGGTGAAACACATAACCAGATACATGAGAAACTTGGTCCTCCATGATGTCTGGCGCACTCTACACCCCACCGCCAAAAACTATACCTTCTACTCCCACCCCCATGGGAAATATACAAGGATAGATTATATCTTTACAGACCCAGCGGGGCTATCATTCACTAAGAAGCAGTAGCATAGGCCAAATCATCTGGTCGGACCACGCTCTGGTAAGATGTACCATTGACTGGCCGGAGGCCCTGATCGCCCCATTTGTATGGCGACTAGATGAATCTCTACTAGATGATCAATTACTAAAACAGAAGATAGACACCACGATTGAAGAATATTTTAGTATTAACACAGGAGACGCTCTAGCTGATACCACAGTGTGGGAGGCACATAAATGCATACTACGAGGAGTCTTGATCAAGCATACTGCAGATCTCTGTTGGGAACAGCGAGCTCGTTACAATACACTGCTCCAAAAGGTATCACAAGCAGAAACCTTACACAAGATGCAACCAACTGATAATACGTTACAAGTAGAACTTGCCGAAGCCAGGTCAGCTCTTCTGAGCCATATTCAGAAAGAGCAACAAGCAAAAGCTCTTAGACATAGGCAATACTACTTCGAACAAAGTAACAAAGCTGGGAAGTTTCTAGCACGGGCGTTAACACGCCAGAGACTTAAAACATATGTGTTTGAGGTCATTGATCGCGATGGCGATAAGCACTATGATGGTCCGTCCATTGCGGACGCATTTAAAAGCTTCTATGAAGCTCTATATAACCTGCACCCTTCAGACCAGAAACAGCCAGGGCTGACCCCTGGAGATGTCCAGGAGAGGGCCATATTAAAGTACTTGGATGGGATAGAGATGCCAAAACTAACACAGGGAGATGCCGACAAACTCTAAGCCCCATTCACTTTAAAAGAGATTCAAGTAGCCATTAAGCTTCTTCCAGGGGGTAAAAGCCCTGGCCCAGATGGGTTTGGTATGCGCTATTACAAAACCTTCTCAGATATGCTGGCACCTAGGTTACTCCAGATGTTCAACCGACTGTCAGAGGGATCGAGCTTACCAAGTTCTATGCTTGAAGCATACCTCTCAGTCATACACAAGCCAGGGAAACCTGAAAAACAACCCAGCAGCTATAGAACGATTTCACTCCTTAACACGGATGTAAAAATCTTAGCAAAGGTCATAGCCAATCGCCTTGCCAAACTGCTACCACAATTGATTGCCACAGATCAAGTGGGGTTTGTCCCGGGCAGAGAAGCATAATACAGAGTAATACAATTGATCTCCTACGACCAAAATAATTCAGCGCCGTTGGCTTTGGTCTCCACGGACGCTGAAAAAGCCTTTGACCGGGTCAACTGGCTATTCATGAGACATACTATGACTAAACTGGAATTTGGTATCGGCATTGTGAACACAATCTTCTCTTTATACTCAACGCTGAGTGCCAGGGTGCGAGTTAATGGCATGTTATCTTGGTCCTTCCAGATAACCAACGGGACGAGACAGGGGTTCCCCCTCTCTCCCTTATTGTTCACTCTAGTGATGGAGACCCTGGCCTGTAAAATCCGCAGCAACCCCAAAATCTCTGGTGTGGTGGTCGGCAAAAAAGAACACAAGCTGGCCATGTATGCGGACGATGTCCTTGTGACGCTGTCTAATACATCCACCTCATTATCAACATTATTGGCGGAATTTGAAGAGATTGGAAAGGTCTCTGAATTTCTACTCAACCTATCCAAATCGGAGATCATGAACATATCTATACCGGCCGATGCCTTTCGTGAGGTGAGTGCCCTCTGTCCACTTAAAATAACGAAACATCGTTTGAAGTATCTCAGGATCTTTCTGACACCAGTGTTGGCAGACACTGTCGATATAAATTATAAGCTGATCAGAGATGCAGTATTAGACAATTTGACCAAATGGAAGAACAAATCTATTTTGTGGATGGGCCGAATTCATGCGGTCAAAATGAATATCCTGCCCAGGGTCCTCTACGTAATGCAGGCAATCCCCCTCCTGTCGGCAATGCCTCTTGTCCACCAGATTCAATCAGAAATAGAGGCATATATCTGGAACAGTGTTAGACCGAGAATCAGGAAAAAGACAATGTTCCTACCCAGAGACAGAGGGGGAGCAGGGGTCCCTATGTTAAAAATGTACCTTAGGGCAATACATATCCAACGATTAGTCCACTGGTGTCACAATTTAGCAGACAGAGCATGGGTAGAATTGGACCGCCAAATTTTGCAGAGGGGTAATGTAGGCGCACTTGCGTGGATATCGGCCATACATAGCTACCCCTTGCTGGAAGATGTCTTCCGCGTATGGGATACCCTGATCAAACAAGAGAAGCACATATCCTCTGAACAATCGCCGGTAACACCGGTCTTTGAAAATCCAGACAATGCCCTGGCTAACAGAGTCCAATCCCCAAAACAAACGTACACCCTAGCAGAGGCAGCGATTTCCAACACCTTTCATAAGGGGAAGATGCAGACCCAGGAGAAATTAAAAGAGTGGGACCAATGGCTGTTCTCCTCATGGTTCCGGGTGGCACAGCTCCATCATTATATTGATGGCTATAAGGATATTACCTCTTTTACAAGAGAAAAGACAATCTTTGAAACCATCTGTACAGCGGCACAACCACCTGGCCATTTGATCTCCCGCCTATACAAGCTGCTTTTAACGGGCGGTGAGGAGACATTACCCTCCTATGAAGATGCATGGCGGGCGGACCTTGACTCCAATATCACCACAGAAGACTGGCTAAAGATCTTCAACAAAGCCAAGAAAACCGTGGTCTCTATGAGACTACAAGAGATGCATTTCAAATTCTTGAGCCGGTGGTACTTAACTCCACAAAGGCTTCACAAGATTTACCCGCAGGCTTGTGGAGAATGCTGGAGAGGTTGCGGTGAGGTGGGGTCAATCTTGCACATCTGGTGGACTTGTCCATTAATTTGTGTATTCTGGGAAAGAGTTTTCCTAGAATGCAGGCGACTTCTTGGAGTCATCATACCTCCAAACCCACAGTACCTGCTATACCATGCCCTTCCCAAGATCTTGGTAGAGGCCAAACATAGACTCTTCTTGCTGATGCTGAACTGCACTAAGGGCCTAATCCCACGATATTGGAAATCTGTGAATGTGCCGAGCCTCAACGAATGGAAACGGGGGGTCGGTGATCTGCTCGGTCTGGAGAGGTACCACTACCTCAGGGCTGGGAAACTAGCGACACATGAACACATGGTTCTGGTCTGGGAAGGTAAGAACATATAATAGTCCCATGGGACGAGAATTAAATCGGTTAACACATAGCTGCTACTCCTGGGGGTGCACACGTCCGATATTCAGTTTGGGGGACCCGTACATTTAAGCACCACAAGAGGGAGTTTTTCTTCTCTAACTAGCCATACAGGCCTGAGAGGAGATGGGAACAACTTGTAATTGTGGGTCCCTCTCCCCCTCCCCTCCTACTCCCCCATCTCACGCCCTAGCTCCCTCCTCCCCCCCCTTTTTTTTTTTTTTTTCTTCCCTCCCCCACCCTCCCCTCCCTTTCTGATTTTTTCTTTTTACTTTCTATGTTGGGTATGGTTCAATGCCCGAGCTAACTTATAATTTAGAAATCTCACTATAATTGTAATGTTTGTCATTACACAACTACTTAAGAACAATGAATCAGATGTGTAAGCAGGGAGCATTGTTAACAAAAGACTTTCACTGTTTTTAATTGTACAATAGTCTCTTGGCATATTGTTTAGCCTACAGCTCCTGTCCTTTAACAAATGTCTGATAAATGTTGTATTCTGTTCATTCAATAAAGCTTTTTTTTTTTTTTTTTTTTTTTTTTTTAAAAAGAGGCATTTTGGATCTTTAAATTAGGTACCATGGATCCTGTGGGCCTTAATAGAGAATGGGATTTATCAGTATTTCTGTAACATATTATTATGATTGTTTATTTTTTGGTAATTACTGTTTTAGGTATTCCCATATATTGGCTATAATGATTGTGATGTGTTAATTATATCATATGTACCTACATTTTTAATAGGTAAGATATTTGTTACTGATATATAAGATTGCATGAGTAAAAAATTGTTCAGGTGAAACAATATAAAGAGTTCATTATTTTTCTGTCTCTATAGTGCCCTCTAGTGGCCATAAGGTATAAATAGGAAAAATTGTTTGTTAGCATGAAATTAGGTTATACACCGAAACGTCGCTGCTACTTTTGGCTCTGTTGTGACCCCAATAAAGCTGTTGTGCTGCCACTTCTACTTGTTTTGTTTGAATTGGTGAATTGTAGGTTGAGTAGCCCACCATTGTGGCTTGCAAACCCCTGGAATGCTGTACCTATTTCTGCTTAAATGTATTTTTTCTTCCATTTCCAGCCCCCTGTATCATGTGACAGACATCAGCCAATCACAGACTAGTATATGTATACCCTGTGAGCTAGTGCACATGCTCAGTAGGATCTTGTTCCCCTGAAAGTGTGTAAAGGAAGTAAATTGGAAAGTGTCTTAAAAATTGCATGTTCTATTTAGCTCATAAACGTTTATTTTGAATGAGTGTCCTTTTAAATGCAATAAAATAAATATATATACACATTTCAATGTCCCTTTAGCAACAGCTTTCAGGGCAAAATATGAAACTCTGCCTTGTTAGTATTTCAAGAGATGAGGAAATTCAGTATTTGATATGTCAGCATATTCCCATCTATAAAGCTATAGCTTTATTTTTTATCTACATCAACTCCTTTTGCTTTGAAATTCAAACCTTAGGAAATTGATATTCAGACTAAGTTGATGTGAATGAGTTTGGACAGCTTAAAATTATAACAGCAAGTGGCAGTCAGTCACTGAAGCCAAATTAAATCCTTAAATGCTCATTAGGGAAGTAGCAAGATGAACTGCAAACAAAAGAAGCAGAAATGGCTGCCCTGGTGTTAAAAAACAAGAATCATTTTACCAGAAAACTTTAACTAAAATGACCAGGGCTAGATCTATGGGCTTCATTGCATTAAGTCCTAGGAGCCTATTTATTAATGTGCGAGCGGACATGATCCGATATTGCGGATCATGTCCGCCGCACATCGATAAATGCTGACAGCATACGCTGTCGGCATTTGTCATTGCACCAACAGTTCTGGTGAACTGCTGGTGCAACGCCGCACCCTGCAGATTCGCAGTCACCAGCAGGTGGTGTAAATCAACCTGATCGTATTGGATCGGGTTGATTTCCGGCGATGTCTGTCCGCCGCCTCAGAGCAGGCGGACAGGTTATGGAGCAGGGGGCTTTAGACTAGCCAGAAACACGGGGCTTCAAGCTCTATACAGAGCTTGAAAAATATGCCCCTTAGGGTTGAGGTCATTTTAGGTGTGGGGGGAACTTATGGTGGGGGTTTAAGGTAGGGATCACTTTAGAAGGGGGACCACAGTGAGGTAATTAGCAATTTGTTGGTTAATAGCTTCTGACATTTTTTATTGATGATTTTCACAGTTTAGGGGTTAATAGTAGGGGGTTATTTTGAGGTTAGGTGGTTTGATGGTTAATAGCAGAGGGAATGTTGGCTTAGGGAGGGGGAATTTTGCATTGGGGTCTGGTGGTAAGGAGTTGAGTTGACTGCTCTGGCGGTTTACTGATAATAGCAGTTATTGGGATTATCGGTTGAGTGGTTATTGAAGTAGGGGTTATGGTGGTTAGGAGATATTTGTGACTGAGGGTTTGATAGTTTAGGGTTTAAATGTGATGGGGGTTATGGCAGTTTGGAATTTATTACACTGGGGTTAGGGACACTTGTAATTAAAAGTTGATTATCATGTGCATTGGTCTATGTGATGAACAACTTGTACTATCACAGTAAAATCGCTTGACTTGTAATCTAGCCCATAGAATATAATTTCCATTGTAACCATTTAAAGGGACATTTGACACATTTTGAATTTTTCATGAAATGGTTTCACATTTTATTTTATCTTTTAAAATTATGACTTTTTATGATTTGTCTTCTACTAGTGAATCTAACCAATCTGAGATTACATTTCTTGACATCAGGCTATTTTGGGATTCGAATACTGGTACTGTTACTACAACCACATATAGAAAACCCATTAGTCGCAATTCTTAATTTCATGTTAAAAGCTGCCATCCTCGTCATACACCCTTAGCTACTGCCAGGCATGAATTTATTAGATTATAGAGAAATTGTTCAAATTGTAGTGACTATCAGTCACAATCCAGGCAGCTTTTTGACAGATTAAAAGAGAGAGGGTATTAAAAGAAAAGTTATAAGACAAGCTAAATCCACTGCTGATAGATTGAACAGAAGAGTATTGATGTCAGATAAATAGCAAAGTGGAGTTAAGTGTTTCAATAATAATAGTTTACAATATGAATAGATTTGTAAAATTATTAAGAAACACTTTCCTCTACTTCTAGCAGATGACAGATTGAATATCGTTGTCAAAGAGGGTTGAAAATTTTCTTATAAAAAAAAAAAAGGCGATAAGCCTACCCAGAGGGCAGTCTATGTTTAAAAAATACAAACCTCCAAGCTTAAGTTACAAAAAATAAAAAAAGTAAATTACAGAAAAAAATAAACAATGCTATCCAAAAGAAATAATTTAAACCTAAACTAATACCCCATATAAAAATAAAAATACCCCCAAAATAAAAACACCCCTAATCTAATACTAAACTATCAAATAGCCCTTAAAATTGCCTTTTGTAGGGCATTGCCCTAAGTTAAACAGCTCTTTTAGCTCTAAAAAATACCAAGTCCCCCTAATAGTAAAAAAAAACACCCACCAAACCCCCCAAAATAAAAACAAACTAACCCTTAAAAAAACTAAACTACCCATTGCGCCTAGGGAGAGCTACTGAAATCTTATTGGCTGCAAATCAGCCAATAAGATTTCAGTAGCTTTCATCTTATTGGTTGATGGGGCTTAGTGTTAGGCTTTTTTTTGGGGGGGTTGTTTTTTTTTAGATTAGGATTTTTTGGGCAATTGAAAAAGAGCTGAATGCCCAGTGAAAAAGTGTTAGTTTTTTTTTATTTTGGGGGGTTTGGTGGGTGGGGGGTTTTACTGTTAGAGGGGGACTTTTTTAACACATAAAAGCTGTTTAACTTAGGGCAATGCCCTACAAAAAGCCCTTTTAAGGGTTATTGGTATTTTATTCTTAGATTAGGGGGTGTTTTTATTTTGGGAGGGTTTCATAAGGATTAGGTTTATTTTTTTTATTTTGGATGATATGGTTTATTATTTTCTGTAATGTTAGCCTCTTTTATTTTGTGTAATTTTAGATTAATTTTAAGTAATCTTATTTTTTTTTAAAAAAGTACTGTTAGGATTTTTTATTTTCATACTCCTAGATTACGAGTTTTGAGCGCTGTAGGGAAATTAACGAACGCAACAAAAGTGCCGTTATTTAATGCCCTATAGCAGGCTTGTGCGGGCGATATGGAGTTTTCATCATCCAATAGAATTAGAGCTGCTTAAATCCTATTGGCTGATTTGAACAGCCTATAGGATTTTAGCAGCTCTAATTCATATTGGCTGATTCAAATTTTTCAGCCAATAGGAATGCAAGGGACGCCATCTTGGATCACGTGCCTTGCATTGAAGATTCAGTGTACAGCGGGCGGGTTTTATTTTTAGATTAAGGTTTGGGCAGTAAAAGAGCTAAATGCCCTTTTAAGCGCAATGCCCATCCAAAAGCCCTTTTCAGGGCAATGGGTAGCTTAGATTTTTTTAGATCGTTTTTTTTATTTTGTGGGTTTGGGGGGGTGGGGTTTTGTAATGTTAGTGGATCTTTGTAATTTTCATAAACAGAGCTGATTTCTTTAGGGCAATGCCCTACAAAAGGTAGTTTATTCTAGATTAGGTGTTTTATTTTGGGGTGTTTTTTTTATTTTATTTTTTATTTTTTTTTATAATTCCATCTTTATTGATTGTAAGTACGAAATAAAGAGAAGGTTACAAACAACGGTACACTTACCGTAAGAGAATTACATTTTGCTAGTCGTACTTTCAGTTACAGAGGCAGTCACATTCAAGGATGGTAACTTATATAACTGTATATAACACATAACAATAACAAAAAGGAAAGAAAAAATAGAAAACAAAACAATACTGACCGGTGATATCGTCTCATCTACAGGGAAGAGTGATATACACCATGCAAAATTAAACAGATATTGACCTTACATTTCTATGCTTAGATGATTCTTAAAATTATAAACTAAGCTAGGAGTTTCGTCTCGCATCATTTATATTATTAGTTATACCATCTAACAGATACAAGAGACAACTCACGTTATTCTCGTTGTAAAGGGGGGCTCCCCGACTCCACGCATCACACTAAATCAGGGTCTGGTTGTGTCAAGGTTAGGGTGGGCTGGGGTCTAGTTGATGTCAGTGATTCTTCCCAAAGGAATCTCATATTTTGGAAAAATTCCAACCTGAGCCTTTTAAGATACCCTAACTCCTCCAGGCTTAGCAATTCGTCAATCTTAGATAGCCACATTTGCCCAGTCGGAGGAATAGGTGATTTCCATTTCAAGGCTATCAGAGCCTTGGCACCATTAATTCCAACCTGTAGCACCTGTCTCCTAAGTTTACATGGTATTTGGGGAGTTTGTTCAGCAATGCTATCTGGGGTGTCAAGTGAAGATCTGTAATTAGGCCGTTCCTGAAATGGTTCTCTATATATTGCCAAAATTGCTTTACTTTGTCGCACTCCCACCACATATGGAGGTAGCTGCCTCTTTTTTTACATCCCCTACAGCACAGGTCGCTATAGGATGGGTAAATAGAGTGTACTTTTGTCAGGGTTAGGTACCAACGTGTTAATACTCTGAAATTTAATTCAAGGATTTTCGGGGAGGTTGATGATCTTTTAGTGTATTGAAATATTAATCCCCAGTCTTCCATACTTAAGGTGTCCCCTAACTCCCTATGCCAGTTGTTGGTGTATGCAGGAAGTTCGTCCTTCATATAAGTCTGTAGTTTGCAACGCATTTTGGAGAGTGTGTGGGGTGTTGGTACGTTGGCTGAGCAGAGTCTCTCAAACGTGGTCAGTGGTCTCAAGAAGTCTGTCCTAAATGGTGTTGTGTTAAGAAAGTGTGTGAGCTGCATATATTTTAACCACGGGTGATATGCGCCATGTGCCACTTCTTTTATCTCTTCTCTATTCATGAGTTTGCCGTCTCTTAAGAACGCTCTTAGTGGAATGGTGTATTCCCATTCTGTTCCTCTCTGAAAGTTTCTGTCTAGCCCTCCTATGAGTTCCGCGTTTAGTGGGATAGGGAAGAGAGGGGATCTAGGCCCTGATATATCACTTCTTTTATGTTTAATTGTGTCCCATGCTTCAAAAAAGTATTGGTGTATTGGGAGTGTTGTGCAATGTGGTGGTCTCAAGGATTTAGGGACCCAACAAAGAGCGCCTACCGAGGGAACCTTTAATATTTGAGAGTCAATTGCTATCCAGGCCTTATGGTCTGATGTGTTGTGCCAGTCATATACCCTCTGAAGTACTATTGCATCTAGATATACACGAATATCTTGTAGACCCAGTCCCCCTGCCAAAGTAGGTCTGTACATTGTGGCTTTATTTATCCGGGGTTTACTAGTGCCCCAGATAAATCTGTTTATATAGTTCTGGAGTCGTAGTGGAAACAAGCCAGGTAGAGCTATAGGTAGGGCTTGTAGTGTGTACAGGACTCTTGGCAGTGTTGTCATTTTTATGCACTGTATTTTACCCCACCAGGACAAGAGTTTTGTCGCCCAGGTGTTTACGTCTTTCTGCGTTGACAGCAAAAGAGCTTCGAAATTCTTTTTAAAGAGGGTTGTAGGGCTCGCAGATAGATAAATACCTAAGTATTTTATGGAGTCTGTTCTAAGCGTGAGTGGGCAGACCTCTGCAAGTTTCATAAATTCATCCCACCTAGGGGAAACGTTAAGTAACTCAGACTTGGTCATGTTTACCGCGAAATTAGAGAATTTCCCGAATCTGTGAAGTTCATGCATAATTTCTGTCAGGGATTGGGTCGGGTCTATAATAGTAAAGAGGACATCGTCCGCATATAGCGCTACCTTGAAACTATGAGGGCCAATTTCTATTCCTTTTATAGAATGATTATTTCGCACGTGAGCTGCCATTACTTCCATTGTAAGGACGAACAGCAGGGGGGACAGGGGACACCCCTGTCTCGTTCCATTTCTGATTTGTAACGAGCGTGAGAGAATACCATTCGCCTTAACTTTCGCAGTGGGGTGTGCATAGAGACTAAAAATTATATGGAGCATACGGGGTCCCATCCCAATATTCAATAGGGTTTCTTTAAGGAACTGCCAATCAAGCCTATCAAAGGCCTTCTCGGCGTCTGTTGCCAAGAAGACCGTCGGTATTTTATGACATTTAGAGTAGGACATGAGGGTCAGGGCTCTTATTGTATTGTCCCTTGCCTCTCTTTGGGGTATAAACCCGACCTGATCTGTGTGAATGATATTTTCTAGTAATCTATTTAATCTTTTGGCCAGAATCTTACCTAGGATTTTTAAGTCTACGTTTAGCAGTGAAATAGGCCTATAGCTTTTGGGGTCTGTGGGTGTTTTGCCTTGTTTTAAGATAACTGAAATGTGGGCCTGTTGCATTTCTGTGGGCAGCGTTTTCCCCTCGTCAATGGTTTTAAATAGATTCAATAAGTGTGGGGCTAGCGAGGATCTGAATGTTTTATAATAAATACTAGTGAACCCGTCCGGGCCTGGGCTCTTTCTAGAGGGCAGTTTCGTGATTACTGAAAGGATTTCTTGAAGCGAGATGGGTGCCTCAAAGTCTTCCCTTAGTTGTGAATGTATTTTTGGAAGATTAGCCTCTGTGATGTATGCTTGAAGAGCAGTCAATCTATTCGGGGATCTGTCTGTCTGTAAGTTATACAGTTCTGAATAATAACTTTTGAACTGATCTGCGATTTCCTCACTATCAATTAGTTGTTGGCCCGTTGGGGTTACCAGTTTACTGATGTGAGACTTCGTGGATTGTTGGTTCAGCAATCTAACTAATCTAGGTCCTGCTCTGTTGCTTTAAAAAAAAAAAAAATTTCTTCAGTGCTAAAGCTTTTCTCTGTGCTTCCTTGGATAATATGGTATTGATATCCTGCCTGGTCTTGGTTATCTGTGATAAGAGTGTTTTGTTTGATGGGTCGTGCTTGTGTTGTGTCTCTAGGCTATATAGCTGTGTTGTTAGGGTCGCTAATGAGAACTGATAATGTTTTTTCATTTTAGTTTTTTTTTTTTTTTATACACTCGCTTCGGATAAACACCTTATGTGCCTCCCAAATAGAACTAGGGTGTGAGTCCCCATTGCAGTTAAATTGAAAGTATTCAGTAATTGCTTTTTGTTACACCTCCTGGATTGGGGGGTAGTGAAGGAGTGAATCGTCCATTTTCCAGATAAAGGGTGTTGTTGGTGTGTCAGGCCATTCTAGAACCAGGCTTATGGCTGAGTGGTCAGACCATGCCGTGGGCTGTATATCGGATTCTTTTAGGAGAGACAAGTGATTCCTATCTATGAGCAAATAGTCGATACGGGTGTAAGTAGCCCAGGGGTGGGAATAAAAAGTGTAATTATGTTGTGTTGGGTGCTGTATTCTCCAAGCGTCTATTGTGCTCGGCGCCCTAGTCTTAGTCTGTCCGTGTTTTGCTGATGAGTCCATGACTGGGTCAAGTGTGGTGTTAAAATCACCTCCCATCACAATTGGGCCTTTCCTATGTTCCAAGATAAGGGAAAGCGCTTTTTGAAAAAACCTACGTCTACGACTGAGGGGGGCATAAACATTGACTAGAGTGATTGGTTTATTAAACAAAAGGCCTACCAGGATGATAATCCTTCCCTCCGTGTCTATGACTTTGTTGTGCAGCTGAAACTGCAAATGTTTATGAAATAATATGCTAACTCCCTGTTTCTTGGTGTGGTATGCGTTATGATAGCTAATGGGGAAGTCTCTTGATGTCAGGGAAGGTTCTGCACCTGCTACAAAATGGGTTTCCTGCAAAAAACTGATAGAATGGGAGTTTTTGGCGAAATGTTTGAGGGCAACTGAGCGCTTGCCCGGAGAGTTAAGGCCCTTTACATTTTGAGATATGATCTGTATTCTAGGTACCGTCATGGTCTTTGAAGGTAATGAACGTTTGTCGGGTCTGTCTTACCTGGACAGAAGGGACGCGTGGAGTTCGGAGGAGCCCCCCAAGATCAAAATACACTAGCATGGCTGTTGATAAACATAGATGGTCAGAACTGTAAAAGATGCTTAATCCCTGAAGTAGAGATCTGAGGGTAATAAACATGGCATTACAATCAGTCAGTATAAAGGACAAACAGAAACACACAAATAGAACATAGAAAGTAAATTTCTATAGTTACGCAAACAATGGGTGAGTGGGGGGGAATAAAAGCTGGTGGCTTTGCCTTTCAACTCTTAACTGGGTAAAAGATATTCTTATATGAACAGGTCAGTTAATGATATCTGTCTCAATCAACTGGGTTTATATATCTAAAACTGGACAGTCTCAATAGTAAGTCCTTTATCAGAACAGTAGTTGAATAAATGAATAAGAGAAGCAAAGAAAAGGAAATAACTACTATCAGACATGTTCTCACGGTGGGTCCATAGGATGAGCATGAGAATCAGGTGCTGTTGTGTTTCTTCTCTTTGTTGGTCTCGTGGACCAGCTTCTTCTTTGCGGTTTAGGTGACGATGGTCTCCTCTGATTTCCACCCTTTGTGGCTTCTGAGATCTTGGGTAAAGGTGGGAGTGCTATATTCAGCTGCTTGCAGAACAACTCTAAGTCTTCTGGTCCTCGATAAACAAAGGTTTTCTCATCTTTCAACACTTTAATAGCAAAAGGGAATCCCCATCTGTAGGCTATCCCTAAGTCTTGTAGGTGCAGGGTTAGATATCTAGCCTCTTTGCGTTTGGCCAGAGTAATCGGGCTAAGGTCAGGATAAATTTGTAAAGCATCTTCTCCGAAGTAAAGTGGAGATTTTCTCCTGGCCGCCTGCAGGAGCTTTTCTTTATCCATGAATCTATGGCAGCACAGGATGACGTCTCTTGGTGGTAAACTTTCAGGAGGTTATGGCCTCAAGGCTCTGTGAGCTCTGTCGCATTCAATGGCATCATGCTGATATTGAAAAGCTTGTGTGGTGTTATCTGCAGATTTATTAGCTTCCTCCATTTGCTCCATTTGCTCCTCTAGCTCAAGCACCCTGTCTCCCAGTTCACGGATGTCTCTCTTCACCTCTGCTAGGCCATCTTTAATGGCTTTGCTGACTTGCTGTATGATAGCTGAAAGGTCTGCTTTAGTAGACAGAGTCTGAAGGTCAGCATGTGTAATAGGTGTCATGTCTTCCGTGGCTGCAGTGGAGGTCAGAATACCAGCAGTAAGGGAAACTGCAACACTCTCCTGAGAGACTGAGAGAAATTATCTTTAAAAGGAAAAACAAAGTTTGAAAGGGTATTATAGAAGGGAATTTAGAAGTGAATTATCAAATCAGAGTTTCTCTTTTCGATACGGCTTATCAACATTTTTTTGGTAGAACATGGAAAAGCTTGGTGAGGCCAATGAAGGTTTTCCCAGATAAGACATCAAGGGTACTATTCAATGAGAATATAACATCTTGGGACACCAACAAGAATTTCGAAGAAGCAGCCTGCCATCCGTTCCAGATATTAGAATCTGGATTATGGACTAGACGAACTGTCCAATATCACATTTCCATCATCTACTAGATTGGTTTGATTGGGACTTTTTTCACATAGTATATATCTTGCAGTTTCTACTCCTGTATTTATATATATAGGGGTATTTTATATCATTGCATTATATGTTGGTTTTATCACTTTTATTTATACACAGGTATTTGGCGCACTGGTTTTTTTTTTTTGGATCTGGGGAATCAGGGGTATGCGATCTCATCTCCCCAATTGTGAAAGTGTCCTGGCTTTTGAAGTAAGAGTTCAATTTACCCCCTGTGTTTATATTTCCCTTTGATGCCTTGTCCGTTTTATTTTTATTTTTGGAGGCCATCTTATGGATCCTTTTCTAGGGAGTTGTTGTTATGGGGTATGTGCTATTTTATATTGTGGCTGTAGTGGCGTAGTGCTGTCACAAAGTTGTAAGCTTCGCGCTGAGTGCCCCTGCTTTATAAGCTTATAGTGAGTCTATAGGGCCTGGTGATCCCCTTTGTGTGGGAATATAAACAATTGCCAGTCAGCTCTGCGTCGCAACTAATGTGTTTATGCAGAGCCGGTATGTAGAACAGTTGAGACCTCTGAACAGGGTAATATGTCGTCCAGGCTATTATGTGGGCTCAGCCTCAACCGTATGGCCTTAAAGTGTATTTGCGGCTCACCTTCTGCGCGTTGCTGAACGCCTGGGCCCAGTATTTCACTTGCGTCACAGAGTTAGTCAAACCAGTGGGCCTGAAATACGCCACCTCCGTAGCCAATCCCTGTTCTATTTACGCCCTAGAAGCACTCAGGCTTGGTCATCCGCGGGCGGTAAGTGTCTCGGTCTCTCCTTATTTAGTCGTAAGCCGAGGGACCGGGACTTTGCAATGCTATATCGGCACTTTTCCATGCGCCACTGATAGGCCCCGCTCTGTAATCGTTACCTCAGGGCACCGATTCCCTTTCAGCCGGTGGTAAAGTATATGTCCAGCTTTCTGTGCTATATAACAGTGGATGGTGTCCCAGTGATGGTCAGTTACATGTTATTTAATACCCATTAGAGTGATCGCTAGCCGGAGCTCATGTACAGTGCGACCATTAGGCTTGCTGGTCGGCTCCGCCCCCCCCTTGGGGTGTTTTTTTTTTTAATGGATATTAGAATAGGAATATTTGTTATCATTTTTGATAATTTGTTTGTTATTTTGTGTAATGTATTTTTTTAGGGGTGTTTGTTTTTTGTAGCAAAAGAGCTGTTTAACTTAGGGCAATGCCCTACAAAAGGCCCTTTTAAGGGCCCCCCAAAAGGCCCTTTTAAGTCCCCTTGGTAGTTTTGGGGGTGGGGGTTTGTATACTGTTAGGGGGTGCTTGTTTTTGTAGCAAAAGAGCTGTTTAACTTAGGACAATGCCCTACAAAAGGCCCTTTTAAGGGCCCTTGGTAGTTTGGGGGTGGGGGTTTGTATACTGTTAGGGGGTGTTTGTTTTTTTGTAGCAAAAGAGCTGTTTAACTTAGGGCAATTCCCTACAAAATGCCCTATAAAGGGCCCCCAAAAGGCCCTTTTAAGTGCCCTTGGTAGTTTATTTTAGATTAGGCTTTTTTTATTTTGGGGTGTTTTTTTTTTTAAAGGGTATTAGAATAGGAATCATTTTTTATTTTTTTGGATAATTTCGTTGTTTTTTTTTTGTAATGGTAGTTTTTTTATTTTTTGCAATTTTTCATTTTAATGTAAGGTAGCTTAGGTTTTATTTGACAGGTAATTTTGTATTTATTTTAACTAGGTAGTTATTAAATAGTTCATAACTATTTACTAACTAGTCTACCTAGTTAAAATAAATACAAACTTACCTGTGAAATAGAAATAAAAGCTAAGCTGGCTACAATATAACTAATAGTTATATTGTAGCTAGCTTAGTTATATTATTAACTATTAGTTATATTGTAGCTAGCTTAGGTTTTATTTCACAGGTAAGTATATATTTAGTTTTTAATAAATAGTATTTAGTTAATAATTGTAAGTTTAATTTAGCTCTATTTTAATTATGTTAAAGCTAGGGGGTGTTAGGGTTAGGTTTAGGGGTTACTAGTTTAAATTAGATTATTGCGATGTGGGGGGCTTTTGGTTAATAGATTAATTTATTATATTTCTTTATGGTGGGCTTTGGTTTAAAAGGGTTAATAGGTTTATTATAGTGGCGGCGGTGTAGGGCTTAATAACTTTAGTATAGTAGTTGCGATGTGGGCGGACGGCAGATTAGGGGTTAATAATATTTAAATAGTGTTTGCGATGTGAGAGGGCGGCGGTTTAGGGGTTAATAACTTTAGTATAGTGGTGACAATGTCGGGGAGCGGCGGAATAGGGGTTAATAAATTTTATTAGTGGCGGCGATATCGGAAGCAGCAGATTAGGGGTTAATAAATTTAATTTAGTGTTTGCGATGCTGAAGGGCCTTGATTTAGGGGTTAATAGGTAGTTTATAAGTGTTGGTTTACTTTTTAACACATTAGTTATGAGTTTTATGTTACAGCTTTATAGCGTAAACTCATAACTACTGACTTTAGATGGCAGTACGGATCTTGTAGTTTTATACTGTAACGCTCGCTTTTTAGCCTGACCGCAAAACTCGTAATACCAGCGCTATGGGAATCCCATTAAAAACGTAATTTTTACGAGTGCGGTACTGATGTTGCATTACAGGATAAAACGCTTGCGGTACACCTATACCAACAAGACTTGTAATGGCTGCGGTGCTGTTTTAATGCTAAAATTACCATATTTTCAGCGTTAAAAGATGAACGCACAAACTAGTAATCTAGCTGATAGTAATTTTGTATTTTATTATTTTATTTAATTAAGGGGTTAATTTAGGGGGAGTTAGGTTAGGGAGCTTAGTCATTAAATTAGTTATTTGCGTTGTGGGGGTTGGCGGTTTAGGAGTTAATAGGTAAATTAGGTTTAATCCGTTGTGGGGGGTTGGCAGATTAGGGGTTAATATCTTCATTAAGTTTATTGCGTTGGTGGTGGATGGCGGTTTAGGGGTTAATAAATTAATTATTTAATTTGCGATGTGGGGGAATGGTGGATTAGGGGTTAATAGATGTATTAGGTAGTTTGTGATGTTGGGGTTGGGGGATTTAGGGGTTAATAATTTTATTATGTAGTTGTTTTTTGTTTTTTTCTTAATACTTTGTGCAGGCCGTTAGTTTTTTTTTAATACTTATTGCAGGTGGTTATTTTTTTTTTTTAATACGTATTGCGTGTGGTTAGGTTTTTATTTTGTTAATACTTATTGCGGGCGGTTAGTTTTTTTTTAAAATACTTATTGCGGGCGGTTAGGTTTTTTTTTTTAATACTTATTGCGGGCAGTTAGGTTTTATTTTTTGTAATGCTCCGTTTGCCTGCATCCCGGTGGATTCTGAAAATCGATTTTTTTCACCTCCCTGCCATTTTCGGAATACACCGGGAGGCAGCTTTGCTGCATCCAGGTAAATTGTTTTGGCTGCCTTGCGCAGCCAACATTCCTTTGAGGATGCGTGTGCAACTCGCGACAGCGACGGACGCGTTACAAACGCGATTATAGTATAGCTGTTAAAAGTGGAAATATGATTTCCCCTTCTCAATTACGAATTAGACATTCAGTTAGCTCATCTTGTCTGGCATTTAACATTGTGGTAGTGACAGGTGTAAAGCCTCTTACTTTATTGAGGTGGATATGTCATTTTATTCCTCTATTGTCACAGGGCAGGTTTTTGAGATTAAAAATTATATGAACTGTTCCTCCACATATGTGATTTACTTGATAACTTGCCAGGAGTGTCAGATCCAATATAGAGGTCTAACGACCAGAGAAGTGCATACCAGAATTAGGGAGCATCGTTCCAATATTAACATAGGAAAATCGACAGCACCTATAGCAAAACACTTATGGTAATGTTCACAACAAAAAAGTAAATTTCTTCAAATGGAAGGCAATCAAAAATATGTCATTCCCAAAATGGGGAAGTGATTAACGTGAAGTTTTTTGGATTTGTAAATTGCATACCAGAGTACCTTTTGGGTTTAAATTATGAATATGATTTAATTTAATAAATTTTTTGGAATAGTTTTAATATTTTCTTGTTACCTATAATAATAATTTGCTTGAAATTTGTTTATATATATACAAAATTCAAACCAAGCATGCACTCACTGGATTTGTGAAAAAAGTGCTAATACTAATCATTCTCACAATCAAATCAACAGTAAATAGCGTTAATGCTAATAATATAAAAATATATTCACTGTTGATTTGATTGTGTGAATAATTAGTATTTTCACTTTTTATTTTTCTGATTGACATACAATGGGTTATGTTATTTTTGTAAATATATTTGTCTGATAGGGTGATTGATCCCCGAAACGTTACTTGTTTTTTGATGTGCTAATAAAAGCACTTTTTTCACAAATCCAACGAGTGCATGCTTGGTTTGAATTTTGTATTTATATTTGCTTGCACCCTGGTAGATGCTGCTTGAGTGGGAGTGTGCTCTTTTTTGCAATATATATATATATATATATATATATATATATATATATATATATATATAGGGTGCCCTCCACTAATATTGGCACCCCTGGTAAATATGAGCAAAAAAAGGCTGTGAAAATTTTTAACAAAAGATCAAAAGGTTAAACCATAAAAACAATTTTCCCCCTTGGTAAATATGAGCAAAGAAGGCTGTGAAAATTTGTCTTTATTGTTTAACCTTTTGATCTTTTTTTTTTTTTTTTTTTTTAAATCCATAACAATACTCTGCTCTCATGGATATCAAACAATTGCAAACACAACACAGGTTTATCCAAAAAAATAATAATTTGTTAAATGTTAAATACATGTATTATACACTTATTGGCACCCCTATGAATTTATATAAGAAAAATATATTTGAAGTATATTCCCAATGATTTTATTTCATGTTTTAGTACACCTGGTTGACTAGTAACAAGAAATTGTTCAACTATGAATTGATGTTTCACAGAGGTATAAATGTGAGGTAACACATAGGCCAAATTCCCTTAGTCATTCATCACAATGGGTAAAACCAAGGAATATAGCTGTGATGTGCGGCAAAAGGTTGTTGAGCTTCACAAAATGTGAAGTGGCTATAAGAAAATAGCAAAAGCATTAATTAAGAAGTGTCAGTCAACTGGAAATGTTATGTATCAACATGTAAGAGGACGTGTGTCTATATCGTCTCAACACACTGTGAAGAGGATGGTTTGAGTGGCCAAAATATCTCCAAGGATCACAGCTGGAGAATTGCAGAAGTCAGTTGCGTCTTAGGGTCAGAAAGTCTCCACAACTACAATCTGATGTTTCCTACATTACCACAAGTCGTTTGGAAGGGATTCAAGAAAAAAGCCTCTACTCTCATCCAAAACAAACTCAAGAATCTTCAGTTTGCCAGACAATACTGGATCTTCAAATGAGATCGGGTTCTATGGTCAAGTGAAACAAAAACAGAGCTTTCTCCAACATTGGTGTGTCCGGTCCACGGCGTCATCCATAACTTGTGGGAATATTCTCTTCCCCAACAGGAAATGGCAAAGAGCACAGCAAAAGCTGTCCATATAGTCCCTCCTAGGCTCCGCCCACCCCAGTCATTCTCTTTGCCGCTGAACAAGCAGCATCTCCACGGAGATGGTGAAGAGTATGTGGTGTTTAGTTGTAGTTTTTTATTCTACTATCAAGAGTTTGTTATTTTAAAATAGTGCTGGTATGTACTATTTACTCTGAAACAGAAAAAGATGAAGAGTTCTGTTTGTGAGAGGAATATGATTTTAGCAGCAGTAACTAAAATCGTTTGCTCTTTCCACATAGGACTGTTGAGATGAGATAACTTCAGTTGGGGGAAACAGTTGGCAGACTTTTCTGCTTAAGGTATGACTAGCCATATTTCTAACAAGACTGTGTAATGCTGGAAGGCTGTCATTTCCCCTCATGGGGACCGGTAAGCCATTTTCTTAGTCTCAAACAGAATAAAGGGCTTAATATGGGCTATAAAACTGGTAGACACTTTTATGGGCTAGATCGATTGCTTTATTTGGGCATTTTATACAGCTTGATGTTGAAATTCACACTTTATAAACTTTGGGGAACGTTTTTTTACGTCAGGCACTGGTTTAGACACCTTCCCAGTCAGGAAGGGCCTTCTCTGTAGTAGGCAGAGCCTCATTTTCGCGCCATTACTGCGCAGTTACTTTTGGGAGCAGGACATGCAGCTGCATGTGTGTGGGTCTGAAAGTAGTTGAAAAGGTTCCTAGAAGGCTTCATTTGGTATCGTATACCCCCCTGGGTTTGGTAAAGTCGCAGCAAAGGCTGTAGCTGGGACTGTAGAGGGGTTAAAACTGTAACCGGCTCCGGTTTCCTCATTTTAAGGGTTAAAGGTCTGAAATTTGGGGTGCAATGCTTTGAATGCTTTAAGACACTGTGGTGAAAATTTGCTTAAATTTGAACAATTCCTTCATAGTTTTTCACATATTCAGTAATAAAGTGTGCCCTGTTTATAATTTAAAGAGACAGTAACGGTTTTGTTTTAAAACGGTTTTTGTACTTTATTGACAAGTTTAAGCCTGTTTAACATGTCTGTGCCTTCAGATAAACTATGTTCTGTATGTATGGAAGCCAATGTGTCTCCCCCTTCAAAATTGTGTGATAATTGTGCCATAGCGTCCAAACAAAGTAAGGACAGTACTGCCACAGATAGTAAAGTTGCCCAAGATGATTCATCAGATGAAGGGAGTAGACATAGTTCTACATCATCTCCTTCTGTGTCTACACCAGTTTTGCCCACGCAGGAGACCCCTAGTACTTCTAGCGCGCCAATGCTTGTTACTATGCAACAATTGACGGCAGTAATGGATAACTCCATAGCAAATATTTTATCCAAAATGCCTGCATTTCAGAGAAAGCACGATTGCTCTGATTTAAACACTGTAGAGCAGGAGGGCGCTGATGATAATTGCTCTGTCATACCCTCACACCAATCTGAAGTGGCCATGAGGGAGGTTTTGTCAGATGGGGAAATTTCTGATTCAGGTAGAATTTCTAAACAGGCAGAACCTGATGTTGTGACATTTAAATTTAAATTAGAGCATCTCTGCGCACTGCTTAAGGAGGTGCTATCTACTCTGGATGATTGTGACAACCTGGTCATTCCAGAAACATTGTGCAAGATGGACAAGTTCCTAGAGGTTCCGGTGCCCCCCGACGCTTTTCCTATACCCAAGCGGGTGGCGGACATAGTGAATAAGGAGTGGGAGAAGCCCGGCATACCTTTTGTCCACCCTCCTATATTTAAGAAATTATTTCCTATGGTCGACCCCAGAAAGGACTTATGGCAGACAGTCCCTAAGGTCGAGGGGGCAGTTTCTACACTAGCCAAGCGCACTACTATTCCTATTGAGGATAATTGTGCTTTCAAAGATCCTATGGATAAAAAATTGGAGGGTTTGCTTAAAAAGATTTTTGTACAGCAAGGTTACCTCCTGCAACCTATTTCGTGCATTATTCCTGTCACTACAGCAGCGTGGTTCTGGTTCGAGGAACTAGAAAAGTCGCTTAGTAGAGAGACTCCGTATGAGGAGGTTATGGACAGAATTCACGCACTTAAGTTAGCTAATTCCTTTATTTTAGATGCCGCTTTGCAGTTAGCTAGATTAGCGGCGAAAAATTCAGGGTTTGCAACTGTGGCGCGCAGAGCGCTCTGGCTAAAGTCTTGGTCAGCGGATGCATCTTCCAAGACAAAATTGCTTAATATTCCTTTCAAGGGTAAAACCCTTTTTGGGCCAGAATTGAAAGAGATTATCTCAGACATCACTGGGGGTAAGGGCCACGCCCTCCCACAAGATAGGCCTTTCAAGGCCAAGAATAAGTCTAATTTTCGTTCCTTTCACAATTTCAGGAACGGACCGGCCTCCAACTCTGCAGCCTCTAGACAAGAGGGTAATGCTTCACAAACCAAACCAGCTTGGAAACCGATGCAAGGCTGGAACAAGGGTAAGCAGGCCAAGAAGCCTGCTGCTGCTACCAAAACAGCATGAAGGAGTAGCCCCCGATCCGGGACCGGATCTAGTAGGGGGCAGACTCTCTCTCTTCGCTCAGGCTTGGGCAAGAGATGTTCAGGATCCCTGGGCACTAGAAATAGTTTCTCAGGGTTATCTTCTGGAATTCAAGGAACTACCCCCAAGGGGAAGGTTCAACATGTCTCACTTATCTTCAAACCAAATAAAGAGACAGACATTCTTACATTGTGTAGAAGACCTGTTAAAAATGGGAGTGATACACCCAGTTCCAACCGTGGAACAAGGAATGGGGTTTTACTCAAATCTGTTTGTAGTTCCCAAAAAAGAGGGAACTTTCAGACCAATTCTGGATTTAAAGATCCTAAACAAATTTCTCAGAGTGCCATCGTTCAAAATGGAAACTATTCGAACGATTTTACCTACAATCCAGGAGGGTCAATTTATGACTACCGTGGATCTAAAGGATGCGTATCTACATATTCCTATCCACAAAGATCATCATCAGTTCCTAAGGTTCGCCTTTCTGGACAAACATTACCAGTTTGTGGCTCTCCCATTCGGGCTAGCCACTGCTCCAAGGATTTTCACAAAGGTACTCGGGCCCCTTCTAGCGGTTCTAAGACCAAGGGGCATTGCAGTGGCACCTTACTTGGACGACATTCTGATACAAGCGTCGTCTCTTTCAAACGCAAAGGCTCACACAGACATCGTTCTGGCCTTTCTCAGATCTCACGGATGGAAAGTGAACATAGAAAAAAAGTTCCATGTCTCCGTCGACAAGAGTTCCTTTCTTGGGGACAATAATAGATTCTTTAGAAATGAAGATTTTCCTTACAGATGTCAGAAAGTCAAAACTTCTAAACGCTTGTCAAGTTCTTCACTCTGTTCCACGACCTTCCATAGCTCAGTGCATGGAAGTAGTAGGGTTGATGGTTGCATCAATGGACATAGTTCCTTTTGCGTGAATTCATCTAAGACCATTACAACTGTGCATGCTGAAACAGTGGAATGGGGACTATACAAGAGACTCACTCCATTGGTGGCTAACCCAGGATCACCTGTCCCAGGGAATGAGCTTCCGCAGACCAGAGTGGGTCATCGTCACGACCGACACCAGTCTAGTGGGCTGGGGCGCGGTCTGGGACTCCATGAAAGCTCAGGGGCTATGGTCTCGGGAAGAGTCTCTTCTCCCGATAAACATTCTGGAACTGAGAGCGATATTCAATACTCTCAGGGCTTCGCCTCAACTAGCAAAGGCCAGATTCATAAGATTCCAATCAGACAACATGACGACTGTTGCTTACATCAACCATCAGGGGGGAACAAGGAGTTCCCTGGCGATGAGAGAAGTGACCAAAATCATAAAATGGGCGGAGGATCACTCCTGCCACCTATCTGCAATCCACATCCCAGGAGTGGAAAACTGGGAGGCGGATTATCTGAGTCGTCAGACATTCCATCCGGGGGAGTGGGAACTCCACCCGGAGATATTTGCCCAGTTGACTCAATTATGGGGCATTCCAGACATGGATCTGATGGCGTCTCGTCAGAACTTCAAGGTTCCTTGCTACGGGTCCAGATCCAGGGATCCCAAGGCGACTCTAGTGGATGCATTAGTAGCGCCTTGGACCTTCAACCTAGCTTATGTGTTTCCATCGTTTCCTCTCATTCCCAGGCTGGTAGCCAGGATCAAGCAGGAGAGGGCCTCTGTGATCTTGATAGCTCCTGCGTGGCCACGCAGGACTTGGTATGCAGACCTGGTGAATATGTCATCGGCTCCACCATGGAAGCTACCTTTGAGACAGGATCTTCTAGTACAAGGTCCATGCGAACATCCAAATCTAGTTTCCCTCCAGCTGACGGCTTGGAAATTGAACGCTTGATTTTATCTAAGCGTGGGTTTTCGGATTCTGTAATAGATACTCTGGTACAAGCCAGAAAACCTGTAACTAGAAAAATTTACCATAAAATATGGAAAAGATATATCTGTTGCTGTGAATCCAAGGGATTCTCATGGAGTAAGATCAAAATTCCTAGGATCCTTTCCTTTCTCCAAGTAGGTTTGGATAAGGGATTATCAGCGAGTTCTCTAAAGGGACAGATTTCTGCTTTATCTGTCTTGTTACACAAACGACTGGCAGCTGTGCCTGATGTTCAAGCTTTTGTTCAGGCTTTGGTCAGGATCAAGCCTGTTTACAGACCTTTGACTCCTCCCTGGAGTCTGAATTTAGTTGTTTCAGTTCTTCAAGGGGTTCCGTTTGAACCTCTACATTCCATAGATATCAAGATGTTATCTTGGAAAGTTCTGTTTTTGGTTGCTATTTCTTCTGCTAGAAGAGTTTCTGAGTTATCTGCTTTGCAGTGTAATCCGCCCTATCTGGTGTTCCATTCAGATAAGGTTGTTTTGCGTACTAAACCTGGTTTCTTTCCAAAGGTTGTTTCCAACAAGAATATTAACCAGGAAATAGTTGTGCCTTCTTTGTGTCCGAATCCAGTTTCAAAGAAGGAACGTTTGTTACACAATTTAGATGTAGTTCGTGCTTTAAAGTTCTATTTAGAAGCAACAAAGGATTTCAGACAAACGTCTTCTCTGTTTGTCGTTTATTCTGGCAAGAGGAGAGGTAAAAAAGCTACTGCTACCTCTCTTTTCTTTTGGCTGAAAAGCATCATCCGATTGGCTTACGAGACTGCCGGACGGCAGCCTCCTGAACGCATCACAGCTCACTCTACTAGGGCTGTGGCTTCCACTTGGGCCTTCAAGAACGAGGCTTCTGTTGATAAGATATGTAAGGCAGCGACTTGGTCTTCCCTGCACACTTTTGCCAAATTCTACAAATTTGATACTTTTGCTTCTTCGGAGGCTATTTTTGGGAGAAAGGTTTTGCAAGCTGTGGTGCCTTCTGATTAGGTAACCTGATTGGCTCCCTCCCTTCATCCGTGTCCTAAAGCTTTGGTATTGGTTCCCACAAGTTATGGATGACGCCGTGGACCGGACACACCAATGTTGGAGAAAACAGAATTTATGCTTACCTGATAAATTACTTTCTCCAATGGTGTGTCCGGTCCACGGCCCGCCCTGGTTTTTTAATCAGGTTTGATGAATTTCTTTCTTTAACTACAGTCACCACGGCACCTTATGGTTTCTCCTGTTTTTTCTCCTGTCCGTCAGTCGAATGACTGGGGTGGGCGGAGCCTAGGAGGGACTATATGGACAGCTTTTGCTGTGCTCTTTGCCATTTCCTGTTGGGGAAGAGAATATTCCCACAAGTTATGGATGACGCCGTGGACCGGACACACCGTTGGAGAAAGTAATTTATCAGGTAAGCATAAATTCTGTTTTTTTACACACACACAGAGTTGCAGTCATATGGAAAAGTAACTCATGCTTATTATTAAATATGATAGTGTCTCTTCAATGTTTTGGGGCTTTTTTTCTGCCAGAGGACCTGGACATTTTGTTAGGATACATGGCATCATGGACATCAACAGATATTAAATGAACACCTGACTGCCTCTGCCAGATTGCTTACAATTGGCTGTGGTTGGATCTTAAAGCAGTACTATGATCCAATGATCCAAAACATAAATCAAAATCAACACAAAAATTGTTTACTGACCACAAAATCAAGGCTGCTTAAGAGTTGGGGTTCTAGATGTCAGGACCCAAGATGCTGGGATCTTGGCATGTCACAGTGTCCATCACCCTCTCCGCAAAGATGGCTTAAAATTTCCCTAGCTGGGAATCTTGTCTGAGGGCATTTTATATATTGGACCCAATGTTGTATTTTATGCCTATGTGGATTAGGTAGAAACATCTCAGAAATATTTAAGAATACTTGGCCAGTTAATAAAAACTCCACTTTTCTGCCAGTATATTTTCATGTAAGATTATATCTAGATAGAAAAGATGATTGTGGTCAAGCCTTACACAATATGACAAGTTCCACTTTACTTGTGAAGAAATTAATTTATTGGAAAGTATAATTCTTATTTCTCTCATGCTCTTGTAGTGCTGGTAAGTAAACAGGCTACCCCCCCCCCATAAGAAGGAAAGGATGTAACAAAAGAAATCCCTCTTTTTAGGGGTGAGGAAGAATTGTCTGCAAGACTTTCTATCTAATATTGGCTGTAAAGTAAACACATGCAAACTTATGTAAACTGATAATGCTTTGTAAAAGTATACAATGAAAGCCAAGTCTCTGTCTTGCACAACTGTTTCACAGAAGTTTCATGATGGTTACATATTGATGAAAGTATAGTCCTAGTGTATTTTTCTCAAACCTTAACGAGACATGAAACCCAATTTTGTTCATTTGTGATTCTGATAGAGAATGCAATTTTAATCAACTTTCCAATTCACTTCTATTATCTAAATTGCTTCATTCACTTGGTATATTTTGTAGAAGAAACAGAAATGCACATGGGTGAGCCAATAGCATGAGCCATATATGTGCAACCACCAATCAGCAACTCCTGAGCCTACCTAGGTATGGTTTTTTACAAAGTATATCAGGAGAATTAAACAAATTAGATAACAGACGTAAATTGGAAAGTTGTTCAAAATGACACGCTCTATCTGAATCATGAAAGAAAGGAAAAAATGGTTTCATGTTCCTTTAAATAGTAGTGACTGCTTCTTGAGCTTATAGGTCATAGTACAAATTATCGCCTAGATTTAGAGTTTTGCGGCCAAAGGGATGCGTTAGCTACGCATGTTTTTTTTCTAGCGCTGCTTCTAAACAATGCTGGTATTTAGAGTTCTCTGAATGGCTGCGTTAGGCTCCAAAAAGGGAGCGTACAGGCATATTTACCGCCACTTCAACTCTCAATACCAGCGTTGCTTACGGTAGCGGCTAGCTGGAAAAATGTGCTCGTGCACGATTCCCCCATAGGAAACAATGGGGCAGTTTGGGCTTAAAAAAAACCTAACACCTGCAAAAAAGCAGCGTTAAGCTCCTAACGCAGCCCCATTGTTTCCTATGGGGAAACACTTTCTAAGTCTGCACCTAACACCCTAACATGTACCCCGAGTCTAAACACCCCTAACCTTACACTTATTAACCCCCTAATCTGCCGCCCCCGCTATTGCTGACCCCTGCATTATATTATTAACCCCTAATCTGCCGCTCCGTACACCTCCGCAACCTACATTATCCCTATGTACCCCTAATCTGCTGCCCCTAACATCGCCAACCCCTATATTATATTTATTAACCCCTAATCTGCCACCCCCAACGTCGCCGCTACCTACCTACACGTATTAACCCCTAATCTGCCGACCGGACCTCGCCGCCACTCTAATAGATGTATTAACCCCTAAACCGCCGCACCCAAGCCTCGCAAACCCTATAATAAATAGTATTAACCCCTAATCTGCCCTTCCTAACATCGCCGACACCTAACTTCAAGTATTAACCCCTAATCTACCGACCGGACCTCGCCGCTACTCTAATAAATGTATTAACCCCAAAAGCTAAGTCTAACCCTAACACCCCCCTAAGTTAAATATAATTTTAATCTAACAAAATAAATTAAATCTTATTAACTAAAGTATTCCTATTTAAAACTAAATACTTACCTGTAAAATAAACCCTAATATAGCTACAATATAACGAATAATTATATTGTAGCTATTTTAGGATTTATATTTATTTTACAGGCAAATGTGTATTTATTTTAACTAGGTACAATAGCTATTAAATAGTTATTTACTATTTAATAGCTACCTAGTTAAAATAATTACAAAAATACCTGTAAAATAAATCCTAACCTAAGTTACAATTAAACCTAACACCACACTATCAATAAATAAATTAAATCAATTAACTACAAGTACCTACAATTAAATAAACTAAACTAAATTACAAAAAAAGCAAACACTAAATTACAAAAAATAAAAAAAGGATTACAAGAATTTTAAGCTAATTACACCTACTCTAAGCCCCTAATAAAATAAACAAAGCCCCCCAAAATAAAACAATTCCCTACCCTAATCTAAATTAAAATAGTTAACAGCTCTATTACCTTACCAGCCCTTAAAAGGGCTTTTTGCGGGGCATGCCCCAAAGAAATCAGCTCTTTTGCCTGTAAAAAAACACAATACCACCCCCCAACATTACAACCCACCACCCACATACCCCTACTCTAACCCAAACCCCCCTTAAATAAACCTAACACTACCCCCTGAAGATCTCCCTCCTTGAGTCGTCTTCACCCAACCGGGCCGAACTCTTCATCCGATGGACCAAAAGAAGACATCTGGAGCGGCAGAAGTCTTCATCTTATCCGGGCAGAAGAGGACATCCGGACCGGCAGACATCTTCATCCAAGCGGCATCTTCTATCTTCATCCATCCGACGAGGAGCGGCTCCATCTTCAAGACCTCCGGCGCGGAACATCCTTCTTCACCGACGACTACCGACGAATGAAGGTTCCTTTAAGTGACGTCATCCAAGATGGCGTCCCTTGAATTCTGATTGGCTTAATCAGAATTAAGGTAGGAAAAATCTGATTGGCTGATTGAATCAGCCAATCAGATTCAAGTTCAATCCGATTGGCTGATCCAATCAGCCAATCAGATTGAGCTCGCATTCTATTGGCTGATCGGAACATCTTGGATGACGTCACTTAAAGGAACCTTCATTCGTCGCGTAGTCGTCGTTGAAGAAGTATGTTCCGCGCTGTAGGTCTTGAAGATGGAGCCGCTCCTCGTCGGATGGATGAAGATAGAAGATGCCGCTTGGATGAAGATGTCTGCTGGTCCGGATGTCCTCTTCTGCCCGGATAGGATGAAGACTTCTGCCGCTCCGGATGTCTTCTTTTGGTCCATCGGATGAAGAGTTCGGCCCGGTTGGGTGAAGACGACTCAAGGTAGGGAGATCTTCAGGGGGGTAGTGTTAGGTTTATTTAAGGGGGGTTTGGGTTAGAGTAGGGGTATGTGGGTGGTGGGTTGTAATGTTGGGGGGTGGCATTGTGTTTTTTTTACAGGCAAAAGAGCTGATTTCTTTGGGGCATGCCCCGCAAAAAGCCCTTTTAAGGGCTGGTAAGGTAATAGAGCTGTTAACTATTTTAATTTAGATTAGGGTAGGGAATTTTTTTATTTTGGGGGGCTTTGTTATTTTATTAGGGGGCTTAGAGTAGGTGTAATTAGCTTAAAATTCTTGTAATCTTTTTTTATTTTTTGTAATTTAGTGTTTTTTTTTTTTGTAATTTAGTTTAGTTTATTTAATTGTAGGTAATTGTAGGTAATTTATTTAATTAATTTATAGTTATAATATGATAGTGTAGTGTTAGGTTTAATTGTAACTTAGGTTAGGATTTATTTTACAGGTATTTTTGTAATTATTTTAACTAGGTAGCTATTAAATAGTAAATAACTATTTAATAGCTATTGTACCTAGTTAAAATAAATACAAAGTTGCCTGTAAAATAAATATAAATCCTAAAATAGCTACAATATAATTATTCATTATATTGTAGCTATATTAGGGTTTATTTTACAGGTAAGTATTTAGTTTTAAATAGGAATACTTTATTTAATAAGAGTTAATTTATTACGTTAGTGTATGGGTGTTAGTGTACTTTAGAGCACAGTAGTTAAGAGCTTTATAAACCGGCGTTAGGCCATAAAGCTCTTAACTACTGACTTTTTTCTGCGGATGGAGTCTTGTCGGTAGAGGCTCTACCGCTCACTTCTGCCAAGACTCTAAATACCAGCGTTAGGAAGATCCCATTGAAAAGATAGGATACGCAATTGGCATAAGGGGATCTGCGGTATGGAAAATTCGCGGCTTGGAAGTGAGCGTTAGACCCTTTCCTGGCTGACTCTAAATACCAGCGGGCGGTAAAAAGCAACGTTAGGAGCCCTTAATGCTGCTTTTGACGGCTAACGCAGAACTCTTAATCTAGGCGTAAATTTGCTAAAGATGATTTATTTTTCTAAGTCCATAATAAAGGACAGAAAGGTAATAATTATTAATGATTTCTTTAGTGGGTTTGCAGATAATAATGGTGTTCTGTGATTTGTCCACACATACTTGAGAAGCAGAGTCTGTTGATAATTCTTTAAATTCAGATACAATTAAATATATTATTTTGAACATGATTTCTTGGGTGGAACAAAAAAAAAAACATTTGTAAGAAACAAAGTAGAGTTCATGAAAGTATTATCCTGATAGGGAGTAAATCACTCAGCTCAGAAACATGTATTTTGTGGATAAAGTGACCATCAATATCCTCTTCAAAGTTTAAGGAAAAGTCTACTTTAATTTTTTTTATTGATAAAAAAGATAGATAATCCCTTCATTACCCATTTCCAAGTTTTGCATAACTAACACTTTTACATTTATCTAAGCCTCTGCAGTCTTCCCCCTTTTCTCAGTTCATTTGAAAGACATGCATTTTAGCCAATCAGTGCTCTACAGGATTGAGCACAATGTTATCTATATGACACAAATGAACGAGCACTGTCTAACTGTGATAAACTGTCAAAATGCACTGACATAAGAGGCAGCCTTCAACGGCATAGAAATCAGTTTAAGCCTATTTAGGTTTAGCTTCAACAAAGAATACCAATAGAACAAATTAAATTTGATGAACCAGATTGTAAATAAATTATGTTACTAAACCTTAAAGACCAATTTTGGGTACTGTGTATAAATGGGGTGTTTGAAATTGAACAAATTCTTTGCAGCATTTGGACATGAACATTAGGATGTAAAGCAAAGAAGACATAGTGGTGAAGTTTTTAAGTTTGTGGGGCAGAATATTCTGGAATTCAAATAACCTTAAAGGGACAGTCCAGGCCAAAATAAACTTTCATGATTCAGATAGAGCATGTAATTTTAAACAATTTTCCAATTTACTTTAATCATCAATTTTGCTTTGTTCTCTTGGTATTCTTAGTTGAAAGCTTAACCTAGGAGGTTCATATGCTAATTTCTTAGACCTCGAAGCCCACCTCTTTCAGATTGCATTTTAACAGTTTTTCACCACTAGAGGGTGTTAGTTCACGTATTTCATATAGATAACACTGTGCTCGTGCACGAGAAGTTATCTGGGAGCAGGCACTGATGGGCTAGACTGCAAGTCTGTCAAAAGAACTGAAAAAGGGGCAGTTTTCAGAGGCTTAGATACAAGATAATCACAGAGGTTAAAAGTATATTATTGTAACTGTGTTGGTTATGCAAAACTGGGAAATGGGTAATAAAGGGATTATCTATCTTTTAAAACAATAAAAATTCTGGTGTAGACTGTCCCTTTAAAGGGACATAAAATCCAAAATGTTTCCTTCATTATTCAGATAGAGAATACAATTTTAAACAACTTTCAAATGTACTTCTATTATTTAATTTGCTTCCTTTTCATGTTATTCTTTGCTGAAAGTTTTATCTAGGTAAGCTCACAAGCAGCAAAGAACCTAGGTTCCAGCTGCTGATTGGTGGCTGCATATATATACTGATTCTCATTGGCTCACCCATGTGTTCAGTTAGAAACCAGTAGTGCATTGCTGCTCCTTCAACAAAGCATACCAAGAGAATAAAACAAATTAGATAATAGAAGTCAATTAGAAAGTTGTTTAAAATGATATTCTCTATCTAAATCATGAAATAAACTTTTGGGTTTTGTGACCCTTTAATAAGTTGTTTCTCATGTTTTTAATACAGGAACTAGACAATGATCCAGTAATTTATGTTTATTTGTTTTAGAATTTAGCTAAAACATATTTGACACCATATTAAAGATCTCCATCATTATATTTAATAGAAATAAATCACCAATAGCTAGATTACGAGTTTTACGTTGTGGTGCAGTACGACTATTACAGCTGAAAAACTGGACATTGCACTGGAATGTCTGGTAAGGCATATTACGAGTTGCGGCTGAATAGCTATACCCCAAGCATTTTAGCCTGTAATGCAACATCCATTTCGCACTCAAAAAAATGAAGTTTGAGTGCAGAATTTTCCATAGCGTCATATTACAGGTTGTGCGGTCCAGCTAAAATGCTTGTAGTGCCTTCTGAGACCAGTAGTTATGGATTTTGCGAAATCGCTGACACCTTAATAAAGTGATTAACCACTAATCCGCCGCTCCCCGACACCGCTGACACTAAATAAACCTATTAACCCTAAACTGCCGGCCCCCACATCGCAAATAATAAATTGAACTATTAATCCCTACACCACCGGACCCCCACATCGCAAAATACTACATTAAACTATTAACCCCTAAACCTAACACCCCCTAACTTTAAATTAAAAGTTACAATATAACTATATTAAAATAAATAAAAACTTACCTGTGAAATAAAATTTAAAAAAAAACATTAAACTATAAATTAACCTAACATTACTATCCTAATAAAATTAAAAAATACCATTTAAAAAACCTAAATTACACATTTAAAAAAATTAAAAAAATAACATTTCAAAAACTAATAAACACTAAATTACGAAAAATAAAAAATTCTAAGATTACAAAAATAACAAACAAAATTATCAAAACTAGAAACAATTATACCTAATCTAATAGCCCTATAAAAATAAAAAAGCCCCCCAAAATAAAAATTACCCTAAATTAAACAGCTCTTGTACCTAGAAACAAAATATAAAGTCCCCTCAACAGTAAAACCCCCACCCACCCAACCTCCCAAAATAAAACACCTAAGTCTAAAAAAAAACTAAGCTACCCATTGCTCCTAAAGGGGCATTTGTATGGGCATTGCCCTTAAAAGGGCATTCAGCTATTTTACAAGCCTAAAGCCCTAATCTTAAAAAAACCACCCCCCCAAAAAACTAAAAAAATCTAACACTAACCCCAAAATATCTACTCATGGATCCTGAAGTCCGGACATCCATCTCCATCCAGGCAGCGAGAAGTCTTCATCCAGGCGGTGTGGAGTTATCCAGGACCGGCAATGACATCCTGCGTGGAGCGTCCTCTTCATATGATCACCGCCATACACTGAAGTTGAATGTAACGTACCCATTTAAAAATGGCGTACCTTGCATTTGTATTGGCTGATTTGATTCTTCAAATTCAAATCAGCCAATAGGATGAGAGCTACTGAAATCCTATTGGCTGATTTGAACAGCCAATAGGATTTCAGTAGCTCTTATCCTATTGGCTGTTCAAATCAGCCAATAGGATTTCAGTAGCTCTCACCCTATTGGCTGATTTAAATTGTAAATAATCCAATCAGCCAATAGGAATGCAATACGCAATTTTTAAACAGGTACCTTGCATTCAACTTCAGTGTACGGCGGTGATCATATGTAGAGGATACTCCTCGCAGGATATCATTGCCGGTCCTAGATAGCTCCGCTCTGCGCCACCAGGATGAAGATAGGAGACACCCCTGCGATGGATAAAGATATCCCCACCTGGATAAACACTTGTCGTCGCCTGGATGAAGACTTCTCGCCGCCTGGATGAAGATGGATGTCTGGACTTCAGATAGATATTTTTATATTCTGGGGTTAGTGTTAGTTTTTTTTGGGGGGGCGTTTTTTTTTTAAAGATTATGGCTTTGGGCTTGTAAAAGAGCTAAATGACCTTTTAAGGGCAATGCCCATTCAAATGCCCCTTTAGGGGCAATGGGTAGCTTAGGTTTTTTTAGACTTAGGTTTTTTATTTTTGGGGGTTGGTTGGTTGGGGGGTTTTACTGTTGGAAGGACTTTACATTTTTTTCTAGGTAAAAGAGCTGTTTAACTTAGGGCAATACCCTACAAAAGGCCATTTTTTTAGGGCTATTGGTAGTTTATTGTAGGTTAGGGGGTGTTTTTATTTTGGGGGGCTTTTTTATTTTTATAGGGCTATTAGAATAGGTGTAATTGTTTTTATTTTTGATAATTTTGTTTATTATTTTTTGTAATGTTAGATCTTTTTATTTTTTTCGTAGTATTAGGTTTTTTTAAATGTGTAATTTAGGTTTTTTTATTGGTAGTTTTTTATTTTATTTTATTTTATTAGAATAGTTATGTTAGGTTAACTTAGTTTTTGTTTTATTTCACAGGTAAGTTTATTTATTTTAAGATAGTTATATTGTAACTTTTAATTTAAAGTTAGGGGGTGTTAGGTTTAGGGGTTAATAGTTTAATTTAGTGTTTTGCGATGTGGGGGGGCGGAGGTTTAGGGGTTAAAAGGTTTAGTTTATTAGTTACGATGTGGGGGGCCGGTGGTTTAGGGGTTAATAGGTTTATTTAGTGTCAGCGATGTCAGGGAGTGGCCGATTAGGGGTTAATAACTTTATTTAGGTGTCGGCGATGTCGGGGGCAGAGGATTAGGGGTTAATAACTTTTATTAGTGTTGGTGATGTCTGGGAGCGGCAGATTAGGGGTTAATAACTTTATTTAGTGTCAGCTATGTTAGGGGTGGCGGATATGGGGTGTTTAGACTAAGGGTTTATGTTAGGGTGTTAGGTTTAAATGTAACTTTATTTTCCTCATGGACATCAATGGGGTTGCGTTACGGAGATTTGCCATTCCGCGATCGCAGGTGTTTTTTTCGAACACTCTCTCCCATTGATGTCTACTCGTAAACTCAGCCCTTGGCTTTTGTGCAGTATGGAGCTTAAGTACAGCACAAGGAGGTTTTTCAGTAACTCGTAATTGCAGTACTATGGAAAGTGCGGGACCGCTCATTTTATTGAGTTCTTTACGCACCGTGTTTAGCACAAAACTAGTAATCTAGGTGTGAATGAACTAAAACTCTCAAAAAGTTAACTAGGGACACACACGCTAGGCACTGTTTTCTTTTCTATTGCTACTACTATTTACTAGAGATGTGTATTCAAATTCTGTAATAAATCTGCATTCATCCGAATATTGCCAATTCATGCATTCGGTACACAACCAAATAAACGAACGGCAGCTTACACGAATTAAAGTAATAACAAATGAATGTATTAATGAAATTCGCCAAAACATTTGTTTATTCCTTATTCTTTTAACCAAAAAAAAATACATTTTTTTTTTCATGATTAAATAATTTTTATTGAGGAATTGCACGATACAATTATTTTACTGTCATAAAGGAAAACAAAAGAAAAATACAAGCAGTGCTCGGAAAGCATTTTTGTACATCTTAGACAACAATCCTCATTTTTTGTCCCTGTTAGCAACAGTTTGGGCCACTCTTTTTATATGAAAAGAGATATATGGATATTATGAAATTGAAATATAACAAAACCGTGTAAACCAAGTATTATGAGATTTACAATTTAAGGGCCAAAACCAAACCTTTTACCATTAATGCAAAGCTTATAAATGCAGCACCCTGCTCATGTATATTTTGTGTGGGAGGAGGGGATGTATACACTATGTTGAATGGGGTATAGAAATATAAGAATGGGAATTAAATAGAGGGGATATAAGCTATATTAAGGTTTTAGAAAGATTCCCCACTTTGAGTACAGGATCAGATAAATGTGTTTAACAATATTAACTATGAGGCTAATTAGTTGCGAGTAAAGTAAATTTCTAGTTCCCCATGGGATTTGTACATATGTGGGTAGCTTCGATCTTAAAAGTATTCATAGCTTCATGCTACATTTAAAGGGACCGTCTAGCATAAATTAAATATTCATTATTCAGATAGGACTTTTCATTTTAATTGACTTTCCAATTTACTTTTATCATCAAATTTGCTTTTTTCTCTTGGTATTCTTAGTTTAAACTAAACATAGGTAGGCTCATATGCTAATTTCTAAGCCTTTGAGGGCTGCCTCTTATCACATGCTTTTTAAATCTCTTTTCAACACAAAGAGACAGAAAGTACACGTGGGCCATATAGATAACACTGTGTTCAGGCACAGGGGGATATTTAAGATTTAGCACAAAACAATGCTAAATTTAAGACAATAGATAATAAACAGTCACAGTCATTTGATCAGGGGGCTGGAAGAAGGTTCTTAGATACAAGGTAATCACAGAGGTAAAAAGTATATTAATATAACTGTGTTGGTTATGCAAAAGTGGGGAATGGGTAATAAAGGGATTATCTATCTTTTAAAACAATAACAATTCTATGGTAGACTGTCCCTTTAAGCTATCTCCTTTCCCCTGCCTTGCTCTTTTCTTGTCTTCTCGGCCACTAGCCACATGGAGAGGGTCAGTATGGCGGTGGGCAATTATAGAAGAGGGACATCAATACGTTGAGGAATAGATACATTTTGCTTATAATAGGGCAGCGTAAGCGTATAAGCCACATATTCAATACAATTTATCCTTGGGACATTGTCTAGCCTGTTTCCTCACTAGGATAAATATAACGATAACATATACAAGAAAACAAAAAACATGAGACATTGGTGAATTAAATTATATGAACTGGGCTAAAGCTAACATAACCAAAACAGCATAACATATGTGAATGTCCCAACAGTGTCTTCGCCATTGTTGTGGAGCGGATGGCGGTAAGGGCAAATTGCTTTTACTATATTAGCCCCAAGATTTTGTTGTTGAGGAAGGCTGAGTCCCACTCACAATATGAAAATCTCTCCGAAAGAGACTGTTGCAGTGACTCAGGGTCGATCAGGGCCCTGTGTAGCCATGCCATTTGTGGAAGACCTCTGGTTGTGGAACCCCATCACACTAAACCCCCTACACATCCCTATGCTATTAACACCTAAACTGCCACAACCCACATTGCAATATTAACCCCTAAACTGCCACAACTCCATCTCAATAGAAACCTTCTACACTATTAACCCCTAAACTGCCACAACCCCATCACTATAAACCCCTAAACTGTTAACTCTGAAACCACCACAACCCTATCACAATAAACTGCCTAATCTATTAACCCATAAACCCCTACTCTATTAATCTAAATGGGAAAAGCGATCCTCTGGTTGTGGATCATTTTCATTATAGTTGTCTTCTGGAGTAGAAATATTGATTAGGGAGTGTGCCTGTTTTACTACCATGGAGTCCTGGGAGCTCCACAAACTCCAGTTCGGCCACGCATAATGGTGAATATCCTCCCGTCTGTAGAAAGTCTCTCTGAGTGCCAGATAGATCCTTAGAGGTAATCCTTGTTTTCAGTGATTATCTTGAGTCTGAGGTTTCTGCAGGAAGGCTATGCAGGGTCTTCGACATTGCCCCTCTGTATAGTGGCTTGAGTGATATCACGGAGGCAGTCTCCGAGTGCAGAGGATTCCCCTGCCAGGGGTCTGTGTCAGGTGAATTTGTTACCATCGTGCCCTCACTAGTTGTAGTTACTGTGCTTATGGTAGTCAAACGGCTCAATAGATAGTCCAATGGAGCATTATCTATGAGGAGTTGACACCGTTCTTTGAATCTGGTCATGTAGATACTTAGGCTTTTAGGACTGCTTTCCATGCAGTAGACATTTTAGCTGCAGGTTAATTAAGGCCTTTTGCGTTGATTCGCCTTGCGTAACTGTTATCTTCTACTTTGCACTTGTGTCCCCTCTTGCATGAGAGTGGTATAGATAGGGTCTGTTACGAGATGTTTGGTGTTGGCAGAATACCTTGTAATACAGAGGGGGGTTGCGTTGCTTACCGTGAGCCACCGCTCTAGGCCTCTTCTGTCTAATCCTGAATCAAGAATACAGCGTAGGTGAAGGTATATAACACACTACTATGTGCTGAAGCCCAGTAGTGGTCAAGGAAGGTGATTTTTTCAGTGGGTTTTCAGCTGGAGCTTTAGGAGTGTGCTACTGACCAGGATTGCAGCTAAGACACGCCCCACATTTTTAACCCCTAAACTGCCACAAACCCCATCACACTAAACCCCCTACACATCCCTATGCTATTAACACCTAAACTGCCACAACCCACATTGCAATATTAACCCCTAAACTGCCACAACTCCATCTCAATAGAAACCTTCTACACTATTAACCCCTAAACTGCCACAACCCCATCACTATAAACCCCTAAACTGTTAACTCTGAAACCACCACAACCCTATCACAATAAACTGCCTAATCTATTAACCCATAAACCCCTACTCTATTAATCTAAATGGGAAAAGCGATCCTCTTATTTTTTTGATTCTCAGTAATGCCAATGGGGTCCTCTTCTGGGCTCCTCTTCTCCGGCTCCTCAGCAGCAGGACTTCATCTGCTTTGTTCCTCTTCATGCTGTCCCCTGCAGCACATTGATTCTTGGCTGACAGTTCCCCATTTTATAGGGGTGTCCTGGCAGTTCTATTGGCTGATTTTAAATTTAATTTCAAATCAGCCAATAGAAGGATCTTCTTTTTTTTAAAATAATCAGCCAATAGGAAAAAGAAGAGACCCCATTTCAGAGGTCAAATCTGAATATATTTCTAAAGAAGAAGAAGAAGCCCTAAACACATACTTCCTAGGTTGAGAGATACCTTTTGCTATTATTTTTTTGACTGGGAGTGGCTAAAGTTTGAGGACTCATGGCTTCAATCAAACTCTCAAAGAGCCTGTTTTGGTAGATTTCAAAGAAGACACTTGGTTTCAATCAAAACTAAAGACATTACTAGAGTATTAAAACGATCCTGAGGAAATTAAGTTAAAAATGTTTTGACAACCCCTGACTGTCCTTTGACATCCCTTGGAGCACTACAGAGGAATCCCTCTGCTAATGATTTACATAAGTGACACATTTCTGGCAACTTTGTTAGCCTGATAAAATTATAACTAATAATACACAATATAGCCTAGAAAATAGATGTAATCAATGATCATTAAGGCTATTTCTATCAATTTATACTCTGTCCTAGATATAATTATTATGTACCCTGATCTAAAGACTTATTTACTGGCTACTGACCTCTGGAACTGAACTATTGACTATTACTTTGCCTACTCCCTTTCCTGGGACCTTTGTCTTCTGATGGTTACCCTGGTATTGTACTTAAAGGGACAGTAAAGTCAAAATTAAACGTATATGCATTGGATAGAGCATGACATTTTAAACAACTTTCCAATTTATTTATATTATCAATTTTGCTTAGTTCTCTTGGTATCCTTTGTTAAAGAGTAACCATAGGTGAGCTCAGGAGTGTACATGTGTCTTTAGCCATCTGGCAGCAGTGTTTGCAACAATGTTTATAGCAATGGTATACATAGTTGCAAACACAGCTGCCATGTAATGCTACAGACACTCTGTGCCAGAAGAGTTTGCAACTATGTATATAGAAATTTAAGCATTTCTGCAAACACTTGCCCGATGGCTAAGAAGACGTGCATGCTTCTGAGCTCACCTAGGATTACTCTTTAACAAAGGATACCAGAAGAACTAAGCAAAATTGATAATAGAAATAAATTGGAAAGTTGTTTAAAATTGCATGCTCTATCTTAATCAGGAAAGTTTAATTTTGACTCTACTATCCCTTTAAGCTGAATACTGAAAGCAATCTCCTACTTCTGTATTCGTCAGTGAACAAAACTGCCAATTGCACATCCTTAATGACTACTCTCCTGGATTAACCTGTGTGCTGACATTTCATAGAATGCAATTAAAGAGATATGAAACCCATTTTTTTTCTTTTATTTTACATTTAGCCACCAATCAGCAAGCGCTACCCAGGTGCTGAACCAAAAATGAGCTGGCTCCTAAGTGTACATTCCTGCTTTTCAAAACAGATACCAAGAGAACAAAGAAAAATTGATAATAGGTGTAAATTAGAAAGTTGCTAAAAAATTGCATCTGAACCATGAAAGAAAAGAAAATTGTGTTTCATATCCCTTTAATGAAGTTTATTGCATTAGACAAGATTGATTTTGTCAGATTCCCAAAATGTGTCATTTTATGTTCCTACACATGAGTTAAACTCAGAATTACAATAATGTTATGCAATAAGTTCTAAGGTGATTTACTTATATGGCAAAAAAATTTGAAGTGCTGTATTTTGTGGTTGTGCAGTCATCTCTGCCACACCCTGATCTCCACCAATGGCATTGCAACATACTTTATGGGTGATATCACAAACATAATCAATTCATGATTGAGCGCCTCACTGATCCCATGAAACGGTTACAAAAATTACATCACTAAAACAATTATTTACACAAATTCAGTAAATCAAAAACATAGATGACGCTATAAAACTTCTACTATCGCCAACCCCACAGGCCACACAGAGAGGGCACCGTCAGCACAGTCAACCAGCTGCCGCACCACCAATCCTGCAAAGAAGGCACACCCTGCATCGACTTTAATTCTATACTGTATGGGGGACAGCCTGAGCACACTCCGTGCAGCCCATGGGGAACGCAACTTAGAAGCTTATCGGCTGCACCTACAACTGCGAGGGAGTTAGGAAGTACAATGTGGTTGGGGGTGCGGGATCCCAGAATTTAGATGCAGGACTGAATTTTGGAGGCACCTGAAAAGATCAAGCTCTGCATTAAATAATCTTAGTAGGCTGTGTGGTCTCCCCTCCTCTCTACCGGACCTCTTCTTTGCGCTGTCTGCAAAGAGGGGAATCCCTCAGTAAGAAGAACGGATCATTGATCGTAAAACTAAACTTCAGAAACACAGATATAAAAGAAAACTGATTGTACTACTTATTAGTGGACAAAAATTACAATTGAATACAAAGGACTTTTCAGCATACTTATTTATTTTGATACTGTTGATATAAGTGATTGAATATATTTTTTAACAGAAATTTTATAACTATTTTTGAACTGATATTTTTTTTACAAGGATCCTTGTTAACATATTAATTAATCTAAATAAAGCTTTTGACACTAATCTATAGTGGCACGCACACACCACAGATTGTTTTTGTACCAAGTAAGACTTGCCACGCTTCTTCTCAGTGACTCCAGTGACGGTGCAGCGCTCCACCTTCAAGGCGGTGCTCAATCTTCACCACTTCAACGCTGCTACTCCTACAAGCTGTTAGACTGCAATAGTGAGTGGGCGAGTGAAAATTTTGAGCCCTGATATATAAGTATAGATATATATATATATATATATATATATATATATATATGAATATCTATTTAAAATTACTTATTCTGTAATTCTGTAATGTGCAGAACATTGGAATGTGAAATATTTACAGTAGAAACACAGCATAACAATTTATTAAATATGAATATTGCATAAATATGCTTTTACATGTTTTCATCTACATACTGCAAAGGGCTCCAATGCATATATATATATATATATATATATATATATATATATATATATTCTTTTATATATATATATATATATATATATATATGTATACCTGTTTATACTGTGTATATATATATATATATATATATATATATACTTATGTATTTATCTGAATATATGTGTATATATGTCTGTAAATACATATATACACATATAAATTAATATGTACAAACATATAAACATATATATATATATATATATATATATATATATATATATATATATATATATATATATATATATAGCCATGGTCAAAAATATTGGAACCCCTGCATTTCTATCAGATGATGCACCACTTCACCCAGAAAATTGTTGCAATTACAAATGTTTAGACATTCTCATGTTTATTTCTTTTGTTTGTATTGGTATGACACAAAAAAAGTAGAGGAAAAAAAAGCCAAATCTGACACAATCATACAAAACTCCATGGACTGGACAAAATTATTGGCACCTTCTCAAAATTGTAAGAAATAATTGCATTCCAAGTTTGTGATGCTCCTGTAATTTGTAATTAAACTCACCTGTATCTATTAACAGGTGCTGACAATATAGAAATCACACCGGCAACCAGTTAAAATGGTGAAAAATGTACTCAACCTTTCTGTTGTGTGGCTCTGTGTGTCACACTGAGCATAGAGAAGAAAAAGTCTGAGGATTTGAGAACAAAAATTGGGGAAAAGCATGGATAATCTCAAGGTTACAAGTCCATCTCCAGGGATCTTAAAGGAACAGTCTACCATAGAATTGTTATTGTTTTAAAAGATAGATAATCCCTTTATTACCCATTCCCCAGTTTTGCATAACCAACACAGTTATATTAATATGTTTTACCTCTGTGATTACCTTGTATCTAAGAACCTTCTTCCAGCCGCCTGATCACATGACTGTGACTGTTTATTATCTATTGTCTTAAATTTAGCATTGTTTTGTGCTAAATCTTAAATAACCCCCTGTGCCTGAACTCGGTGTTATCTATATGGCCCACGTGTACTTTCTGTCTCTTTGTGTTGAAAAGAGATTTAAAAAGCCTGTGATAAGAGGCAGCCCTCAAAGGCTTAGAAATTAGCTTATGAGTCTACCTATGTTTAGTTTAAACTAAGAATACCAAGAGAAAAAAGCAAATTTGATGATAAAAGTAAATTGGAAAGTTGATTAAAATTAAAAGTCCTATCTGAATAATGAAAGTTTAATTTATACTAGGCTGTCCCTTTAATGTTCCTGTGTCCACTGTGCGCATTATTGTCAAGAGGTTTACAGCCCATGGCACTGTAGCTAATCTCACTGGATGTTGATGAAAGAGAAAAAAGGATCAAAGATTGCAATGAAGGATTGTTTGAATGGTGGATAAACGACCTTGATCAACTTCCAGAGAAATTCAAGCTGACCTTCAGGCATAGGGTACAAATGTTTCAGCTCGCACTATACATCGCCATCTGAATGAAAAGGTATACTATGGTAGGAGACCCAGGAGGACCCCACTGCTGACACAGAAACATAAAAAAGCCATATTTGAGTTTGCCAAAACTTACCTGAGGAAGCCAAAATCCTTTTGGGAGAATGTGCTGTGGACAGACAAAACAAAATTACAGCTTTTTGTTAAAGACCATCATTCTACTGTATTCAGAAAAAGAAATAAGGCTTTTAAAGAAAAGAATGCAGTCCATACAGTCAAACATGGTGAGGTTCATTGATGTTTTGGGGTTGCTTTACTGCTTCAGGCACTGGATGTCTTGACTGTGTACATGGCCTTATGAAATCTAAAGACTACCAAAGAATTCTGTGGTGCAATATAGGGCCGAGTGTTAGAAAGTTGGCTCTCTGTCAGAGGTCATGGGTCTTACAGCAGTACAATGACCCAAAGCACATGTCAAAAAGCACCCAGAAATGGTTTAAGACAAAGCGCTGGAGAGTACTGAACTGGCCAGCAATGAATCAAGATCTCAATCCCATAGAGCACCTGTGGAGAGATCTCAAAACAGCAGTTTTGAAAAGGAACCCTTTCAATCTGAGAGACCTGGAGGAGCTAGCGAAAGAAGAGTGGTCCAAAATTCCAGTAGAGAGGTGTAAGAAACTCATTGATGGTTACAGGAAGCAATTGATTTCAGTTATTTTTTCCAAGGGGTGTGCTACCAAATATTAAATTGAGGGTGCCAGGGGTGCCAATATTTTTGGCCATGACTGTATATATATATATATATATATATATATATATATAACATATACATATTTTCACGTGTATGTATGTATCTCTAGGTTAAAGCCCTTTGCCTGATATTTTTTTCTAACACCTGAGACCTCATATCTTTGAGCCCTTATAACTTTTGTGTGCAATATTTTTTTTTAATAATTTTTTTTATAAAATTATGTTATGAGTGTAAGTGTACTTTGTAATGTATTTTTGATGTGTTTTGTGCAACTTTTTGTTTTGCTCTGAGGACACAGTAATTATTCTAGCGTAAATTGCAATTGCGCTCAAGTGATCGTGTTTACTTTCAACTTGGAATACCAGCGGTAAACCTGAAGATCGTAAACACCCGCAATAAACCCGGTATCGCTTGCACAAAACTGTATGCCCTCCACTCGTAATCTAGTTCTTTGCCTGTAGTTGTCCTTGACACTAAAAAGTAGAGAAACGCTGGTTTAAGAACGTTGCAGGGATTAAAACAAAACCACTGCAAACTAGACGAGTTAAGAACTGTTTTTTCACACAGTTTATTCCTTAAAGGGACAATCAACACTAATAATCATTGAATCAATTAAAAACTAATGTATAATTTAAATCTCAATGCAGCCTGCTATGCTTATCCATCCTTATGTGTTATCGTTGAAACATCTCACTGTTATTCGTCTTTTTTCAAATACAAATGGCCTCCAAACTCCTCCCCCTCTCTTCCTTCATTCAAATTTATTTTTTTATTTTTTTCGTCCTGAGTCTGTGCACGATATTGAGCGTGACGTCACTATGCCAGTGAGTGCTGCATGCTCAGTATCGCTATACTCACTACTTGAAAGAGGAAGTGCAGGGGAAAGTTTTAGGAAGCGCTCCAGTATTATATTGTAGTACTTCCCGCTATACACAGTGCTCTATAAAGCTAGAATTAGTATTAATTGATAACTTTGTATATCCATGTGGAATGTAAGTGTTTTTTGGCCAATTGAGATATAATTATGCTATATTAACAACAAAATTATGTTTATGTATTGATTGATAAATGTCAATACGATTTGCAAATAAAAAATGTATGTATGTGAAAAGCACTGAGCTAAGCGTGCAGTCTTCAGATGCTTATATACAAGGTAATCACATATCTAAGATATATATCAATATAAGTGTGTTGGTTATGCTAAACTGTGGAATGAGTAATAAAGGTATTATTTTTTTTTGGTTTTTGGTATACACAGTACCTTTAATAAGTTGATTACCCATTCCCCAACCTTGCATAATTAAAAAACTAAATTTGCACTTCTAGTCCATTAAATAAAAAAAAATGACAGGAATGACACGACAGTGGTTGCTCGCAATTGGAATATTTAGTGATTGCATAGATGAGATGGTTCCAAAAATTGTAGAAACACATAAATCAGGAAAATATTGTTTATGTTCACTTCATTTCACACCATCCGATTATTTTACAAATGGTCTTCAAATGTGTTTATATAAACATGCAATACCAAATATATTTGGTAATAATTTAACAAAGAAAATTCAAGTAATCAATCAATTGATTCAATCAACAACAACCACTCAAACTGCATCAAAAAACATAATAGTTTCATTGAGTAATAACCAAGTTGTTGAAAATGTGATAGATAATGTTGAAAATACAGCAGCTCAAAATTATATGGGTGTATCAATAATATATTGTCAGTCGTGTGGTCATCATATTAACACGATGTACTCTGATGCTTCAACTAATACTGACTACTTTACAGAAGATAAACAAACAGAATTTGATATTTTTCATGGAACAGTAAGCTCGTTCACACAAATGAAAGCTTTATTTTAGAAGAAACACGCATTAACCTCTAGTGTAGGCAACAAATGACATATATTCAACATTGGAGAGCACTTTTATTGATGAACAATATGACGAAAATACAGCCGTAGATAACCAAATATCTTTTATGTCACCCATTTTTCCATCTTCTCCCATTGGACAATTTGAAGAACCTATGATGGATGTAACCAACTAAATTGAACATTTGAATTCAACTACAACAACTATCAATGAAGTTGAAAACTCTATTTTGAAGGACCCAAATTACAGCCCTGATAGGAGTATTGAAACGGTGGATGAGACACTTATTATTGAAACTAAAACTTTCTAAGATACATGAAAATAAATATTTGGTTTTTGAAAGTTGCCTTGATGAACTTATTAAATTGTTACCATGCAGATACACAGATTGTACTGCACCTATAATACATATTAATAAGAGAACACTTGGCAGTCTTCTAATTGTATCTGGTGAATATTTGACAGGACATGAAACCAACTTATGGCGTAGTCAGCCTACAATTGGTCAAATGCCAATTGGTAATTTGCTGTATTCAGCCGCAATCTTATTTAGTGACAATCACTTTGCAAAAATTTAAGAATTTTCTAATTATATTGGATTACAAGCCATTAGCAAGCAAACCTTCTACAAATTGCAAAAAAATACCTTTTCCCAATAATAGATATGCATTGGATTCAGGATAGAGAGCATAACTTGAGCAGTATGACATTGTGTGGTGACGGTCAATGTGATAGCCCCAGTTTACAGTGCAAAGTACTGTACTTATACATTTATTGAAGATTAATCAAAAACAATTATTGAATTTAATGTAGTACAAGTTACTGAAGCATAGTCCTCTGTCACTATGGAGTCTAAAGCCTTCAGACGAAGCCTTAATAACATTATCAATGATGAAATAGTTATTCTCCAGGTAGCCACAGATAGACACATAAGTATACGCAAAATTTTACTTGAAGAGTATCCATTTATCAAACATCAGTTTGATATTCGGCATTTTGGAAAGAACATTCGTAAAAAAAACTAAATTCCTTGAGCAAAAGGAAAAACTGTCGTTCACTGTCTTCGTGGGTCCCGCCTTTAGTAAATCATCTGTGGTCTTCTAGCTTACAGTACAAAGGAGATGAAGAGAGGATGAAGGAAATATGGAGATCCTCACTGTACCATGTAATTAATATTCATTCATGGGATGATGGTAATCTTATTCATGAGTGTTCACATTTAGTAATGGATCCAGAAGAAGAGCGGGAAAGACCTTGGCTAGACAAAAAGATTAAGGCTTTTGAAGTTCTACAGGAAGTAGTCTGCAATCCTAAAATGGACAAAGATTTTTAACATCTTTCTCAATTTTGCCATACTGGTTCTATAGAGGTGTTTCACAGCCTTGATTTAAAATACAGGCCAAAGCGTGGGCATTTTCAAATTGGTGCCATGGAGGCACGTACTAAACTAGCTGTCCTTGCACATAATAATAATATACAGAAAGAATTCAAGAATGCATCAAAAAACAAAATAGCAAGAGTGTCTACTTTGGTGAACTTAAATTCAAGACTGTCTTTCCAAAATCAAAAAATGAATGGCAACTATGACCTATATATGAGGCCATGAAAATGGAACATTTATTTCCAATGCTATCAGATGTGCTACGTCTCGCTTCTGGTGTAATTGCCATTAGTTGGGAATCGAGGAATGATTCACTTCCAGAAAATATTGCAAGTAAACCACGACCAAGTAAAGCCTTGTTATTGCAAAATAAGAAATCTAGATTCTAATAAAAAAATGCCTTTTCAATTTATAATAATCAGTCATAGTTTAAAAATTTTAAAAATTAGGAAAATTTGTCTTTTAAAGTGTAATTTCATATTGATTTCATTATATGTTTATAAGTAATTGTGGTATTTTTTTTATTTAAATTAATGTTATTTGTTTATACACATGAACATTCTAATTTGTATAAACAAAAATTGGAGGTTTAAAAATATAATTTTCTGTAGAATGTCTTCTCTATATTTTTTTTTAAAATCAATTACTTATAATATAAAGATCGATTCATATATATGTGTGTGTATGATTTTGATCTATTACAGTTTATTACAGCGTTACAAAAAATGAGAATATTGAAGTGCATAAGTATAGCTTATAAGTAATATATTTAAACAAAAGAGAACTTTACAAATAATAATAGATGTTAAAAACAAAAAATGAAATATAATGTACGTTAACATTTATTTATATCCCACAATCACCAGCTCTGTTCAAGTTGTTATTTAGTAGACTAGCTCCAAAATCATAAAATTCATAAAGCAAGTCACGGTCGGCAAGCTTTTCTGAAACATAGTCTCCGATAGCTATGCATTCCATTGTGTCCATTTTAGATGATATTTCTGGAACCTCAAAGCAGCATAAAGATTCAACTTCGGTTGGCATCGGTTTGCAAAAACCACAAAAACACCATTCAGTGTTCCCTAAACAGCTAGGTTGGTGACAATGGTACATTAGTTTGTTGAGTATTATCCTCTGAACTACCTTCTGAAGAATGCCTTATAGGGTCCCAACGGTGGGTTTCAAGTACATTGAACGGCAATGTTCTAGCAAGCCTCCTCTAATTCATTTCTTGTCTCTGTAGAACAATAAAAATAATAATTATAAATATTTATTTTTCGATTAACGAAATCAACAATACTAATTTTTTTCTATATTTAAATTCCCGCCCCAAAAATTTCATTTCTAAAATATTTATTTTCTATGCATGAAAATTGTAATAATTATATTAGTGTCAATTAAAGAATTCTTTAAAAAATAACAATTATAAAGAAAATAAAAATGACCATTCTTTCAATTTCCACTGCAGTCATATTACAGACAGTCCGTTTTCTTTTTTTGCTTGTTGACATGGTCCAAAAAATATTATATTGTCTAAACAAAATAAGTTATAAAAAAAAAATATAATATAATATAAATAGTACAGGAATACATTGTTCATTTTCTGCAAATTAGACTCAGTTTAATACACAGAAGGGTTAGTTACAACATTTGGCCCCACAAACAATTTTTTTTTTAAATGTTGGCCATATGCTCTCTCTCTCTTTCCCCCCTCTCTTTTGCTCTCTCTCCCCCCCTCTCTTTTGTTGTCTTTCTCCCTATTTTGCTGTCTCTCTCCCTCTTTTGCTCTCTCTCTCCCTCTCTTTTGCTCTCTCTCTCCCCCCTCTCTTTTGCGCTCTTTCCCCTCTCCCTTTTGCGCTCTCTCCCCCTCTCTTTTGTGCTCTCCCCCCCCTCTTTTGCTCTCTCTTTCTCCCCTCTCTTTTGCTCTCTCTCTCCCCCTCTCTTTTGCTCTCTCTTTCTCCCCTCTCTTTTCCCCCTCTCTTTTGCTCTCTCTCTCCCCCCCTCTCTTTTGCTCTCTCTCCCCCCTCTCTTTTGCTGTCTCTCTCCCTCTTTTGTTGTCTTTCTCCCTCTTTTGCTGTCTCTCTCCCTCTCTTTTGCTCGCTCTCCCCGCTCTCTTTTGCTCGCTCTCTCTCCCCCCCTCTTTTGCTCTCTCTCCCCCCTCCTCTCTTTTGCTGTTTCTCTCCCTATTTTGCTCTCTCTCTCCCCCTCTCTTTTGCTCTCTCTCTCCCCCTCTCTCTTTTGCGCTCTCTCCCCCCCTCTCTTTTGCGCTCTCTCCCCCCTCTCTTTTGCGCTCTCTCCCCCCTCTCTTTTGAGCTCTCCTCCCCTCTCTTTTGTGCTCTCCACCCTCTCTTTTGTGCTCTCTCCATCCTCTTTTGTGCTCTCTCCCCCTCTCTTTTGTGCACTCTCCCTCCTCTCTTTTGTGCACTCTCCCCCCTCTCTTTTGTGCTATCTCCCCCCTCTCTTTTGTGCTATCTCCCCCCTCTCTTTTGTGCTATCTCCCCCCTCTCCTTTGCTCACTCTCCCCCCTCTCTTTATCCCCCTCTTCTGCTCTCACTATCCCCTTCTTTTTAGAGCTCTCTGTCTTCTTATGATTCACTCACTGTGCACAGCCACACACCCGGCACCTGGCCCCGCCCAGCCCCGCCCGCATCATGCTCGGCCACGCCCGGCCACGCCTATGTCACGACCGGTCACGTCCACGCCACGTCTGGGCCCCGCCCACACCACGCCCGCCGGTCACGCCCACTCCACCACACGCGACGCCGGGGGAAGACAGTTAGAAGGCCAGGTGTGTTTGTCCTCGTTGTCTCTACTGCGCATGACGGCTTCAGACAAACACACTTGGCCTTTTATAATATAGGATATGTGCTGTGTAGCACATACATAAATCCTGAGGCAATTTTTTTTTTTTTTAAACTAATTTTTTTTTTTTCTATACATAATTCCAGAACAAATGTATTTTTTTTTAAACTAAAATATTATGTGCTGTGTAGCACATACATAAGTACAGAGCTTTTTTTTTTTTTTAAACTAAAATATTGAGTAAAATATTATGAGCTGTGTAGCACATACATAAGTACAGAGCAAGACCTTTCTATACATATAAGTCCAGACCCATTTTTTTTTTTTTTAAACTAAAATATTATGTGCTGTGTAGCAAGTTCTGTGTAGCACAGATAACTCCGGAGCTTTCAATGGAGTGTGTTGGAGTGTGTTGCGCAGTTTTAAGTTTTGTTAGGCTCGCAACGCTTTGAAATGGTAGTCACGCGACTACTCACGCCGGTGTGTATTGATCTCGCGCTGCGATGGTGCGAGGGTGCGCGTGCACGTGCGGGCAAGTCATTTGTGGAGGGTGTGCATGCGCGTGCGGCCAAGTTAGGTGTCTATTCATCTGGCGCTGCGTGCGCGTGCGGGCAAGTTCTGTGTGTGGGTGCGATGGTGCGAGGGTACGCGTGCGCGTGCGGGCAAGTCATTTGTGGAGGGTGCGCATGCGGCCAAGTTAGGTGTCTATTCATCTGGCGCTGCGTGCGCGTGCGGGCAAGTTCTGTGTGTGGGTGCGAGGGTGCGCATGCGGCCAAGTTAATAATAGGCTGTGTGTGGGTGCGAGGGTGCGCATGCGCGTGCGTGGGCGGCCAAGTTAATTTTTGTGGGTATAATAGGCTGTGTGTGGGTGTGAGGGTGCGGGTTTGTGTGTTAAGGGTTGCTGTGTGTGGGTGCGAGGGTGCGCGTGAGGCCAAGTTTGCGGGTGTGTGGATGTGTGAGCTGTTAGCTGTGCGCGCGAGGTGTCTGGGATCTAAGGCCAAGTGTGTTTGTCTCTACTGCGGCTGCGCATGACGGCTTCAGACAAACACACTTGGCCTTTTATAATATAGGATATATATATATGTGTGTGTGTTTATGTATGTTTGTAATTGAATGTTTATAAATTTGTGTGTTTATCTATTTATGCATGTGTATATGTATGTGTGCGTATTTATGCATGTGTATATGTATTTTTGTCAGTATCTGTGTATGTGAATATGTATGCATGTAATATTATTTCTTTGTGAATCTGTGAATGTATGTGTGTGTTTTTGTTTGTGTAATTCAGTGTTAATTTTGTCGACTAAAATTAGATTAAAATGACTATAAAACTAAAGAAATTCTGATGACTAAAATACGACTAAAACTAAAATGACATTTTAGTCAAAAGACTATGACTAAAACTAAATCAAAATGACATTTTAGTCAAAAGACTATGACTAAAACTAAATCAAAATGACATTTTAGTCAAAAGACTATGACTAAAACTAAATCAAAATTTGCTGACAAAAACATTTTATGCAAGGTGTTATAATCAATCCATATCCAATTACTTCTCTTTTGTAAAATTTACGAAACTTAATTTTATTAAATTTTAAGATAAATAAAGACATGTTATATACCACAACAGTTAAATCTGTTATATCTGTATTGCATGTTCAAACCTTAAAGGGACATTAAACACTTTGAGATAGTAATATAAAATGATAAATTGTATATATAAAAAAACTCTGCAATATACTTTCATTATTTATTTTTTCCTATTTGCCTGTAATTCCATTCTGAAATTGTGAGCTTTTCAGTTCCTAGAAATGGAAGTGCAGAACACTGTTAAATCCAGCACAACCATTGGCTGCACACTCTAATGACCTATGTATAACTGTCCCTAATTGGCCACAGCAGAGAAGGTAACACAAGTTACAACATGGCAGCTCCCAGTGTTTTATAGACACTAAAACTTTACACTTATTTTGTCACTTATTAAACAACTAATGAAACTTTAAAAAATACATCTACATGTTAGTCATGGACTAATCTTTTCTTTGAATGCATCATTCTATCTAGCATGTATTTAGTGTTTAATGTCCCTTTAATACCACAAATAAAAACAGGTTAATAAACCTTTACTCCAGGAGTATATAATGAGTTTGGAAGTTCTAGAGCAGTGCTAATATCTTTGCCGAAAATTTTACGAATCTGTGAACAATCAACTTATTCCTCCTATAGAAATAAGCATAATCCACAAATATGGGTTTGTTATGCTGTGCCTGTGCTAGCTGCAGAAACTTTTTGTTGTGTTGAGTTACTTGATACTTGTTTTAATTATTAACAGAGAACTGTTAAAGTTTTTATTTTAGGTAATATGTGCAATACAGCCAATACAGTTTACAGTTTTGTTTTTTTATATTTTAAAGTTGCACTTCTGTTTGTTTATGAAACTTGGTTTTATTTCATTTTAAGTTTAATAAAGATGTTACATATCACAACGGCTAAATCTGTGTCTGTATTGCATGTTTAAACCTTAATACCATAAATATTAACAGGTGTTATGTTTACTCCTGGAGTATATAATCAGTTTGCAAATTATAGAGAAATGCTTAAATAATGCATTACACTTTAACTAAACCCCTTAGATTTTAGTCAACTAAAATCTACTGGAGATTCAGTCGACTAAATCTAGACTAAAACTAAAACAATTCAGATGACTAAAATACGACTAAAACTAAAATGGCATTTTAGTCAAAAGACTAAAACTAAGACTAAATTGAAATTTGCCATCAAAATTAACACTGGTGTAATTATATATATATGTGTAAGTGTATGAGTACATGTGAGAGTGTGTGTTTGTGTCTATATAGGTATGTGTGTATATGTGTATGTATGTGTACGTGTGTGTGTATATATATATATATATATATATATATATATATAGTATATATATACACATATATCTATATATAAATATATATATAAATGTGTATTCTTGAGTGTGCATATGTATGTTGGTGTATGTCTGCATTTGTGGTTGTTTGTGTTTTCGTGGTTATAAATGTATGGGTTTATATCTTATTATCATCATTATTATATAGAAGTGTGTGTGTGTATGTATGTTGGAAATTGAATGTTTATAAGTATGTATGTTTCTGTATCTATAAGTGTGTATATGTATGTGTGTATGTATGCATTTGTATATGTATGTGTGTCTGTTTCTGTGTATTTTTATGTCTGTGTGAATCTTTTAATATATGTGTGTTTTTCTGTGTGTAGTTATATATGTGTCTAAGTGCAAGAGTACACGTGAGAGTGTGTGATTGTGCCGATGTAGGTTTGTGTGTGTATATGTGTATATATGTGTACTTGTATAAATGTTTATGTATTTGTATGGTTGTGTGTATATATAAATATACTGTATATAGATATATATGTATATATATGTATGTGTATATGCATTTGTGTGCGTGTGTATATGTATGTGGATCTAAGAATGTATTAGTGTTAGAGTGTGTATGCATCTTTATATGTTTGTGTGTGTGTGTATCTGTGTATCTATAGGTATTTGTGTGTTTAAGTTGTTGTGTATCCATTTCTGTATATGTGGGTATGCTTATTTATTTATTTTAACTTCATCCTATTACATATCAATAAAACAATCTTAATTTATTAAAAATTAAAAACATAATTATTTATTGTTTCAGTTTTGTAGGTGCTAGATTGCTTTATAAAGTATTAATGGATTAAATAGTATTATTTATATTACTCCTTATAAATGAAGAGTAATGTGTGAACATACATGCTCTGTTTTTAAAAAAAATAAAGTCAATTATATTAAAGCCCAAAAAATAAAGTTTAATTTCATGTTAACATATAAAAATATAATACTAATTTCATGATCTGTAATTAAATTTTAGATTCTTTACATGTAAGCATTGTGTGAAATATGCCTCAAGTCAGATGTAAATTAATTAATGTATGATTAGAGGTCATTAAATGTATCAACAACACTAAGCTACAAGTAATTGCAATAAAATATAATGTAATTCTATTTTTAAATTATTTAGATGTTATCAAATCATATTAATTTTTTAAAACTATATTCTAAATAAATGAATATCTAAAATAAAAAAAATGTCACCAATGCACCGTTTCAAAATTCAATATTAAAATACAATAAATAATAACTCAATGTTTTTTTGTTTTTTTTTAAAGTATATTATTAAATAACGAAGATTTGCAGTGTGTACTCTTAATTTCGGCACTTGCCTAAATTGGTGCCGTTATGTGCAATCTGTTTACGCAGGTACTACCCCATAATATGTTTTTAGCTTTGAATAAAGGTTCCGGGGAAAGCAAATGCCTAGGGAGAAAAAGTGCATGCGCAATTTATGGACGCGCATGCGCAATCGGCGGACACGTTCCCATAAATTTTACAGTGGAGACGGTTTTAATTGGGTGTGATTGAATACTAGGATTGGAGAAGAAATGATGGGGAGGAGATTCACGGCCATTTTAAACGGTCACAATACACTTTCAATTGCAGGATAAGTCACAGAAGACGGAGTCTGAATTGTGAAGCAGTGATACGCTTCGTTTCATATGGGGGCAATGAAATTCTTTAGGTAAAATTTTTTTCAGTGTTGACTGTCCCTTTAACAATTTTTTAACCACCTGGAGGTTTATTTAAAAAGAATAAAGAAATTCTGCAAAAAATAGAAACATGCACTGTGTTTTGTATGCTATGGAATGAAATTGCACTGCTTGCTAGGCAAAAAAAATTTTCACTTCCCTTTGCTTAGTTCTAACCAAACTTTATGTCCAACATATCTCATGTGCTCCTTCCTTCCTCTTAAATCTAGTTCCCTTTCATAACAGATATCTGTTTCTTTCCTTTTGTACCATAACTGTTAGTGTAGCGTTTTAATTAATTGTACCTGCTTCTCAGAATGTCTTCAATAATATATATATAAACTGTATATATGTATATATATATATATATATATATTATTTTTTTATTATTTAAATATTCAATAACATTACAAATAGTATAATACAGCTTCAAAGGTTATAGTGTACAGTAATCTACAACACAAGTCAAGACTGTCTTTATTTTTGTGCACTATTAAAGTAAACAGAGGGGAAAAAATCAATTTGCTGTCTACGGCAGTCCTGCGTTGGACATGTAAAGCCATTCTTTTGATCTAGAACATTCCATTTTTGTATTTTATTCCATATTTTCATTAGATTCATCCCCAAAAATTATTCATCCCAAACAAAAAAATAAACACAGAGTAGACAATTATCCTTTTGATATATAAAACCCATTAATCCTAACTTGCCCTCTGGGAACCCCCCCCCCCCCCGTAAAAAAAAAAAAAATATTAAAGGGACAATCAAAACCAGAATTTTTGTTGTTTAAAAATATAGATAATTCCTTTATTACCCATTCCCCAGTTTTGCATAACCAACACAGTTATATTAATACATGTTTTATCTCTGTAATTACCTTGCATCTATGCCTCTGCAAACTGCCCCCTTATTTTAGTTCTTTTGACAGACTTGCATTTTAGCCAATCAGTGCTGACTCCTAGGTAACTTCACTTGTGTGAGCTCAATGTTATCTATATGACACACATGAACTAATGCCCTCTAGTGGTCAAAATGCATTCAGATTAGAGGCGGCCTTCAAGGTCTAAGACATTAGCATATGAGCCTACCTAGGTTTAGCTTTCAACTAAGAATACCAAGAGAACAAAGCAAAATTGGTGATAAAAGTAAATTGGAAAGTTGTTTAAAATTACATGCCCTATCTGAATCATCAAAGTTTATTTTGGACTTGACTGTCCCTTTAAATCATATTACACTACCTCTGTCAATAACTCAGATATATCTCTTGTCACATATATATTCACACAGCTATTCTCCGCTATAATTGGCTTCAATTAAAAAAAAAAAAAAATTAACGTAAAGGACAAATAATTTGCCTTTGTAAGGGGCTATCCAGTGATTTAATATATGGGGCCCATTTATTAAAGAATTTAACAATCATTTGTTCTGCACCCACTAAATGTTCCGCTTGTCCTATTAATAACTGTTTTAATGGACTCTTTTTGTTGAAATATGAAAAGTTTGGTTCTTTTTTTGCTTTCCAATGTTTTAAAATAAGATTTCTAGCAAGAAGAATAGCTGTGTTAAAGAGATTTGTATATTGATTAAATTCCTCAAATCTGCTCAAGAACAAAATGTGTTCTTTTGTAAAGAGCACATAACTTTTCTTAACTTTTGTTGCCCAAAAAAAAGATTTTTCCCCAAAATCTTTGAATTACTGGACATGACCAATAATATATATTTGTAATTTGTTTCATATTTTAACAAATTTACAAGTGCAATCAGTTAATTGCAATTAATTATAAAACATGTAGGGCTAGATTCCAATCCACACAGTTGTCTCTATGATACATGTATTATAGTGGGATATTCAAATTCAAACCCATTCCAGTCCATTTGACAAAAATGGTTTTAAATTACATTTTACACAGGTAAACACACCCTGTGACTTTCCTGGAGACAATTCTAAAATAGTATTTCAATAAATCAATCAATCAAAATAGTTTTTAGCTGTTTTTCAATGGACTGCTTGGCATTTTCAAATTTTACAATTTGGTCTTGTTGAAAGCATGGCTTGCAAGGTTTTATACAGTGTTTCATTGATTATTGCACATGCTCAGGACACATGTTAATAAGCAATAATGTTAAAACTATAATTCAAATCACATTTTTAAACTATGAAACATACAAAAATGAATTACAACCTTTTAAATATTCATTTTTATTTGCAATGAAATGTTTGGGGATTTAAAAATGTTATTTTTGTAGGGCTATATAAATAAATGATAATAATAATAATTTATAAAATAAAATAATGTGAAATTATTAATTGTACATGCCATTAAACTGCATTCAAACAAATAAACACACTCGTCATTATGTCTACAATGTGTTTGGGTAATGTATCTTTCACTTTGCTGCAGATACCTGGTAATCTCTGCATGTGATTCACCTGTTTCACACCGAAACCCAGAAAGTTGGGTTTTGCTAATTGTTTCACTGATTTACTGGAATCTCATTGAAATTGATATACAAAAAACACCTGTGATGCTTTGTCAAATGTACCAGGTGTTTGACAGAAAAAGATTGTAAGCCATGTCAGAGCATACATTTGCTACACAACAACAAACATTGTTACTCTCTTTCAGCTAGATTACGAGTTTTGCGTTATGAGTGAAAAAGCTTCATAACACTGCTTTTTCCCTTACCCATAAACTACCTATTAACCCCTAAACCGAGGCCCTCCCGCATCGCAAACGCTAAAATAAAATTATTAAACCCTAATCTGCCGCTCCGGACATCGCCGCCACTTAAAAAATATATTAACCCCTATTCCACCGTTCCCCGACATCGTCGCCACTATAATAAAATTATTAACCCCTAAACCACTGTCAAAAACACTATTTAAATATAATTAACCCCTAATCTGCTGTCCGCCCACTCTGCCGCTATAATAAACCTATTAACACCTAAACCTAACCCTAATGTAACCTTAACCCTAAACCCCCTAACTTAAATATAATTAAAATAATTCTAAATAAAACTTACTATTAATAACTGACTAATTCCTATTTAAAACTAAATACTTACCTGTAAAATAAACCCTAAGCTAGCTACAATATAACTAATAGTTACATTGTAGCTATCTTAGGTTTTATTTTTATTTCACAGGTAAGTTTGTATTTATTTTAACTAGGTTGACTAGTTAGTAAATAGTTATTAACTATTTACTAGCTACCTAGTTAAAATAAATACAAATTTACCTGTAAAATAAAACCTAACCTGAGTTACACTAACACCTAACATTACAATAAAATTAAATAAATTAAATTAACAAAATACATTTTTCTAAATAACAAAAAAAGACTAAATTACACAAAATAAAAAACAAAATTATCAAAAATAAAAATGAATTACTCCTTATCTAATAGCCCTATCAAAATAAAAAAGCCCCCCAAAATAAAAAAAACAACCCTAGCATACACTAAACTGCCAATGGCCCTTAAAAGGGCCTTTTGCGGGGCATTGCCCCAAGGAAATCAGCTCTTTTACCTGTAAAAAAAAATACAAACAAGCCCCCAACAGTAAAACCCACCACCCACACAACCAACCCCCCCAAATAAAATCCTATCTAAATAAACCTAAGCTCCCCATTGCCCTGCAAAGGGCATTTGGTTGGGCATTGCCCTTAAAAGGGCATTTAGCTCTTTTACATTGCCCAAAACCCTAAGCTAAAAATAAAACCCACCCAATAAACCCTTAAAAAAACCTAACACTAACCCTCGACGATCCACAGTCTCCAGACGTTTGGCAGAGGACGAATATTCCAGCATGATAATGATCCAAAGCACACTGCCAAAATCACAAAGGAGTTTCTAAAGGAGAAACAAGTAAAAACTATGACATGGCCTGACTTGAATCCAGTAGAACACCTTTGGGGTATTTTAAAGAGAATGATAGAGCAACACAACCCCTCCAGCAAAGAGCAGATAAAAAAAATATCACTAAAGAAGGGCAGAACATCTCTCTAGAAATTTGTACGACACTGGTTTCCTCCATGCCAAGGAGGATTGAGTCTGTTATCAAAAATAAAGGTGGACATGCAAAGTATTGAAAAAAATTAAATATTTGAATCTCAGTAATGAAAAGTGCACTGACTTTTGTTGCATTAATTTCCCGCTTTGGGGCCAGTATTTTTAATATAGTAAATCTAAACTGTTAGTTTTGAAATTTACATAAGAGCAAATACCCTACTGTAAAACATAGACATAATGCAGTTACTGTTAGGTTATACAATTTTGAATTATTTCACATTTAAGTGATATTGCACTGGGGTGTACTCACTTCTGTTGTATACTGTATATATCAAAGACTTTTGAACTTTGGTGGTCTCTGTCAAGGTAAGGCTTGACTGAGGCTTGTTTTGCTTCACCCAGCGAACAGTTCAAATGATATTTAGGGCATGCAAATCACTGTATTACCATGTTTGCAATTATGTACTTGATTAAATGTATTATGGGTTTCTTCAGCAAATATGTAATCCTTAGATAAAGCAACCTCTGCCACAATGAGAACAGTTTTGTACATACCATATAGACCATGGGATAACCCCCATTATGTCTTACACGTTTCAGTTACATGCCTTAATCATAGACCTACACTGTGTTACACTTTATATAGGTTACCTAACTCTCAGGTATCATGGTTGTGTTATCTCACCTTATATATAGTTTAATCCTTAAGGGGTGAGTATTCTCTCAAGGAAACATTCAAAGTTACTTATTCAGTCATTTATTATAATACAGTAAACAATAAAAAAAATCTTACTTTTGTATTTCCTTCTAACTTCACCAAGAATAAACTTGCTTGCAAAAAAGAGATATTCTACTGATGGTATATTTAGGGGGCCAAGAGAAATTAAAAACAAGATAACATGAAGGTTTAAAATGCAGGTGTATATGATTAAAGTACTGATTTCATATGATTTAAGTTCTCATGGTTCTAATGTTGATTCAGATTTTTTTTTAATAAAAAATAAACTTGCTATACTAAGAAAATTAAATGAAAGGGGAAGATAAGATAGATGCATTGGGTGATAACTGGGTCTTAATAGGACTCTCTCTTCACACAAAATATTGATACAATTAATATTCCGAAAAGGTTAGACTTAAGTCACAATATGTCTCCTTTATCTTTAGCTCCAACAATACAATATTTTATGAAACCTGTTGAAAAAGATGTGAAAAAAAAAAAAAAATTGATGCTTACCATGTATTTCTCTCCAGATATGGTGAGTCCACGTCTTGAGTAATTACTGTTGGGAATATCACTCCTGGCCAGCAGGAGGAGGCAAAGAGCACCACAGTTAAACTGCTAAGTATCACTCCCTTACCCACAACCCCTAGTCATTCGACCGAACGGAAATGGAGAAAAAGGAGTAACACAAGGTGTAGAGGTGCCTGAGGTTATAGTCAAAAGAACAACTGTCTTAAAATAAAGGGTGGGGCCATGGACTCAACATATCCAGAAATAAATAAATTTATCAGGTAAGCATATATTTTGTTTTTCTTTGCTAAGATATGGTCCACGGCTTGAGTAATTACTGTTGGGAAACAATACCCAATCTAGAGGAAACGGATACATAGGGAGGGACAAGACAGGCAGTCCTAAACAGGCACCACCGCTTGAAGAAGCTTTCTCCCAAAAGAAGCATCAGCCTAGGCAAAAGTATCAAATTTGGAAAATTTGGAAAAAGTATGTAGAGAAGACCAAGTTGCAGCCTTACACATTTGTTCCACAGAAGCTTCATTTTTGAAATCCCAAGAACAGGAAACAGCTCTTGTGGAATGAGCCGTAATTCTCTCAGGAGGCTGCTGTCCAGCAGTCTCATAAGCCAAACGAATTATACTTCATAACCAAAAAGAAAGAGTAGTAACAGTAGCTTTCTGACCTTTACATTTCCCAGAAAAACAGACAAAGAGGGCAGAGGACTGGCAAAAATCCTTAGTCGGCTGTAAGTAGAATTTAAGAGCACTTACAACATCCAAATTGTGTATCAAACATTCTTTGGAAGAAGGATTAGGACACAGAGAGGGAACAATAATTTCCTGATTGATATTTCTATTAGAAACAACCTTAGGAAGGAAACCTAACTTAGTACAAAGAACCGCCTTATCGGCATGAAAAATAAGATAAGGGGAATGACACTGCAGAGCTGAGAGTTCCGAGACCCTTCGAGCAGAAGAGATAGCAACAAGAAACAAAACCTTCCAAGATAACAACTTAATGTCTATGGAATGCAACGGCTCAAACAGAGCCAGCTGTAAAACTTTAAGAACAAGGTTAAGGCTCCAAGGAGGAGCAACAGACTTAAAGACAGGCCTGATTTTGACCAAGGCCTGACAAAAAGATTGCACATCTGGCACATCCGCCAAACGTTTATGTAGTAAAACTGATAAAGCAGAAATCTGACCCTTCAGGGTACTAACTGACAATCCCTTCTCCAGGCCTTCCTGAAGAAAAGATAAAATTCTAGGAATTCTAATTCTACTCCAAGAGTAGCCCTTGGATTCACACCAATAAAGATATTTACTCCATATCTTATGGTAAATGACCAACTCATAAAAACCACGCTTAGACAGAATTAAGCGTTTAATCTCTAAGCAGTCAGCTTCAGAGAAATGAGATTTGGATGAAGGAAGGGACCCTGAATCAGGAGGTCCTTCCTCAGGTAGTCTCCAAGGTGGGAGAGATGACATCTACACTAAGTCTGCAAACCAGATCCTGCGAGGCCACACAGGGGCTACTAGAAACAATGACGCCCTCTCCTGTTTGATGCAAGCAAAGACTCATAGATGGAGAGAAAACAGAGGAAACAGGTATGCCAACCTGAAAACTCAAAGAACCGCCAGAGCGTCTATTTCAACGGCCTGTGGATCTCTTGACCTTGAACCGTACCTTGGAAGCTTGGCGTTCTGATGGGACACCATCAGATCTAACTCCTGCACCCTCCATTTGAGGACTAAGCTGGAAAACACCTCCAGGTGGAGTTCCCACTCCCGGGATGAAAAGTCTGTCTGCTTAGAAAATCTACTTCCCAGTTGTCTACTCCTGGAATGTGGATTGCAGATAGACAGCAATTGTGGGTCTCTGCCCACTGAAGAATCCGAGTAACCTCCTTCATGGTTAAGGAACTCTGAGTTCCTCCCTGGTGATTGCTGTAAGCCACAGAGGTTATGTTGTCTGACTAGAACCTGATAAATTGGGCTGAGGACAACTGAGGCCAAGCCAATAGAGCATTGTAAATTGCCCTCAACTCCAAGATGTTGATGGGAAGAGCAGACTCCTCCCGAGTCCAAAGGCCCTGAGCTTTTTATGAGTTCCAGACTGCTCCCCAACCCAGCAGGCTGGCATCCATGGTCACAATCACCCAGGAAGGTCTCCGAAAGCATGTGCCCTGAGACAGATGTTCCTGAGAAATCCAGTCCCTTAATTACTGATTCAACTCTGTTCTCTGAGATAGATCCGCATGGTCGCCATTCCATTGTCTGAACATGCACAACTGGAGAGCTCTCAAATGGAATCGAGCAAAAGGAATGATATCCATGGAAGCCACCATCAGATCGATTACCTCCATACATTGAGCCACTGAAGGATAAGCAGTAGCCTGAAGAGAGAGCCAAGAGGAAATTATTTTGTTTTTCCTGACCTCTGTCAGAAAAAATTTCTTCTATAGAGAATTTATTATGGTCCCTAAGAACACTACTCTTGTAGCAGGGGAAAGGGAGCTTTTTTCTAGATTCACATTCCATCCGTGGGAATGAAGAAAAGACAGCACTATCTCTGTGTGAGATTTTGCTTGTTGAAAAGATGGCACCTGAATCAATATGTCGTCCAGGTAGGGTACCACAGCAATTCCACAAGAACAGATCACTGCCAAAAAGGACCCCAAAAACTTTGAAATAATTATGGGAGCCATGGCTAGACCAAATGGAAGGGCCACAAACTGGAAATGTTTGTCCAAAAAGGCAAATCTCAGGAATCTGTGATGGTCTCTGTGAATAGGAACATGAAGATACATATCCTTTAAGTCTATGATTGTCATGAACTGACCCTCTTGTATTAAAGGAGGAATGGAGCGTATAGTCTCCATCTTGAAGGATGAAACTTTAAGAAACTTGTTTAGACACTTCAAGTCTAGAATGGGACAGAAAGTTCCCTCTTTTATGGGAACCACAAATAGGTTGGAGTAGAACCCGAGACCCACTATCTATCACTCCCAGGGAGTAAAGATGTTGTATACATTTCAAGAATGCCTCTCTCTTTATCTGATCTGCAGATAATTTTGAGGGATGGAATCTGCCTCTGGGATCTGGGACATCTCGTAGCCAGAGTTGAGAACTGAGAAAGCCTGCCCCCCACCTGATCCAATTCTGGATCGGGGGCAAACCCTTCATGCTGATTTGGAATCAGCTGCAGGTTTCTTTGATTGTTTCCCCTTGTTCCAAGACTGATTGGGTTTCCAAGAATACTTGGATTGTTCCTGCTTGAAAGAAGAAGGGGAAGGCTTTCCTCTGAAGTTACAAAAGGAAGGGAAATTACTCTAATGTCCTTTAGGCCTATTCTTCTTGTCTTGAGGTAGAAAAGACCGTTTTTCCACCCGTAATATCAGAGATCATTTCTGCCAAACCGGGTCCAAACAAGGTTTTGCCTTTGTAAGGAATCGCCAGAAGGTTGACTTTAGAGGAAACATCCGCAGACCAGGATTTCAACCATAACGCCCTGCTTCTAGTCTAACAACCTGTAAAATGGCATCTGCAATAAAGGAATTGGCCAATTTAAGAGCTTTAATCCTATCTTCAATTTCATCCAAAGAAGTCTCTAGTTGAAGAGAATCAGACAAGGCGTTGAAGCAATAAGATGCCGCACTAGTCACGGTGGCAATACACACCGCAGGTTGTCATTGAAGACCTTGATGAACATAAATCTTTTTAAAATAAGCCTCCAGCTTCTTGTCTATCGGATCCTTAAAAGAGCAGCTATCCTCAATAGGAATAGTGGTTCTCTTAGCCAGAGTCGAAATGTCCCATTTCAATTTTGGGTAAAGTATACCAAGAGTCTTTAATGGAGTCCTCGACAGGAAATATTTTCTTAAAAATGGGAGGCAGGGAAAAAGACACCCCTGGTTTCTCCCATTCCTGTGAGATAATCTCCCTAGCACTCCATCCACCTGGTATTTTCCTACCTCTGTTCTGTATCTGACTTCACCTGTCACCCTTTTCCCATTTCAGACCATCACCTGGTGACCTATAATATTAATGCAACAGCTAAACCCAATCCTTTATCCCGCCCCTGCAGCTGTAGAAATCTACATGCTGTGGATCCGCTCCAATTTTCCAAAATTATTCAAGATCTCCTCCCTCACACTTCCACTATAACCTGCCCTGATCTTGCAACAGCCCACTATAACAAAACTCTCTCCTCTGTACTAGACTCACTTGCCCCCCGTAAAACATCACACAGTCAGTTGCAGCCCTGGTACTCTCAGCAAACACGCTATTTGCAAAAATGCTCCTGTACTGCTGAGCATGTCTGGAGGAAAACTTACTCTGAACCTGACTTCATACACTATAAGTTAATTCTTCGTTCATACACTTCTGCCCTTCACTTAGCCAAGCAAACCTACTTCTCTTCTCTTATATCTACTCTTTCCTCAAACCCAAAACGACTCTTCTCCACCTTTAACTCTCTCCTCTACCCACCTGCTCCACCCCCCATCTGTCTTTAGTGCTCAAGACCTGGCAGACTTCTTTTTAAACAAAACACATACTATCCGAAGCAACATCCCAACACCAACCTGCAATTTTCCATCAACAGACCCAGTTACTCCCTCTGCCACCCTCTGCATCTTCCTTCCCGCCACTGAGAATGAAGTTTCTTCCTTACCATCTTCCTCACGCCTCACTACCTGCCCGTTCGACCCTATCCATTCCTATCTAATACCCTCTCTATCTTCCACCCTCACTCCTGCTCTTACCCACATCTTCAACCTATCTTTCTGTACCGGCTCATCTTCTTTCAAAAGCGCAAAAGTCTCTCCCATACTCAAAAAACCCTCCCTCGACCCTAATTCTCCTAAAAGCTACTGCCCCATATCACTGCTTCCAATAACATCAAAACTCCTTGAAAAACTAGTTTACAATCGCCTAACCCACTTCCTGTCCGCCAACTCCTTGCTTGAACCCCTGCAATCTGGATTCCGCCCCAAACACTCAACTGAGACTGCCCTTACCAAGGTTACTAATGATCTTCTCTCTGCTAAAAATATTGGCCACTACTCTATACTCATCTTACTTGACCTCTCAGCTGCCTTCGACACAGTTGACCACCCCCTCCTCCTACAGACCTTAGCTCTTTTGGCCTCTGTGACACTGCTCTTTCCTGGATTCACTCTTATCTTTCTCACATGTCTTTTTCTGTGTCATTTGCTGGCGACTGCTTCTCTCCAATGCCTCTGTCTGTTGGAGTACCTCAAGGATCTGTTCTGGGTACTCTACTCTTCTCCATTTATACTTCTTTGCTGGGTAAACTTATCAACAGTTATGGCTTCAAATATCTCCTCTATGCTGATGATGCCCAGATCTACCTCTCCGCCCCTGCTCTCTCTCCCTCTGTCCTTTCTCATGTCAGCGACTGCTTATCTGGTATTTCTTCCTGGATGACCTCTCACCACCTAAAGATTAACATGTCCAAGACTGAGCTCCTTCTTATCCCCCCCTCAAGCTCTACGCCGACTTGTGATTTTTCTATCCCTTTTGACGCATCATCATTTCCCCATTACCCCAAGTCCGCTTCCTCGGAGTTACACTTGACTCAAATCTATCCTTCGCCCCCCATATCCAATCGCTTTCTACATCCTGCCACAACCATCTACGCAATATTTCCAAGATTTAACCTTTTCTGTGCGCTAACACCACAAAGCAAATAATTCACTCCCTTGTTATTTCCTGACTTGACTACTGCAATAACCTACTTACTGGCCTTCCTCTTTCCCGCCTCTCCCTTCTTCAATCCATCCTAAATGCCTCTGCCAGGCTGATCCACCTTTCCCGTCACTCTGTATCTGATGCAACTCTCTGTGAGTCCCATCATTGGCTCCCCATTCACAGTAGAATTAAATTCAAAATTCTCACCCATGCATACAAAGCGCTCACCAACACCGCTCCCCTCTACCTATCCTCTCTAGTCAACAAGTATACTCCAGCCCGCCCATTAAGATCCAACAATGACCTGCTCCTTGCATCTGCAACTATCCCCTCCTCTCATGCTAGACTGCAGGACTTCTGTCGTGCAGCACCTACCCTCTGGAATACTCTCCCTCGTGCTGTCAGGCTTTGCCCTAATCTTTCTTCCTTTAAATGCTCTCTGAAGACTTTTCTGTTCAGAGAAGCCTACCACCAAACTCAATAATATTTCCCTTACCTAACAACATTTCCCTCATCTAACTCTGCATTAACACCTTTCTCAATCTTGCAGTCCTCACCTCCTGTTTCTCAAGCTCCAACCCTTCTAGATTGTAAATTCCCACAGGAATAGGGCCCTCAATTCCTCCTGTATGTGTTTGTAAATTTTGTCCTGTCTCTTACAAGTTTTATATTATTGTTTTATTTAAATGAACTGTATCCCTGGACAGTGCTGCGGAATATCATGGTGCTTCATAAAGTAAGTATAGTAATAATAATAATAATAAATATAGACATATGTGGTGAGACTCCTTCTATTTTCTTAAACAAGCTTCTTAATAGTAGCCTAAATCTTACAATCCCACGAGCCCTACTTAATGGAATGCATCAAAGAATACAACACTCATCAATTGTTTTATTAAAATAATGTGTACAGGGGGGCGGAGCAAGCTCTGGAACTGAGTAGTTGTGTGTCAGCACAGCTCAGATCATATACTGGCTTTAATTATATATTTGACTGCCTAGTCCATGTTAATGTATTAATATCGTGTTCCTACTGGTACCCTGAACAAGTTCAAGATGCCTGGAGTCTGAGAGCCACCAGCAGGACCAGAATCTTTTCATATTCTGTGGCGATATGTGCTGAGACACCCGCGAAGCGGCCATTTTCCAGCTCATGTATAGGCCTAGAAGGAGTGGAGCTACTACCTTTAAATACCCAGCCTCTATAAAGTACAGAGGGGTATAAAGATTGGAGTATGGAGGTGACTAGTGCTGCTATACGCCAGCTGCTGCTGGACTTTGAGCAAAAAATACTTCAGAAATTCGATCGCCTTGCATCTAAGCTACAAGACGTGAGCGAGGCGGCAGCCATGTTAGATTCAGCGACACTTACTAGGGTCACTGAGCAGAGATGTGAAGCGCCCATGGATATGCACGCAAGAGAAGACAAGTCTATTTCTATAGTGAAGAATAGTCATGCAGTGCCCCTGACCTCTGCCGACAGCAAGGAAGATACAGCCGACATTCGGCAGACCTCCAGAGGACTGATCAAAGGGTCACTAATAGATACAGAATCCTCCGAGGGTCAGGATCACGAGAGGGAAAACCCTCCAAAACAGGAAATGTCCGTGGAGTATCCAAATATTCTCTGGGTCCCCTACAGGAAAGCTGGACTCATTGGTTACTACAGAGCCCTAAATACACCCAGAACAATATTGATGGAGGGGCCGCTAACGGAGGAACAGCAGCTTTGGGAGTCTCGCCTCTGGTATGGGGGCTTCACCTGCATGCAGACGGGGTGATCAGGACTACTAGATGTTAGGGCAGCGCTACTGAGCGCGTTAGAGTCACTAAGGTTACGGCTCTTCTGCCCTGTAGAATTCCCTCTGCGACAGCTACAGAACTGCTGTGAGCATGAAGACTAAGTGTCGGATACTCTGTTGAGGACTGTCGCGTATTCCTACTTACCTATCATTGTATTATATCGATTATATTATATTGATATTATTATAGTTCACAGGCTAACGCTAGTATGATCCTAAGCTTTGTCTCCCTGCTCCGTGCAGATATAATACCAACAGTTCCTACATGACTTACTGTGCTAACGCAGGTCTTCACCATTCCTTACACGCAATTGATACCTATGTCATGTCATACTCGTATTTGCTTTGATCTGTTTTTGCCTGTTGTGTAAATTTATTGCCTGCGCAGGCAGGCTGAAGAGGTAACATTTCATTAACTGCTGTTATGTATTTAGCAACTATGCCACTCGCAAGCATCCCTACTGTGGCTGTCATTTGTGCAGCTACCGTCATGTTCAGCAGGTTGCCTTTGTTCTAACATTACAATCCTATATGACGACTGTTAGGTCTGAACTCACAGTCTCAACCTTGTGAACATTTTGTCTTGTGGCCCCGGAAATATTCATATTTGTCAGCTAGATGGAGATATGAGAACCTCTATCCTCTCTGATTATTTGGCTAACTTTGGATCTAAATGTGCAACTGTTATGTCCCTTGTACTTGTAAAACTACCACTGTCTGCCCTTTGCTCTTCCCTAATCTAATCTCTAACTATACACAGTGATCAGTTTATCCTTCTTATATCATTGCAGCCCCCTCCTGATCATAGGTGTTATGGGGGAAGAGAATGCTTGTTTTCAGATATCACTTGGGTAGCGGGGTTTTTTCAAGGAATGGGACCTCAATACGTTTCTTAGATCCACCCCCCTTCCCCCCCCTCTCTCCCCTTTCTCCCCTCCCTTCCCCCTCTACCCCCCTCCTTCCCCCCCTCTTCCCCCCTCCCTTCTCTCCCCCCTCCTTTTCCTTCCCTCCCTCCTCCCTCCCCCCTCTCTCCCCCTCTCCTTCCCCTTCTTCCCTCCCCTCCTTTCTTTCCCCCTTCCTCCCCTCCCCCTCCTCCCTTCTCCCTCCCTTTTACCTTTTCCCCCCTCCCTCCCCCTTTCCCCCCCACTTCCCCCTCCTCTCCATCCTTTCCCCTTCCTTTTCCCCCCCTTCCTCCTCCTCTTCCTCCTACCCCCCCTTTTTCCCTTCCCCCCCTCTTTTCCATTCCCCTCTCTTCCCCTTCCCCTCTCCCTTCATCCTCCCTGCTCCCCCCCCTCTACTAATTGTGTAGTAAAGGGATAAATGATTTATCCTCTATGCTCCTATCTGGCAGAGTTAAGTAGTCTCTGCCCTGTTTGTAGAGCCTAGGTTAGAGAATATACCCATATAAGTGTAAAAATGGCTCTCCGAATGTTACTAATGTAACAATATATTATGAATGTCATTCATTGTTTAATATTTACAGGATGTATCTCATTATTGGCTTGCTGTATTTACAACCTCACTTATTTATCTGTCTAATGTTTCTTCTAGAATTATTACTATGTTGTCTAAGGCTCAGAGATTCTGGGATGTCCAATGCTTATGTTTTCACTCATATGCTGCCCACCACGGTGATATAAGCACTTAATAACCTTCAGGTGATTGATAACCCCTATTGAGCCTGCAATTTTTTGTTTGTTTGTTTTTTAGCCTCAATGCTCTTCCCATGTTTGTATTTTTGTGAACAACTACACTCAGTATGTGAGCTTATATGAGACGCAGTTTCTACAGTTTGTTTCTCTGACACAATGTGAGATATTGGAACATTTAATGATGTAATATTTGGTTATATCATCTCCTTCTATATTATTCTTAGTCTCTCTGACCTCTCCAGGGTCCTAATTGTCATCGGGAGGAGCTGATCAGCGTAGGCCTTGATTGGATCTATGCTTCCTAAAAATCCTCTGAATAGTACCCTTAATTCATAGAAGTCCAAATGCGGCTTCAGCCAACTTTGAGGGAAAAGAGGGCGATCTTGAGTTTGCTCTCCAACTATTGTTCATTTGATGTATACTTTAACTTAAGAACATTTTGTGAATTTGACAGGAGATTTATCTCTATATTTGTTCTTCTACATTTATAATTGTCCACAATACTTGTGTTACTATATACTTTATACTACGTCCATGTTGGGGCAAACTGTCCTTGTGTATTTGTAAGTGCAATTCCCTCAATAAAACCATATTTATAAAAAAATAAAAAAATAAAAAAAATAATGTGTACAGCAACTAAAATTTGTATAGCAAAACGTTGGAAAGAACAGGTGCCTACATGGAATGAAATACTCAAAAAGATCAACGTAAGCAGCAACATGTCTTAGTAAAATGTAGGTTTTAGGTATTAAGTAAGGATGAGCTTTTTGTTTCTTTACGAATGCCCATTTGTAATGAAAAATGAATGAATGAATGTACCAGCAGAATTTAAAGAAAACTAAAAAATACTGACAAAATGACTTGTCTTATTGCTGTTTCATAAAGAAATGGGAAACGTATTTGTATGTTACCCTTTTAACCACTCTTACCAGCAAATCTTTTTTGTTCCTTGGTTTCATATTGATATTAAGCTTTGCTTCAATCGTTCGAATAAACCACAAGTTGTATGCTACAGGACCTGCCAGTTGAAGTGGTGCTGAAGATCACCTTTCATTACTAATCTAGCAATAAGAATAATTTGTTGTAGAAACCAAAATATCCAGCTTGTTAAATTTAAAAATACATTAAAAAACATATAAGAAGGAATCATAGTAATTTGTTGTTTTTTTAAATAGAAACATAGATATTGACGGCAGATAAGAGACATACGCCCAGTAAGTCTGCCCGATATTACCTAACAGTATAAACTTATCTAATTTGTAGGATAGCCTTATGCTTGTCCCAGGTATTTTTAAAGTCCTCCACAGTATTTGTCATTACTACATCTTGAGGAAGTTTATTCCATAAATCAATCACTCTTTCTGTAAAGAAGTGCTTTCTCAAATTACTCTTGAATCTACTACCCTTCAGCTTGAGATCATGACCCCTTGTTCTTGAATTTTCCATTTTATGTAAAATACCCACAGCCTCAGCTTTACTAAGCTCTTTAACGTACTTGAAAGATGCTATCAAATCACCTCTTTCCCTTCTCTACTCTAAGCTATACATATTTAGGTCATTGAGCCTATCCTGGTAAGTTTTATTTTTTAGACCATGTACCATTTTGGTAGCCCTCCTTTGCACAGATTCAAGTTTGTTAATATCATTCTGAAGATATGGCCTCCAGAACTGCACACAATACTCAAGATAAGGCCTAACTAATGATCTAAAAAGTGGCATAAGAACCTTATTATTTCTGCTGCAAATACCTCTACCAATACATCCAAGCATTCTGCTAGCCTTACTCGCTGCATTACTGCATTGTTTACTAAGACCTAGATTTGGAGTTTGGCGTTAGCCGTGAAAACCAGCGTTAGAGGCTCCTAACGCTGGTTTTAGGCTACCGCCGGTATTTGGAGTCACTCAAAATAGGGTCTAACGCTCACTTTTCATCCGCAACTTTTCCATACCGCAGATCCCCTTACGTAAAAATTGCGTATCCTATCTTTTCAATGGGATCTTTCTAACTCCGGTATTTAGAGTAGTTTCTGAAGTGAGCGTTAGACATCTAACGACAAAACTCCAGCCGCAGGAAAAAAGTCAGTAGTTAAGAGCTTTCTGGGCTAACGCCGGTTTATAAAGCTCTTAACTACTGTGCTCTAAAATACACTAACACCCATAAACTACCTATGTACCCCTAAACCGAGGTCCCCCCACATCGCCGCCACTCGAATAATTTTTTTTAACCCCTAATCTGCCGACCGCCACCTACGTTATCCTTATGTACCCCTAATCTGCTGCCCCTAACACCGCCGACCCCTATATTATATTTATTAACCCCTAATCTGCCCCCCTCAACGTCGCCTCCACCTGCCTACACTTATTAACCCCTAATCTGCCGAGCGGACCGCACCGCTACTATAATAAAGTTATAAACCCCTAATCCGCCTCACTAACCCTATAATAAATAGTATTAACCCCTAATCTGCCCTCCCTAACATCGCCGACACCTAACTTCAATTATTAACCCCTAATCTGCCGACCGGAGCTCACCGCTATTCTAATAAATGTATTAACCCCTAAAGCTAAGTCTAACCCTAACACTAACACCCCCCTAAATTAAATATAATTTAAATCTAACGAAATAAATTAACTCTTATTAAATAAATTATTCCTATTTAAAGCTAAATACTTACCTGTAAAATAAACCCTAATATAGCTACAATATAAATTATAATTATATTATAGCTATTTTAGGATTAATATTTATTTTACAGGTAAATTTGTATTTATTTTAACCAGGTACAATAGCTATTAAATAGTTAAGAATTATTTAATAGCTAAAATAGTTAAAATAATTACAAATTTACCTGTAAAAGAAATCCTAACCTAAGTTACAATTAAACCTAACACTATACTATCAATAAATTAATTAAATAAACTACCTACAATTACCTACAATTAACCTAACACTACACTATCAATAAATTAATTAAATACAATTCCTACAAATAAATACAATTAAATAAACTTGCTAAAGTACAAAAAATAAAAAAGAACTAAGTTATAAAAAATAAAAAAATATTTACAAACATAAGAAAAATATTACAACAATTTTAAACTAATTACACCTTCTCTAAGCCCCCTAATAAAATAACAAAGCCCCCCAAAATAAAAAAAAAATCCCTACCCTATTCTAAATAACTAAAGTTCAAAGCTCTTTTACCTTACCAGCCCTGAACAGGGCCCTTTGCGGGGCATGCCCCAAGAAGTTCAGCTCTTTTGCCTGTAAAAAAAAATACAATACCCAAGCCCCCCAACATTACAACCCACCACCCACATACCCCTAATCTAACCCAAACCCCCCTTCAATAAACCTAACACTAAGCCCCTGAAGATCTTCCTACCTTGTCTTCACCTCACCGGGTTCAACGATCTGTCCAGAAGAGCTCCTCCGATGTCCTGATCCAAGCCCAAGCGGGGGGCTGAAGAGGTCCATGATCCGGCTGAAGTCTTCATCCAAGCGGGAGCTGAAGAGGTCCATGATCCGGATGAAGTCTTCTATCAACGGCATCTTCAATCTTCTTTCTTCCGGATCCATCTTGCAGACCTCCGACGCGGAACATCCTGCTGGCCCGACGGACTAACGACGAATGACGGTTCCTTTAAGGGACGTCATCCAAGATGGCGTCCCTCGAATTCCGATTGGCTGATAGGATTCTATCAGCCAATCGGAATTAAGGTAGGAATATTCTGATTGGCTGATGGAATCAGCCAATCAGAATCAAGTTCAATCCGATTGGCTGATCCAATCAGCCAATCAGATTGAGCTCGCATTCTATTGGCTGATCGGAACAGCCAATAGATTGCAAGCTCAATCTGATTGGCTGATTGAATCCTATCAGCCAATCGGAATTCGAGGGACGCCATCTTGGATGACGTCCCTTAAAGGAACCGTCATTCGTCGTTAGTCCGTCGGGCCAGCAGGATGTTCCGCGTCGGAGGTCTGCAAGATGGATCTGGAAGAAAGAAGATTGAAGATGCCGTTGATAGAAGACTTCATCCGGACATAGGGCATTTTTTTTATTTTGGGGGGCTTTGTTATTTTATTAGGGGGCTTAGAGTAGGTGTAATTAGTTTAAAATTGTTGTAATATTTTTCTTATGTTTGTAAATATTTTTTTATTTTTTGTAACTTAGTTCTTTTTTATTTTTTGTACTTTAGCAAGTTTATTTAATTGTATTTATTTGTAGGAATTGTATTTAATTAATTTATTGATAGTGTAGTGTTAGGTTAATTGTAGGCAATTGTAGGTAGTTTATTTAATTAATTTATTGATAGTATAGTGTTAGGTTTAATTGTAACTTAGGTTAGGATTTCTTTTACAGGTAAATTTGTAATTATTTTAACTATTTTAGCTATTAAATAGTTCTTAACTATTTAATAGCTATTGTACCTGGTTAAAATAAATACAAAGTTACCTGTAAAATAAATATTAATCCTAAAATAGCTATAATATAATTATAATTTATATTGTAGCTATATTAGGGTTTATTTTACAGGTAAGTATTTAGCTTTAAATAGGAATAATTTATTTAATAAGAGTTAATTAATTTCGTTAGATTAAAATTATATTTAACTTAGGGGGGTGTTAGTGTTAGGGTTAGACTTAGCTTTAGGGGTTAATACATTTATTAGAATAGCGGTGAGCTCCGGTCGGCAGATTAGGGGTTAATAATTGAAGTTAGGTGTCGGCGATGTTAGGGAGGGCAGATTAGGGGTTAATACTATTTATTATAGGGTTAGTGAGGCGGATTAGGGGTTAATAACTTTATTATAGTAGCGCTCAGGTCCGGTCGGCAGATTAGGGGTTAATAAGTGTAGGCAGGTGGAGGCGACGTTGTGGGGGGCAGATTAGGGGTTAATAAATATAATATAGGGGTCGGCGATGTTAGGGCAGCAGATTAGGGGTACATAAGGATAATGTAAGTAGCGGCGGTTTACGGAGCGGCAGATTAGGGGTTAATAATAATATGCAGGGGTCAGCGATAGCGGGGGCGGCAGATTAGGGGTTAATAAGTGTAAGGTTAGGGGTGTTTAGACTCGGGGTACATGTTAAAGTGTTAGGTGCAGACGTAGGAAGTTTTCCCCATAGCAAACAATGGGGCTGCGTTAGGAGCTTAACGCGGCTTTTTTGCAGGTGTTAGGTTTTTTTTCAGCTCAAACAGCCCCATTGTTTCCTATGGGAGAATCGTGCACGAGCACGTTTTTGAGGCTGGCCGCTTGCGTAAGCTCTCTGGTATCGAGAGTTGAAGCTGCGTTAAAAATGCTCTACGATCCTTTTTTGGAGCCTAACGCAGCCTTTATGTGGACTCTCAATACCAGAGTTATTTTTATGCTGCGGCCAGAAAAAAGCCGGCGTTAGTTTTTCGGGTCGTTACCGACAAAACTCCAAATCTAGCCGTAAGTTTTAAATCATCTGAAATAAAAATTCCCAAGTCCTGTTCCTCATCTGTAACAGTCAGTAAAGTGTCATTGAGTCTGTTATTAACATTTGGATTTTTCTTCCCTAAATGCATTATTTTGCACTTTGCTGTGTTAAACTTTAGATCCCAGTCATTTGTCCAATCCTCCAATTGTTGTATATCACTTCTCATTTCGTCTATCCCCCCTGGAACATCCACTCTGTTACAAATTTTTGTATCATCTGCAAACAGACATACTTTCCCCTATAGCCCTTTGCTGATATCACAGATAAATATGTTAAACAAAACAGGCCCCAAAACTGACGCCTGAGGAACACCACTAGTAACAGCCCCCTCTGCTGAATGAACTCCATTTACTAAGACACTTTGTTTTCTGTCCTTAAGCCAGCATTCCACCCAGTTCACAATTTTTGAGTCTAGACCAAGGAGATACAGTTTGTGAATTAGTTTATTGTGTGGGACGGTGAAAAAAAACAAACTAATTCACAAACTGTATCTCCTTGGTCTAGACTCAAAAATTATGTCAGTAAGAAGGTTGTTATAGGTCAACACCAGCTACAATCTAGTTACCAAAATATATGTTGAGAGGCAATAAGCTAATAGATTTTTCTAGAGTGCTCAACATAAATTATTTTCTTCTGATGAAGCATTGCAGTTTGAGAATCATATCTCAGAAGCCATTGCTAAAAGCTTTTGGTAAAAGCTGATGCAACCTCTATAGTAATGTTATATTTTATAACCAAAAGCTGACTATCTTACATCCCACTCCCCCTCTCATGACACAATACACCATGTGAAGAACATTGGAATGTGAAATATTAATATTTCATGTTGAGTTAGCGCACTTGAGAAAATGTGATTGGGTTTGCGCGACTTGTTGGGTGTTTTCCACTTTTGACACTCCATTGAAGTCTATGGTAGAATACGTTAACACGGTTGTGATATTGTAACTTTTTGTGCGTCAGGTTAGCGCACGAGTGAAAACAAATGACTTTGTACTTGTAATGCATGTGGTACCTGCGTGAAAAAAAGCCCAAGTCAAGCACAGTTAGAGGGCAAGCAGGTGCGATCAATAGCATTCCACTCATAATATAGCCCTGAATATGTTTATTTTTGGGTGTTTTTTAGATGTTGGGGAAGTGCTTAGGTGTTGCGGGACGTGGTATAAGGTATTATGGTTGGGGAGGTTATGTGGAGTGGTACTGCGGTGTGGCAGCTGTGCAGGTTTAAGGGGAAAGTTTTGCTTTGGGGAATAACAGCTCATTGTGGGACTATGAAAAACTAGTAATGCCATATCTGGTATGGTTTATTGCAACTGGGGGCAGGATAGGTAGGGTTAATAGTGGTTGTGGGACTGTATCAGCCATGTCACTATTAGGATTGTGATCTGATGGGTATTCAGGGTATGATTAGGGTTTATTGTGATGGGTCTGTGCAAGTGCTAGCTTACATCTTTGATTTTATTTGTTATATACATCTATTTATATAAAAGAAGACTGACTGAATGACTAACTTATCAACGCCCAGCTCAAACAGTTCAATTTAGGAACGTGAAATTTGCAAAGTACGTTGTTTTATGACGTAGGCACCCACTAAGGAAGGGTTTTTGGAAATTACGTCCCTAGGGGGGTGAAAAAGGGGGGTGAATTTTTTTATGAGGATACCTATATCTCAAAAACCAACAATGTTTACAGATGTGAAAGTTGGTATTTAGATTCTCCTTTAAAAATAAAGAAATATGTGTTTTAACATTTTCCGAAAATCCACTTAAGGACGGTCAAAAAAGGGGGGGGCTGATCTATGAGGATACCTATACAGGGAGTGCAGAATTATTAGGCAAATGAGTATTTTGACCACATCATCCTCTTTATGCATGTTGTCTTACTCCAAGCTGTATAGGCTCGAAAGCCTACTACCAATTAAGCATATTAGGTGATGTGCATCTCTGTAATGAGAAGGGGTGTGGTCTAATGACATCAACACCCTATATCAGGTGTGCATAATTATTAGGCAACTTCCTTTCCTTTGGCAAAATGGGTCAAAAAAAGGACTTGACAGGCTCAGAAAAGTCAAAAATAGTGAGATATCTTGCAGAGGGATGCAGCACTCTTAAAATTGCAAAGCTTCTGAAGCGTGATCATCGAACAAACAAGCGTTTCATTCAAAATAGTCAACAGGGTCGCAAGAAGCGTGTGGAAAAACCAAGGCGCAAAATAACTGCCCATGAACTGAGAAAAGTCAAGCGTGCAGCTGCCAAGATGCCACTTGCCACCAGTTTGGCCATATTTCAGAGCTGCAACATCGCTGGAGTGCCCAAAAGCACAAGGTGTGCAATACTCAGAGACATGGCCAAGGTAAGAAAGGCTGAAAGACGACCACCACTGAACAAGACACACAAGCTGAAACGTCAAGACTGGGCCAAGAAATATCTCAAGACTGATTTTTCTAAGGTTTTATGGACTGATGAAATTAGAGTGAGTCTTGATGGGCCAGATGGATGGGCCCGTGGCTGGATTGGTAAAGGGCAGAGAGCTCCAGTCCGACTCAGACGCCAGCAAGGTGGAGGTGGAGTACTGGTTTGGGCTGGTATCATCAAAGATGAGCTTGTGGGGCCTTTACGGGTTGAGGATGGAGTCAAGCTCAACTCCCAGTCCTACTGCCAGTTTCTGGAAGACACCTTCTTCAAGCAGTGGTACAGGAAGAAGTCTGCATCCTTCAAGAAAAACATGATTTTCATGCAGGACAATGCTCCATCACACGCGTCCAAGTACTCCACAGCGTGGCTGGCAAGATAGGGTATAAAAGAAGAAAATCTAATGACATGGCCTCCTTGTTCACCTGATCTGAACCCCATTGAGAACCTGTGGTCCATCATCAAATGTGAGATTTACAAGGAGGGAAAACAGTACACCTCTCTGAACAGTGGCTGGGAGGCTGTGGTTGCTGCTGCACGCAATGTTTATGGTGAACAGATCAAAACACTGACAGAATCCATGGATGGCAGGCTTTTGAGTGTCCCTGCAAAGAAAGGTGGCTATATTGGTCACTGATTTGTTTTTGTTTTGTTTTTGAATGTCAGAAATGTATATTTGTGAATGTTGAGATGTTATATTGGTTTCACTGGTAAAAATAAATAATTGAAATGGGTATATATTTGTTTTTTGTTAAGTTGCCTAATAATTATGCACAGTAATAGTCACCTGCACACACAGATATCCCCCTAAAATAGCTATAACTAAAAACAAACTAAAAACTACTTCCAAAACTATTCAGCTTTGATATTAATGAGTTTTTTGGGTTCATTGAGAACATGGTTGTTGTTCAATAATAAAATGAATCCTCAAAAATACAACTTGCCTAATAATTCTGCACTCCCTGTATATCAAAAACCAAAGATGTTACAGGCATGAAAATTGGTATTTAGATTCTCCTTTAAAAATAAAGAAACACATGTTTTACCATTTCCCCAAAATCCACTTAAGGGGGGTCAAAGGGGGGGGGGGCTGATTTATTAAGATAGTTATATATCAAAAACGAAAGATGTTACAGATGTGAAAAATGGTATTTAGATTCTCCTTTAAAAATAAAGAAACACGTGCTTTAACATTTCCCAAAAATCCACTTAAGGGGGGTCAAAGGGGGGGCTAATTTATGTGTTTACCTATATCTCAAAAACCAAAGATGTTACAGATGTGAAATTTGGTATTTAGATTCTTCTTTAAAAATAAAGAAATACGTGTTTTAACATTTCCCAAAAATCCGCTTAAGGGGGGTCAGAAAAGGGGGGCTGATTTATGAGGATACCTTTATCTCAAAAATGAAAGATGTTACAGACGTGAAAATTGGTATTAAGATTCTCCCTTAAAAATAAAGAAACACGTGTTTTACCATTTTCCGAAAATCCACTTAAGGGGGGTCAAAAGGGGGGGTGATTTATAAGGATACCTATATCTCAAAAACCGACAATGTTACAGACGTGAAAATTGGTATTTAGATTCTCCTTTAAAAATAAAGAAATAAATGCTTTAACATTTCCCAAAAATCCACTTAAAGGGCTATGATACCCAAATGTTGAACACAGCCCACTCCGTGGGGGAGATTCTATAGTACCCACCAGCACTAGATGCTGAAAAGACCCTGCATAAAATACCCTTTACTCATCTACAGATTTATTGTAATTTTACTAAACCAACAGGCATCTATTATAGAGGAATAGAGATGTCACCAAAGAGAGCATCAAAAGTAGGCAAAGACATTAAAAAACCTGCTGCTGCACACAGCTCGGTGAGCTCCTTTTTTAAAATGCCAGACACCCAACATTCTAGTTTGACAGCAGAACCATCACAACAACCCACAGTATCTGCATCAAGCAGTGAAGATAGTGACACAGACACTCCAGTTCAGCTTTCTAAAACGTTCCTGGCCACCATACCTTCTAAGAGTGACCTTGATAATATTGTGGTAAAAGTCAGAGAGTGTATTAAAGAAGAGATGGCCAGCTTGAGAAAAGATATCACAGAAGTGGGAAATCGGGTTGAAGCGCTGGAGGAAGATGTAGAATTTAGCCAATCTGAGATATCCACATTGCAAACTACCACGCAGACACACGACTTATTAATTATGCAGCTACAGGACAAACTAGAAGACCTGGAGAACAGGGAACGCCGCCAGAATCTACGTGTTAGAGGGATCCCAGAATCTGTCTTACCAAACACCATCCCTGAGTTCCTGAAAGGCCTTTTTGTGTCACTACTGGGCTCCACAACCGAGGTGGACATGGATATAGATAGAGCTCATAGAGCGCTCAGGCCTAAACCGGCAGATCAAGCACCACCACGCGATGTGGTCCTTAGACTTAAAAGCTATCAAACGAAGGAAGAAATACTTAAAGCGGCTAGATAGATTAAGGACATAACCTTCCAAAATTTCCACCTGCAAATATTTGCGGACCTAGCCCCCCGCACTTTACAGAGACGCAGGGAATTCCAACCGCTAACATCTATGCTCAGAGCCAAAGCTATTCCGTATAGATGGGGGTTCCCCTGCTTTCTCAACGTTTCCTATAAAGGAGTAAAACACATCTGCAAAACACCAGAGGAAATCTCAGAAATATGTGCAACAATGGGGCTGGACCCCCCACCCTCTGTGGCAACCAGTGGTAACCCTGAATACACCGGTCCAACGAACCCCACGAGACCACTGAAACCGCCTGGGCAAAAGCAAAGACCCAGGAAGACTGGGAAGATGCAGGAGGTTCTAAATCCGGATAACACCTGAAGATCCAACTCTACAACTGGGTGAGGTAGTTTCACACTTTTCACAGAGGTAGACCAAGATGAACATTTGGCCCTCTCTTTTTCCTTATAGTCAGGAATGTTTAAGTTCCAAAAATGGTTTACTTGTTAAAGATCTAAAGGGAAAGAACTTATTGACTGCTACACCGCATAAGACTGTTTAGTTCTCTAAATGTTTATTAATATTAAATGGGATAGGCTATTCTTTCCCTATTGAGTGACATTTTATGTCATTTTACTTGTTTTTGTTTAGGTTTATATTGTTGTTTTGTTGTTTGTTTGTTGTTTCTTTCCACAGGATACAGAGACATGCTATAATGCTTAACATGAGGTTTATCCACACCATAACATTAATGAGAACACCTCTTTATCAACATGATAAGATCAGAATTATAAGGTTCCCTACTACATCTCCCCATATGTCAGCCCTGGGTATTAACTGAGCTATGACAAGCAGAAAACAGGTTAGATTCATGTCACAGAATGTTAGAGGGTTTAACAATCCCCATAAGAGGCGGGTGGCTTTTGCTGACATCACACATAGGCAAATTGATATATTATTTTTACAAGAAACCCACTACTTGAAAGAACAGGAACCTAAATTCTTCACAACCCTATATCCCACCCATTATCATAGTAGCCATCCAGATAAAAAAATCTCAGGGGTCAGTATCTTAATACACAAGTCATTACCATTTCATATGCAACAAGTAGAAAGGGACAATGAAGGGAGATATGTGGCCATACTGGGCCTGCTATATGGCAAACCAACCACGTTAGTCAATGTTTATGCCCCCAACACCCACCAGGCAACCTTTTTCCGCAATATTTTTAATAAAATTTTAGCTTTCCACAAAGGTTCATTAATTATAGGGGGCGACTTTAATACACCATTAAACCCACTATTAGATAGTTCAACAACTCAAACCCAATTATCGAAAAGAACGCTTAAATCTATTAGAGATGACCTACTGTTGCTAGGAGTACACGATCCGTGGCGTGTTCAAAACCCTACTAGTAAAAGTTTTACTTTTTATTCAGCATCTAAGCGCTCCCATTCACGCATTGACTATATCCTCATAGACCATCTAACTATATCTTCAGTCACACATACTGATATCTCCCCCACTGCATGGTCAGACCATTCGGCTGTCATATGTACCACACAATGGACTTCCCTTCCTTTCAGGCCCTTCCAATGGCGTTTTGATGACGCCTTACTTAATGATGCTCCCACTTTTCAACAAATAAATGCAGCACTAACTGAATACTTTTCAAGCAACAATACACCGGACATTGCCCCAAATATTCTGTGGGAGGCCCATAAATGCTTTCTAAGGGGTGAGATAATAAAAATTAAGGCCACACAAAGAAAACATCTTAGAACACGCCATCAGGATCTCACCGACAAATTCCAGCGGTTTGATAGGTCCCATACACTGAACCCCCAAGATACATCACTGAAATCCCAAAGAGATCAAGCTAAAAGCAACCTTATGACATTCTTAGAACACACGGCACAAACACAAGCTTTAAAACTAAGACAGAAGTTTTTTGTGGAAGGTAATAGACCTGGCAAACTACTGGCGAGAGCGCTTAAAACTAGACAAGCCACACACTTTATCGCCACACTACAAGATGAGAACAGAGACACCACAGTAGACTCTTACAAAATAGCTGAGATATTTAGAGGCTATTATGCGGCCCTTTATAATTTGGTCCCCAATAGAAATAAAGAGAACCATAGAGCACAATGTCTTGAGTACCTAGACCGGATAACTGTACCTACTATCCCATCTGACGACCTGGAGTCCCTCACCGCCCCAATCTCACTAGAGGAGATTAATACAGCAATACAGTCCTTGAAGGCAGGGAAGAGTCCGGGTCCTGATGGACTCACAAACTCCTATTACAAAAAGTTTAAACACCTGTTACTACCACATCTACTCTCTGTTTTTAATCAGATTGACCAAGAACCTAAACTTCCACATTCCATGCTTGAAGCTATAGTGACTGTCATACCTAAACCAGGTAAAGATCCCACAATCCCCTCAAACTACCATCCGATCTCACTTCTAAATGTAGACGTGAAGATCTACGCGAAGATCCTAGCCACCAGAATCAATAAATTCTTACCCCTGCTGATCCATCCAGACCAGGTGGGCTTTGTGCCGCAGAGAGAGGCAAAAGACAATACCGTAAAGGTACTTCAATTAATGCAATACGCTACTAATCACGACATACCCTCCATTCTACTTTCAACTGACGCTGAAAAAGCTTTTGACAGACTGGACTGGACCTTTCTGACTTTGACTTTAAAAAAATTTGGCTTCCCTGACAGTTTCATCTCCAGAATATTTGCCCTCTACTCTAACCCGACAGCCAAAATTAAAGTAAATGGGATCCTATCTACCTCATTTACTATATCAAATGGCACCAGACAAGGCTGCCCATTATCCCCTCTGCTATTTGTCCTTTCAATGGAAATTCTAGCCACAAACCTACGACACAACCCTGATATTCACGGATTTAACATAAGTACCACCCACCATAAGCTTGCACTATACGCAGACGATTTACTGTTGAGTCTAACGCGCCCATTCATATCTCTCTCTGCGGTTCAGAGCTCCCTGGTGGAGTTTGGCAGGTGCTCCAATTACTCGGTCAATCATACTAAGTCAGAAATCCTTCCTATTAACCTAAATAGCACAGATATTCAAAAACTTCAGTCCCATGTACCCTATCAGGTACAACAGACAGCTTTAAAATATTTAGGTATCCACCTTACCAGCGACAAACAAAAACTAATTGATCTGAATTATGAAACTTTAATGGCCAGTATCCACAAAGACACATCCTTATGGTTACACAAACAAATATCGTGGCTGGGCAGAATTGGAGTAACTAAAATGACCATTCTCCCAAAGATACTCTATCTATTTCAGACTCTCCCTATCCCACTCCCGGAAGCATATGTTTCTAGGCTTCAGACAGTACTGAATTCATATATCTGGAGAAAACGCCCACCCAGAATTGCCAGAACTACCCTTTACTTACCAAAAAAATTTGGGGGCCTAGGAGTACCAGACTTATCTAAATACCGGAGTGCAGTATTTCTGAGAAGAATAGTAGATTGGTGCACACTCCCCCTAAATTATAATAGACTTTGGGTTACACTGGAACATGATCTCACTAAATCCGTTCAATTAGGGTCATACTGTTGGCAGCCCAGGGCAAACCAACCATTATTGACTAAAGAATACCCGATAATAAAAGAAACATTCGAAGTATGGCTACACATACTCCATAGGCATAAACACATATCTACGATCCCCTCTCCCTTGACAACTGCACTGTCTAATGCTGACTTTCCAATAGGGATGTCCTTAACGCCGAAAGTACCGAGTGGTTTAGACTGTCTGCTCCCACTATACACTTTAATTGATGAGGGAAAACTGGTCTCCAGACAACACCTAGAAGAGCTGTCTACCACACGTTTTACAAATTGGTTAAGATACCTACAGCTTAAACACTTTATAGACTCCCATGGACACAAACATCTGATCATAAGAGACCGTACTACACTAGAGAAATATTGCACTCAAGACTTTCCACAGACACATATGATCTCCTCTCTATATCAACTCTTACTCATACCTCAAGAGACTTTAAAATCACCAACAATCAGCTCATGGCACAAAGAACTCCCATACACTCTTACAGAACAAGAATGGCTACTAGTATTTCAAAATACAGCGAAATCTGCACACTCAGCAACCTTATTAGAAACAAACTATAAATTTTTGCTACGCTGGTACCTTACTCCACATAGGCTAAAATTTATCTTCCCTGCGGCGTCAGACAGATGCTGGAGAAAATGTACAGGCAAAGGGACCCCCTTCCACATATGGTGGGAGTGCCCTAAAATAGAAAATTTTTGGAAGAGTATCAATGATGAGTTATGTAAGTTGCTGAACTATGATATTCCATTAGACCCCATAGTGTATCTATTTCACGTTACTCCTAAATTCCCCTTCAAACAGCACACGCCACTCTTCCAATTGGCTATATGTAGCGCAAAACAAATTATCCCCAGGCTATGGAAATCAGAATCCGAACCAACGTTATCGATGTGGCTAGCGCAAATGAGAATTAACTTAGCGTTAGAAAGCTTTTATTATTATACGGTGGGAAGACTAGATTATTTTGCAGAAATGATATTTTTTTGGGAATCACATTATCACCTTAGAACATAGCAGAACAAGGGGTCCACATGCACTGAGGCGGCATTCCCTTCCCCCCACCCTTTATCTGCCTTATTTACCTTATCTGCCTTCTTGAAATTAGTAGGCCCTGCCACATGATGTTACAAGTCAAACAAATATTTTGGAAATTGCTACATATATATATATGCGTATACTTTTTAAGTTGTTCACTGCATAAGTGATGAACATTGAAAACACCACACTGTCTTGAATTTCTAGGTATAATGCTCTCTAACTGTTCTGGAAAATAAATTTACGACACAGTTTTCAAATGATACAGGGACTCAAGAGAAAGACTGTGTACCAAAGCAGTAACTCTGATGGACTTGAACAATATTCTACTCCCTGTTTTTCTTTTTTTTGTATATTGTATCTGTTTCTGTGGAGAAACCTTTTATATGTGTATTTGTATTTGTCTTTTGACGTCCTGTACACCTTTGATATATATCAATAAAGAAAGGATAGTTAAAAAAAAAAAAAAAAAAAGGCAATCAAGCAATAAGAATACTTTTTCAAAATTTAGTGGCAAGGGGCGCGGAGCCTGGCCATGCAGGGAGATGGCCGCACATTGAGAGGGCTCCAATATCCTATGGTAGCAAAAATAACAAACCCAGTGTTAACCCTTATATCCTATACCCAAAGCAGGGGACAAGGCAAACAGAGACCGGGACACAACACCCGGCTGACAATCTGATCCAGAACTGCGCTAAGGAAGATTGATCACGGCATCTCAGCTCAAAAGGCTATATATGGCGCCAGCACCGCTCACAGACTAAGAAAGGCGCATAAATCTGAGACTCGGTCAAGAAATATCGCCGATCCACCTCACTACATACTCGACAACTGACCGGGAAGACTGGAATGAGAAACTGCTTGTAGACGGCAGGGACCTAGCCACGGAGAAGGCCTAACGGGAGAAGGGCTATATACTGCGTGCACGTCACGCTATCACCCTGGGACAAGGTAACTTCATGCCCGGCATCCAGAGAGGGATAAGCTGATAGCTCATACTGCCCGGTGATCGCTAGAGCCCTCTTTCCTTACTACAAACCTAGCAACAACCTCATAGACCCTGTTAGGAACACAGAGACGGGCTTAAACATAAAAAGCCCCAGAGTGACAGAGCGAAGTTTAAAACAGGCACAGCATACACGTGGGCCTTAAAATTATTAACTGTGCTTTGGAATAAAATCAAAACATATTGAAACATATGCCTCAGGGTCCTATATAACCATATGTGACATTTCTAAGTTTGAAGCAGGAGTAATTACAAAAGGGGCATTAAAATATCCTCTTCTTGGAAGGATTTCATGATAGAAACAGATCATAATAATAAGCAGCTGCGTATTCTTAATTCTCCCAAGTGCCTCTGTTTTAGGTAATGCCTTGCAAGAGGCAAAACAAATCAGGGAAATCTGGTTCCTCCAACTCATTAATCAGCTTTCTAAAGCCACTTGAACCTAGGACAGAAATCCCTGGAAAAAGCATGGCTAGCAATCAAGTTGCCTCAACAACTCAGGTTGTTCAGACTGAAGATCCACAGTCATCCTATATCACAAAAAAAGATTTACAACACCTTTCTTCTAAAGAGGACATACAGGGAGTATTGAAAGAGATGAGAGATCTATTTGGGGACCTCAGGAAAGACCTGAGTGCTCTAGACCACAGAGTTAAAGGGACAGTAAACCTTAAAATTAATGTTATATAATTCTGCACATAGTGCAGAATTATATAACATTATATTAGCCAACCATTATTTAACATAATATTGCCTTTTTATTTTTAGCAAAAAACGCTGTTTTACAGACCCGCTCTCTGGGCTCTGCTGAGCAGGTCTGTTTTTTTTCCTCAGCGCATCGGGCCAGCTGTATAGTCACAGCCCGGCCCGACTGCGCCATAAGACTAAGTGCAGCTCGCTCCCGCTCTGTCTGACAGCAGGAGTGAGCTGCACTTAGTCTTATGGCGCGGTCTAAGAAAATAGAAGACCAACAAGGCTCTCTCACTGAAAACTTAAAGCTCAATACAGAGGATCTACGGAGTCAAGCAGAACAAGTCTTTTATCTAACGGATAAGGTGGAGGACTTGGATAATTGTTGCAGACGCAACAACCTTAGATTTAGGGGTATATCCGAAACAGTGCATCCTCCGGCGATAGAAGGCTACCTACAGGCCCTTTTTAGGGTAATAAAGGGCACTCCTGCAGCAAATGAGATTCCTATTGAAAGAGCCCATAGGGCACTCAGGCTCAAACCGCCTCCGAAGGCTCCACCCAGAGACATCATAGTAAAATTTCTAAGTTTTAAAGATAAGGAGGACATCCTTAAGAATGCCAGAACCAAACACCCTATTACACATGTGGGGGAAGAAATTCAAATATTCACGGATTTGTCACCGGTTACATTGCAGAAGCAGCGAGAACTCTCTCACATAACCTCTCATCTCCGAAAGAACAAAGTTCAATACCGCTGGGCTTTCCCGGTATCCCTCATCGTTAACCACAATAACAAAGCGATCATTTACAGGCCGGGAACCGACCCTCTATCTTTCTTTAAGGACCTGGCCTTACCGGGAAGCTTTGATCAGGCCACACATCACTCACCAAGAAGGGAGGCTCCTGGACCGGCAGTAGCCTCGGATAACCCTTCCCCAGATGTGTAGATAAGTAACTTATCTGTTAAGATGTTCAAGGGAAAGGCGCCAGAAGCTAACATAAAATTGTTTATCAAAGGAACTCTAGCCTAGTTTGTGTTTCTTTCCTTAGTTACAATCCACTACTATATGGGAATAAGGGAAGAAATGTCTGTGCAGATTATTAAAATGTTATTATAGGTGAACTGAACTTCAGGACATTTATATACAACTCCTCCATTGGAGAGTCATAATATCTTAATGTATCAACAAAGTCTCCAGGTAAATGAGCACCCTGAAATAGTGTGCTTGTCTGCACTAGTGTAATTTAACCGAATGCAGATAGAGACTCTGCTGTCATGCCTGTTCAAAATATTACATGATGGTCTCCTTTCTTCCCCATCAACCCCCTTCCCCTCCTATCCATCCTTCCCTCTACCCACCTCTCCCTCACTGGTTCTCCTCCTATTTTTCCAACCTCCCTTTCCCCTCCCTTCCCCCCTCCCCTCCCCACCCCCCCCCCTCTCCCCTCCTCCCCTTCCCCCCTATTACCTTGGTGGGTGCATTATGCATAAAGAGATTTCAGAGCTTTCCAATGATTTTTTTTTTTTTATATTTATTTTTCCTTTTATTAGAAATTATTGAACAAACATAAAAAGAGAAACATATCATACTGTACATCAGTACAAAAGAATGAATACATAACATATAACACAGTAACCAAGAAAAAAATATCTGGGATAACATCAAATCAAATCCACTCGGGTCAAGGTTATTAGACCCACCATTCAAAAGTAAAGTCCGTGTGGATGGTTGTTATCCATAACATTAGACAGAAGAACTCAGGCTAGAAGACAATCCCCTCCATCATGAGGATTACCAGCAAAGACATATACATTTTGATAGTAATATAACATAAAGTGTAGCTTGGTTATATTTTGCTAAATATGTCATATTATTCATCATATGGAGACATTCTATCACTAAATCTATTATTTTATTAAAAAAAAGAAATTCCTAACTCACGGGCAATGTGAAATTCAACCAAGAAACATATTTTGGTAACTTAGTCATAATCTTTCACCACTATCGTTTATTCAATAAGACCTTATTATCTTGAAACGGAACAAAACATATGAAATGATAAAGAAGTAATGGAGAGAAAAAAAAAAAAGAAAGAAAGAGAAAAGAAAAAAAAAATAGAACAGAAATTCACTCTCTCTCCCCCCCCGCCCACGTCACCCCACCCGACCCACCTCTGCATCGTCTGTACTTTGCCTGCCATATTAATCCAATCTAGGCAGTATCATCTAAGAGTTGTTTATTAACAATAGTTAACTCCATAGACACTGACCCCCGAAGGGGGGAAATCAGTTGTAATTGTATTTCCTTCGGAAAGCTGGCAATTACGTTCCACCATTTTAATATAAAACGATTGACTTGTGTTTCTGAGTTTATTGATGTGTCCATTTGCTCCATAATCATTAAATTTTTCAGTTTTTGAATAAATTCTGTTAAGGTTGGGGCTTTACTAGATTTCCAATATTTTAATATGAGTAGTCTAGCGACCATTATTGCTGAGTTTAATTGACATATATGCTTATGTGTGCCAATTTTATATCCATTTATAAAGAACATTATATGTTCCAATTTGAATTGAAAGTGTATATGGTTGATTCTATTTAGCCAGTCATTAATCTTATACCAAAACTTCTTGATTTTTGGACAGTTCCAAAAACAATGGCTCAAGTCAGCATTAAAGGCTTTACATTTGTAGCATAAGGCCACAGAGTGATCCCATTTTTCTTTCTTACTAGGAGTAATATATGTTCTATTTATTAATTTAGTATGAGACTCCCGCCATGAGGTGGATAAAGTTGCTGTGTCAGCAAGTTTGAAACTTTTATATATAATTTCTGGTGCTACCTGCCACTTATTAGCAATGTGCTCCAAGTTTTCCTTCCCCAATTCTGTCATAATTAATTTATATAACGAGGTTACATTGCATTTCCCTAATTTAAAAAGGTTAATAGGGGTCTGAAGGATATTCCATGCACAATCATCTGAAGAATCAGATGAGAATTCCTTTAAGAAATGTCGAACTTGAAAATAGGGGAAAAAGTCCTTTTTTGAAATAGCGTATTCAGTAGCTAGTTCCTGTAATGATCTACATGCCCCTGAGCCCCTTTCTCTTAACTGAACCATATATATAAGACCCTGTTGAGCCCAGGAATTGAAAATACGGGAGTTCAATGCTGCAGGAAAATTAGGGTTACCCGTTATGGTTAGATATTTAGAAAATTTATAATTAATATGAATTTTTTTAAGAAGTTTCTGCCAGGCCCTGATTACGCAATGGATGTTTAATAACGATTTAATTTTAGTTGGACATTTATTCATGTTACAATGCAATAAAGCTTTTAAGGAGTAGGGTCTGGTCAGTGTTGTTTCCAGCATCTGGTCCACAATGTATTCTGCATTTGTCAACCATTCAATTGCAATTTTAGAGATGCATACTAAATTATAGATCTCAATATCTGGGAGGCTTAGTCCCCCATATTGTCTAGGCAAAACAAGTCTAGATAATCCGATAATCCTCCTTTTATCCCCCCAAATAAAATGTGCAAATAGCTGGTTAAGTAGTTTTATATCTTTTTGTTTTATAATAACTGGGAGATTTTGCATTAAGTAGAGAAGTTTAGAGAAGATCACCATCTTAATTATGTTAATTTTGCCAGACAAAGTTAGATAAAATTTCGACCAGCTGTCTAGATCCTGCTTTATTTTGGCAATAATGGGTAGGTAGTTAAGTTCATACCATTCGTTATAGTTTTTGGAGAGTTTAATCCCCAGGTAAACAAAGTTAAATTTAGCTTCTTTAAACTGATGTTGCAGGTAGGATTCTTTATTTTTAAATAACCAAAAAATTTCTGATTTGTGAGTATTAACTTTGTAACCTGAGAAAGCACTAAATTCTTGGAGGACTTGGGTTAATAAAGGAATATACTTAGCAGTGTTGGCCATCAGGACTAGTAGGTCATCAGCATATACAAGTGTAGTGACTTTCCTATGTCCCAAATTAATCCCTTCGATCTCCTTCCTTATAGATATTACAAGTGGTTCTAATGCTAAGTTAAAAAGGTAGGGTGATAATGGACATCCCTGTCGTACACCTCTATTTAATGAAAAGTATACGGTAGGGGTACCATTGACCAGGACGGATGAGGTTGAAGATTTATAAGTTGCTCAAATAAAATCTAGAAATGCTCCCTCGACTCCAAATCTTGGGAGGACTGAAAACAGATGATCCCAAGAGATGGAGTCGAAGGCTTTTTCAGCATCGATTAATATTAGGGCAGAATCCGATGTTGGGTTTTTATGCAGGCAGGACTGATTTAGAATTAATTGTAATTTCCGTAGGTTCCGTGTAGCAATTCTACCTGGCATAAACCCCACCTGATCCTTGTGTATCAACGGCCCGATAAAAGATTTTAGGCGATCAGCTATGATACTCATCAAAATCTTGTAATCGCAATTAAGGAGCGATATCGGTCTATATGAAGATATCTGCTCTTTGTCCTTGCCTTTTTTAAGGATAAGGACTATTTGTGATGCGGCAAAATATCTAGAGCATATTTTTTTGTCCAGATAATAGCTGTTAAATAATGAGACCAAAGTTTGGACAATGTCGTCTGACAATATTTTATATAATTCTATAGGAAGCTGATCAGGCCCAGCGGCTTTATTAGATGTTGCATTTTTTATTGCATTTAATACTTCTTTAGAAGTAATTGGGGCATTCAGTATTTCTCTTTGGTCTGACAGTATTTTGGGTGTTTTAATCTTGTGCCAAAAGTTATTTTTAATCAGTGTGTCTATTTTCTCTTCCGAATAAAGGTCTTGAAAATAATTTGTAACTACGCTGGCGATATCCTCACTTTTGACAATTCTACCGGATGTAGACTTAAGAGCTTCAATCATGGATTTCTTTTCTTTTGATTTGGTTAAGTTAGCCAGAAATTTCCCTGCTTTCCCTCCATGTCTGTAGTAAAAAAACCTGGATCTAAGTGTTTCTTGAGCACTTTTTTGCGCAAGAAAGATTTCTCTTTCTTTTTTAGCCACTTGATACAGCTCCCAACATTTTCTTGATGGGTCACTAATATATGTATTGTAAGCGTTGCGAAGCTGATTAGCAAGTTGATTATCCCGCTTTATACTGTTCCTTTTTTGGATAATTAAATAGGCTTTAATCTCACCCCTAATTACGGCCTTAAATGATTCCCACAATGTTTCAGTGTGTATGTTCGGGGAGGCATTTATATCAAAAAACTCTTTCCATTTAATTTTCAGCCATGCTTTAAATTTAACATTGTCTGCCAGATATCTTGGGAAAAAAAGTCTATTATTGGAAGGAAGTTGGGTCTGCTTTAATATAATAGATAGAGTTAGGATCGCATGATCCGATATAACTATTTCCTTTATATCTGTAGTCATGTCTAGGCTTAACATATTTTCAGAGACAAAGAAGTAGTCTATTCTGGACATTGTTTGATGAGATTTGGACTCACATGAAAAATGTCTTACGTCTGGATTATGGATACGCCAAATATCCTTGATATGAAGTAATCTAATAAAGTTTTTAAGAATTTTAGACTCCTGTTTGCTGTTTTTATTTAATGAAGGTTTAAGCCTGTCTAAAGTCGGATACGCAGTTAAATTAAAGTCACCTGCGATAATTAAATTTTTTGAATAAAGATGTAGCAGTTTCCTCTGAAGATTATCCCAGAAATTTTCATCCGGGTTATTAGGAGCATAGATATTGCAAAAATTAAACAACATGCCTTGTATCATTACCTGCAAAATAAGGAATCTTTCATCTGGGTCTAATTCGGAACTTAGGATATTGTATTGCAATTTTTTATTAAATAGGATTGCCACACCCTTTTTCCTACATTTACATGGAGTACCTACTAATGCACCTATCCAGCCTGTTTTAAGTTTAGTGAGTTCTGTTTCTTGTAAATGTGTCTCCTGAAGGAACACTATGTCTGGCTTGTATCTATTTAGGTGAGAAATTATTTTTTTTCGTTTTTGAGGTGAAGTGATACCGCCGACATTCCATGTTGCTAGATTAAGTTTAGGATTCATTAAGGTCGGAGTTTAGAGTATATAAAAAATGAATAAATGCTAAGTTTCTTTTCCCTGATTTTCCTCCTATTGAAGGGGGGAATGGGAGGGGAGAGCCCAGGGGTTAGACGATATAGAGATGGGTGACAGCAGAAAAGAGCGTATTATAGAGGGGGGGAGAGAGAGGGGAGGGAAAGAGAGAGAAGAAAAAAAAAAAAAGAAAAGAACACACATATAAAGGAAGAAAGCACATCTGGAATACTCATATGATTTATGGATCATGAATGGCCATTTTAAATTTATTAAAACACAGGATAAAAAAAAGAAAACAAGCTTAACTAGCTTCATATTGATATCAATCATACTTAGGTTTCTTTTTAAAAAGGAAAGGAAATTTACCCCTCTTCTTATTAGCATATTTCATATAAAAAAAATACTTTCATTCTTTTTTCCTTTCTCTTTTTTTTTTCTTTCTTTTTTTGCCCCCTTGGCTTAGGGATGACATATTTAATCAGGAAAGTGTGAGCCCCCTTTTTTTTGCAAAGTCCCTGACTTCACCTAGAGAACTCAGCAATATAGATTCATTATCATCAAATATTTTTATTTTGGCGGGGTAGATGACTGTGGCTTTGATGCCATTAGCGATCAATTTAGTACAAAGAGGGGACATTTCTTTGCGTTTTTGTGTGGTTTCTGATGAGAAATCTTGAAAAATTAAAATTGGTTTCTCATCTATTGAAAAGGGGATCTTTTTTCTGTAATGCTGTAAAATGCTGAGTTTGTCCTGGTAATTCAGGAACTTTGCGATTACTGGTCTATTTTTAAGTGTACCATCAGAAAAAGTTTTGGGTGTTCCAATACGATGCGCCCTCTCGACTGCGAGGGGGAGTAGACTAGGGTCCATACCAAGTTCCTGTGGTAATCTATTTGATATAAATTCAAGAAGATCCTGGTATGCGCTAGATTCAGGAACGCCAATAACCCTGATATTATTACGTCTAGCGCGATCTTCGATCTCGTTCAATTTATACTGAATATTAGTTAGTTGTGTTGCTTGATCTTGTATAATTGTTGCTTGATGATTATTGGTATCTTCTAAATCTGAAATACGCTGTTCAGCCTCATTTAATCTATGTGTAAAATGTTTGAATTCGCTAGCGAGATTAGATATATCAAGCTTCAACTGATCAAATTGTGGAATCATGAGATCAGAAATTTGTTTAACAATATCTTGTGATTCTGTTGCTATCATATCCGCTGTATTAGTATTATGAGGTAGGTTTGTTGAATTATCAACACTAGTTCTGGCCCTTCTATCTCTTATCTTGGGCGGCATGTTGGGGGAATGTGTTTTGAGATTGGTCATGAATTTGTCCATGAAAAAGTGGGTGCAAAAAGTGACAGCAGTAAACAGCTAAATATTGAGTTGTTTGTTATGACGTTTACCTGTGTAAAGAGGTTTCCAACGATTAAATAAGAATGTTGAGTTCTATGATATGTGGGAATAATGAGGGTTTGTGGGAATTGATTACATGTTTTCAAATATTGTTATATGTATGTTGTTGTTCCTGATATACTTATCATGAGACTTCTTGGCCTATATGGCCAATAACAAATAAAGCGGGTACTTCTCTCAGTGTCTCATCTATCTTCTGACCCCCTCCTCCTCCCACTACTCAATCTCTCTTATTATACTCTCCCTTGCATCTTAAACTCCCCTCTTTCCCTTACATATCTATCTCTTTCCCCTCCCATTCCTTTCTCTTTCCCCATCCTTTATCCTCTCCTCGTCCCCTCCCCAAACCCCTTTCCATCCCACTACCTCCTTCTCTATCTCTTCCCTCTCCCTCTCCTCCTGACCTCCCTGGTCTTCTCCCCCAACTCCATACTCCCTCTCTCCCCCCCTACCTAATTTACCCCCCTATCTAACATAAGCTGGGATCACACTTTTTGTATCGCTCTGCAATAACTATTTATTGTTTGCTAAGCATGGGTGTACTACCCCCAATTGTTACATTTGTCACATTTATTGCATTGGCTACAGTAGCTATATATACTGTTCCTTTTCTTTTTCGTTCTTCTTTTTTAACTCATTATTGAATATAGGACTGTTACGTTATTATATTAAACTCTGTAAAATCATAATTAGCACAGTCCACATCTGAGATACCGCTTGTGCTCTCCTAAATAGCTACTACTACTCTTACTCTATTATTTCTGTATCCTACTTCTTTACTCTCTCTCCCCACCTTTTCTCCTACTCCTATTTTTTTTTATTTATTTTTTTTTCTCCCTCCCCAAGATGCAAACTAAAACCAGTAAATTCCAAGATCATACGATACAAATAACTACAATTAATGTTAACGTGTTAAATAACCCCGGTAAACGCTCTATAGCTTTTCGAGACTTGAACAAATTTAATAGCCACATTCTTATGTTCCAAGAAACCCATTTTCAGAAGGGAAGGGAACCCAGATGGAACAATACACAATATCCCTCTGCACATTTTGCCTCCGGACCTAACAAAAAAGCTGGAGTTGGCATTATATTTCACAGGACTCTACCAATAAAAATACTTCAAACTGAAATAGACCCGGATGGCAGATATATTTTACTGAAGGGTCTACTTTATGGACATCCAATAACATTAATCAACATATATGCCCCAAACCAGACACATATTGAATTTTTTTTTAAAATTGCTAATTTGATCCTTGACCACTCCCAGGGGGTGGTATTCCTAGCAGGAGATTTTAACCTCTCCCTGGAACCTCATCTAGACTCCTCAAGGGGGACTTCTAGCATAGCAAACAAGAAGTTAAAAGTAATTAAAAATATACTTCAAAATCTCACATTGCACGACACATGGAGGACACTGCACCCCCAAGATAGGGATTACACCTTTTATTCTAATCCTCACAACTGCTACACAAGGATCGATCATATATATACTGACTCACAAGGCCTATCCCTCACAAGCGATTGTAATATTGGTTCCATCACCTGGTCCGATCATGCCCCTGTGACTTGTACAGTACTCTGGCCTGACGTGCCAATCTCCCACAAAATATGGAGACTAGAGGACTCCTTACTAGGTGACACAGTTTTCTTAGAATCAGTCCAAAAGAACATCACTGAATATTTCAGGCTATATTCACAAACAACTTCTTCTAGGCAGCTGGAATGGGAAGCCCACAAAACTGTGGTTAGAGGTATACTAATAAAACATAAGTCCAAATTAAATAGAATATCTAGGGAAAAACACACCAAACTCTTACAAACACTTAGATCACTAGAAACTGCACACAAACAAAACCCATCAAATGAACAAATCTTGTCCGAACTTACGGACAATAGAATATTGCTCAAACAACACCTGACTGAAATCCACCAACGTAAGGCGCTGTTCCTTAAACAATATTATTTTGAAGGGGGAAATAAACCAGGCAAAATTTTAGCTAGAAACCTAAAACGGAAACAATTAAATACCTACGTACACTCTCTCGTCACACCAGACGGTGAAACAGTGAAGAATAGTCCCATGATTGCTTCTTCTTTCCGAAACTATTATAGCAAACTTTACAATCTCGGGGAAGATAATCCACAAGATAGCTCCACACTAGAAAAAGGCTTAAATCAATACTTTAAAGACCTTCAGCTCCCAACACTAGATGCATACACCGCTGAATCCCTATCTGCCCATATAACCTTAGAAGAACTCCAACAGGCTATAAAGGACATCCCTTCGGGTAAAAGCCCTGGCCCAGACGGACTTACATCCTCTGACTATAAGATATGCGAGGGAGTCTTAGCCTCACACATGTTACAGTTATTCAATAACCTTAGAGACGACCCTAAAATAACTAGAAACCTATTAGAAGCACATATAACAGTTTTAACCAAACCGGGTAGACAGGCTACTAGCCCGGGCAATTTCAGACCTATCTCCTTAATTAATACAGACATGAAAATACTGGCCAAAATTCTGGCGAACAGACTAAATAAATCTCTACAAGTGGGGTTTATCCCAGCGAGGGAAGCGAGAGACAATATCACTAAAGTTATACAATTGATAAACCACGCGAAAGTGACCGGAACTCCTATAGTCTTGTTCGCAACAGACACGGAAAAGGCCTTTGATAGGGTGGGTTAGCCCTTCTTACGGAGGACTATGAGTGAGATGGGTATACCCCAAGCCTTCTTAAACATGTCAATGGCACTTTACTCTGCCCCAAATGCGCGGGTTCAAGTTAACGGAACGCTCTCCGATACACTCCACATTAGCAATGGGACGAGGCAGGGATGCCCACTATCGCCCCTATTATTCGCTATATCCATAGAGGTTCTCGCACAAAAAATTAGGCTAAATGACAAAATTACGGGAATTAGGGTTGGAGATATGGAATGTAAACAAGCACTATATGCGAATGATATACTTTTCACCTTATCCGAGGCCGAAACTGCCATACCAGAACTACTGAAGGAACTAGACTCATACAATGCGGTTTCTAATTTCCTTCTTAACTTAAACAAATCGGAACTACTGAAAATTAACACTCAGACACAGCACATAAACAATTTGAATGAAAATTACCATATACCAATAGCACACCAGAAACTTAAGTACCTAGGGATACACTTAACACCAAACGTGCAGGACCTTTTTAAACATAATTACATCCCTTTAAAAAATGACATCATCAGAGATTTGTCTAGCTGGAGGATGAGTATATTAAACAATTACAAACCATATTAGAATGCTACATTTGGGCTAATACTAGACCCAGGGTTCCAAAGAAAACAATGTACATGCCAAGGGACAAAGGGGGATTGGGTTTGCCAAACTTAGCGGCTTATAGGAGAGCGATCTTTCTACAAAGAATAACAGAGTGGTCCCATAACGATACAGATAAGGTTTGGCTTCATTTGTAACATCAGAATAAATAATACATTGCCTATGAGCTAGGATTATCTACAAAGCAAAATACACATGTAGGAAGTAACTCACATATCAAACCTGAAAATGGCATTGGGCAATGATTTAGGCGAAACAGAATAAAACTTCATTTTATATAATGCTATGAATAAATGATCTCCACAATAAAATAGGAAGCACCCAATAAGTTATCTAAGACAACAGTATCCGCCTGTGGAGAGTTGGCATGTGCATCGACCACTCTTGGGCCGATGTTAGCGGGGAGGGAAAAAGGGAATTCAGCGGGCAAGAGCCGCTCTAAGTGGGACGGGGAAGGGAGATAAGGGGGGGGGGGGGCGGAGCCTCAAATAATACCAAGATAGTACAGTGCAAGGAGTACATGAGAGTCATATTGTATTATCAAAAGACTAAACTGCCAAGAAACAGCTTGTTGCTTGTTAAATTAATAGTGAGGTTCACAGTGCCCTCAGGGTATAATTATGATTGATATTCCTAGAGAACTTCTAGATATAGCAGTGATCTAGGGTCTATTTAAATATTGTACGCAATACTCTACATAAACTGTAGTGGCTTAATTATTCCCCTACTAAGTCTGACTAGTATAGGGATACATGAGATAGACAATAATAGTTTGTAGGAAGAGCTATAATTATTTACTGCCTACCTCACAACAACAAACAGAACCACATAGCAGTTGTAAAATGTAACATTTTGTCCAACATAGGTATAGCAGTAACATGTGACCAAATTTGTGTATGAAGGTATGTTAGAGAACAAAGTGAGCTTTTATGCTTAAGATATGGTAAAGTGCAGTAAAGGGAAGAGGTAACAAAAAAGCAAGGGTATCTCTTGTCAAAATTATGTGTAGGGGGATTATTCAAATATATAAATTATAGGGCGTAACTTGACATACAGTCTAAGAATACACACAAAGATTTTAGGTAACCTATCATGTATTTACCTTCGCATCCATAAAGGCCTGATAGATCTCTCACACCTTGTCACATGGGTAGTCAAGGAAATCAAATAGGACTTCAAATGACTTGACAACTTAGTGAATATATGTTGCTGGGTGGTGGGGACATGAGCGTGTTACAAACTGTGTGTTATGAGTTTGGATGATATGGCAACCTGCTAGTGTGTATATAAGACCCAGTCCTCAGGAGATATCCATTCCAACCAGAGTTGAACTGTGGACCACTGTATAGTAAGGGGGAAATCTGCACTTCATTTACATAAGCAATAGTTACATCTGCTGGTACACAGTATAGGGACAGCACTGTTCCTAATAAGACAGAAATCCTATGGTATTTTTAAATTTATAGCACAATAGGAAGAGAGATGGTCAATCTAGGTAGTATCCCAGAACCAAATAAAATGAACTCTGCAATTGGGTATATTAGAGGGTATGTGTAATACATTAATTTGCACATAACATAGGGCAAAAGTTCCCGAGGCCATGATATGAGCATCTCTAAGAGACACAAACAACAACCTCCCTGTAGGGAGAGTGCTTCAAAGTATATTAGAGCATATGAGGGTAACGAGTAGTGTGAGGCTAATGCTAATTTATCAGGCAAAGCATGCCAGTCGCCAGAAGTATCTAAATATTAACTAACAACAGGTTAGCATATGATAAACATAAAGACAATGCTATAAGATAAAATTAAACTTAACCATATATGAGAGTATAATAAAGATCAACTAGTCCCAACAGGGGAATTTCCCAGTCTTTACCAAACATGAGTTATTAGTATATATCAGCTGAAAAGTGAAGGAGAAATTGCCTCTGTATCTACCCAGGTTGCTGCCGACATTAGATTAAGAAGCTATCTTGTCCCATGGCAGATTGTCCAGAAAATGTTCTCTAACCAATGCCCCTTCTGAAGATTTTTTCTAGTCCGGTCTGGGCATAGGGAGAGGATCTGTGCCGTAACAGTTGCTCTAGAGGCCTGATGAGAGGGCTGCCCGGCAGACATGGGAGATGTACAGAGTATGCATCACGGCTATGAGAAGGGTAAATGATATACCTTGATCTCCATGTAGGTGGATGTGAACGTCTGGAGTGAGGGTTAGATTGCGTCCGTGTCTTTCCTTGAATAGGCTTCCGTTGCTCCGGCTTCTGTGATATGGAAGATCTCAGAGGAGACTGGTTCCGTTCAGCTCCTGATGAAGCGGTCACACTTGTCTGGGCTTCAGCTTCAGTGAGAGGACTTCCGGAGGCGCCTGAGCAGATAGAGGCTGTTGGTGAGGAGCTGCATACAGTGATCAAGCTAGGCTGCTGTATCTGCGCGGCCCCAGGGTAAGTTGCATTCTGTTGCTCTGACTTCGCAAGGATTGGTGAGAGTTGGAAGGTGCCGTCCCATTGAGATGTTTCTGGCTGCCTTGCTATCAACTGCCCGAAATCCTCCTCGCTTACCGCGAGGTATCGATTTAAGTATCGGGGCATTTACACGAGTACAAGTACTCATGCAAATACTTGGTATCGGTACCGATACCAATACTAGTATCGATATCGGTGCAACCCTATCAAAAACCAAAGATGTTACAGGCGTGTAAATTGGTATTTAGATTCTCCTTTAAAAATAAAGAAACGTGTTTTACCATTTCCCGAAAATCCACTTAAGGGGGATCAAAAAGGGGTGTGATTTATGAGGATACCTATATCTCAAGAACCAAAGATGTTACAGACGTGAAAATTGGTATTTACATTCTCCTTTAAAAATAAAGAAACACGTGTTTTAACATTTCCTGAAAATACAGTTAAGGGGACAAAAGGGGGCGGGATTTATGAGAATACCTATATCTTCAAAAATTAAGATATTACAGACATGAAAATTGGTATTTAGATTCTTCTTTTAAAATTAAGAAATATGTGTTTACCATTTCCTGAAAATCCACTTAAGGGGGTCAAAAGGGGGGAGCTGATTTATGATGATACCTATATCTCAAGAACCAAAGATGTTACAGACATGAAAATTGGTATTTAGATTACGAGAAACACAGAGGATTAACGAAAACTCAAGAAGTTCATGTCAATTAGTGTGCAACCCGAAACGGGCACACACTTGAGGGCACACGTCGTTGTGAGTGGTTGGGTTTTTTGCTATTTTTTACAAATCACTAATAAATGAAAACATTGACTTTGTACTTGTAATACATGTGGTACCAGCTCGCAAAAAAAGACGAAGTCAAGCACAGTTAAAGCGCAAGCAGGAGCAATCAATAGTGTTCCACTCCTAATCTAGCCCAGAATATGTTTATTTTTGGATGTTTTTTAGATGTTGGGGAAGTGCTTCAGTGTTGCGTGATGTGGTATAGGGTATTATGGTTGCTGTAGTGTGGCAGCTGTGCAAGTGTAAGGGGGCAGTTTTGCTTTGGGGAATAACAGCTCATTGTGGGACTATGAAAAACTAGTAATTCCATATCTAGTATGGTTTATTGCAACTGGGGCAGGATAGGTATGGTTAATAGTGGTTGTGGGACTGGATCAGCCAGGTCACTATTAGGATTGTGAGCTGATAGGTATTCAGGGTATGATTAGGGTTTATTGTGATGGGTCTGTGCAAGTGCCGCCTTACATCTTTAATTTTATTTGTTGTGTTTAATTTAAGGAACAGGTTGGTTTTTTTTTTTGGGGGGGGGGGTTATAACCTCATTATGTTTGATGAGGCTGTAAGGACTTAACATAAGATCTAGGCTGTCAAAGTGAAAATTATAGTAGCACAAGATGGTACAGATCAGAACATCAGATGCTGTGATATCTCTTCATTGGATTAACTTGTGAGTAATTTACAAATCAATCTGGAGCAGTGCAGTCGTAATAGCTTATGTCTATAGGCGCAGGCTCAGAGCTACCTTCGAGTGACACAAAATAAAGAACAGATATTTTAATGCATAGTTGTCCACAGCTCTCTTTGCTAGGCTCCCTAAGTCTTATATATGAAAATGTCCACTAGCCCCGGACAAGTAAGATATTGTAGTGAATGAGAAAACAATTTTGTTTCCCTTTCTTTCTGTTATTGTTTAAAAAGATAGATAATCCCTTGATTACCCATTCTCAGTTTTGCATAACCAACACTATTATATTAATACATTTTTTACCTCTGTGATTACCTTGTATCTAAGCCTCTGCAGACTGCCCCTTATTTCAGTTCTTTTGACAGACTTGCATTTTAGCCAATCAGTGCCCCCTCATAAGTAACTCCACAGGAGTGAGCATCATTTTTATCTATATTGGACACATGAACGAATGCCCTCTAGCTGTGAAAAACTGTCAAATGCATTCAGATAAGAAGCGACCTTCGAAGGCTTAGAAATTATCCTACCTATGTTTAGCTTTCAACTAAGAATACAAAAAGAACAAAGCAAATTTGATGATAAAAGTAAATTCGAAAGTTGTTTTAAATTACATGCCCTATCTGAATCATAAAAGTTTAATTTTAACAAGACAAGTAACTTTAACATTGAACATTTATGTTTTCTTTTCAATTGTTTAAAGCAAGGACATTCCTAATTTAAACTGTGCCCACTCCCCCTTGGGAGCTTTGCATGACATTATCAATTACTTCACTGATGACATCACGCATGACATTGTTGATTACATCATCATGACATCACTAGTGAAAATCATATATATACGTGTGTGTGTATACAGTTTGTGCACAAATATATATTTTACACAAAAAAGTATTTTTTTTACTTTTGTAACAGTATAGGTGAATCTACTAGGAAAATGTGTGGATATCGGTTTGTATTTGGATCAGAGAGAGGCACAGACAAAGGCTGTGGCGGACATTTTCCAAAGTACAGACCTTAGTGAAGGACACCAAGATACATTTGAAATTAAAAACATTATTTTATAGTGCTTGGTGTTATTATACTGATGCAGATACCACTGATCCTATAACCTGGCTATACCCATGAACCAGTGTCACTATTGTGTCATTCTATAGTGCTGGGTTTATTATACTGATGCAGATACCACTGATCCTATAACCAGCCCTCCTCTGGCTATACCCATGTGCCAGTGTCACTACTGTGTCATTATATAGCGCTGGGTGTTATTATACTGATGCAGATACCACTGATTCTATAGCCAGCCCTCCTCTGGCTATACCCATGTGCCAGTGTCACTACTGTGTCTTTATATAGCGCTGGGTGTTATTATTATACTGATGCAGATACCACTGATCCTATAACCAACCCTTATCTGGCTATACGCATGTGCCAGTGTCACTACTCACTACTGTGTCATTATATAGTGCTGGGTGTTATTATACTGATGCAGATACCACTGATCCTATAACCAACCCTTATCTGGATATACGCATGTGCCAGTGTCACTACTGTGTCTTTGCATAGAGCTGGGTGTTATTATACAGATGCAGATACACATCCAGTATTTTACTCAGACTTTATTTATTCCATAACTTATCACCCAATATCGCTAGCAGTCTCTTGACAAGCCACTAACTTTATTCACACTACATATTTGTTTTATTCCTATTATTTAATCAGAAAGAAAAGATATACTAAGGTTGTGGCGGACACTGCAAGGGCTAGTCACGGACATCAGTGTCCATGTACGGACACCTTGTCTATCCCTGATTTGGATTGTATGTAACACAGCTGCCATTTCAAGCAAAAGAAAGACCAATGCTGCTTTACTATTGTACCACTGAATGCAGATAGGAACCAACAAAAGTGGGAGGGACAGGGAAGTGTCTGAAGCTCTCTCACAACTTATTATGCAGGTTACACTGATTTAAAGGGGCAGTAAAAACCTTGTAACTACAAGACAGTTATATTGTGTTGGTATAGAGTAAAATATAAGCCAAGTCTTAACATTTGTAAAACAAATTAACATAATTTTTACTGCAATTAGTTTTCAACAGCCAAACTTCGCCCATCATTTGCCGAGGAGCCATAAAGTTAGTATAAAATTAATTGCTTTGCGGTTGTTATCTGATAAAGCCAATTAGGGACATATATGTAGCAGAGTTAGCCTTGAGAAGTCAGCAGGGTGCATTTCAAGTTACAAGAATAAGAAATTGCTACATTTTCTGAGCTAAATTACATGTTTATATAGATGTTAGAAGCAGGGCTAGTCTCATTTTTAGTTAGTGCACCTGTTTTTGTATTACTTTTTGTATTTGAATCGTGATTTGTCATGTGTGGTACATTTGTCTATATACTCTGATGTATGTATTTTGCATTTCTCTTTAGTACTGGAGTGCCTTGCTCTGAATGTATATTATATTGAATATTCTTCTTAATACATTTTGCATACTTATGTATTGTGAGGGCTGAAATCCCTCACGTGTTAAGATGACTGTATTTACTCTCACCTTTACTTCTTTTTTTTATTTTTTGATTATTATGAAGTTTATTCAAAATTCCCAAATACACTTATTTACCTGACAGAAAAGAGAGGTTTGCAATTCACCTACATTCTGGAGAGTGCACTGCCATCCCTTGGAGTTGTTATACTAAGGTTTGTTATATATCAGACTGGCACCCCAACAAATTTACCTGATTAGAAATGCAAGTGCCAGCTTACGTCTTATATCATCCATCTATCTATCTATCTATCTATCTATCTATCTATCTATCTATCTATCTATCTATCTATCTATCTATCTATCTATCTATCTATCTATCAAGAGATAAAGATAGATAGATAGATAGATAGATAGATAGATAGATAGATAGATAGATAGATAGATAGATAGATAGATAGATAGATAGATAGATAGATAGATAGATAGATAGATAGATAGATAGATAGATAGATGATAGAAAGATAGATAGATATTCATATATGTAGCTGTTAAACTCTTATATAATCTATTAACGTTGTACAGATGTACTCAGCAAAAAAAAATAATGGTCTCCAGTTTCCTTTAATGTGTTTTGTTTATACAGGGAGTGCATAATTATTAGGCAAATGAGTATTTTGACCACATCATCCTCTTTATTCATGTTGTCTTACTCCAAGCTGTATAGGCTCGAAAGCCTACTACCAATTAAGCATATTAGGTGATGTTCATCTCTGTAATGAGAAGGGGTGTGGTCTAATGACATCAACACCCTATATCAGGTGTGCATAATTATTAGGCAACTTCCTTTCCTTTGGCAAAATGGGTCAAAAGAAGGACTTGACAGGCTCAGAAAAGTCAAAAATAGTGAGATATCTTGCAGAGGGATGCAGCACTCTTAAAATTGCAAAGCTTCTGAAGCGTGATCATCGAACAATCAAGCGTTTCATTCAAAATAGTCAACAGGGTCGCAAGAAGCATGTGGAAAAACCAAGGCGCAAAATAACTGCCCATGAACTGAGAAAAGTCAAGCGTGCAGCTGCCAAGATGCCACTTGCCACCAGTTTGGCCATATTTCAGAGCTGCAACATCACTGGAGTGCCCAAAAGCACAAGGTGTGCAATACTCAGAGACATGGCCAAGGTAAGAAAGGCTGAAAGACGACCACCACTGAACAAGACACACAAGCTGAAACGTCAAGACTGGGCCAAGAAATATCTCAAGACTGATTTTTCTAAGGTTTTATGGACTGATGAAATGAGAGTGAGTCTTGATGGGCCAGATGGATGGGCCCGTGGCTGGATTGGTAAAGGGCAGAGAGCTCCAGTCCGACTCAGACGCCAGCAAGGTGGAGGTGGAGTACTGGTTTGGGCTGGTATCATCAAAGATGAGCTTGTGGGGCCTTTTCGGGTTGAGGATGGAGTCAAGCTCAACTCCCAGTCCTACTGCCAGTTTCTGGAAGACACCTTCTTCAAGCAGTGGTACAGGAAGAAGTCTGCATCCTTCAAGAAAAACATGATTTTCATGCAGGACAATGCTCCATCAAACGCGTCCAAGTACTCCACAGCGTGGCTGGCAAGAAAGGGTATAAAAGAAGAAAATCTAATGACATGGCCTCCTTGTTCACCTGATCTGAACCCCATTGAGAACCTGTGGTCCATCATCAAATGTGAGATTTACAAGGAGGGAAAACAGTACACCTCTCTGAACAGTGTCTGGGAGGCTGTGGTTGCTGCTGCACGCAATGTTGATGGTGAACAGATCAAAACACTGACAGAATCCATGGATGGCAGGCTTTTGAGTGTCCTTGCAAAGAAAGGTGGCTATATTGGTCACTGATTTGTTTTTGTTTTGTTTTTGAATGTCAGAAATGTATATTTGTGAATGTTGAGATGTTATATTGGTTTCACTGGTAAAAATAAATAATTGAAATGGGTATATATTTGTTTTTTGTTAAGTTGCCTAATAATTATGCACAGTAATAGTCACCTGCACACACAGATATCCCCCTAAAATTGCTATAACTAAAAACAAACTAAAAGCTACTTCCAAAACTATTCAGCTTTGATATTAATGAGTTTTTTGGGTTCATTGAGAACATGGTTGTTGTTCAATAATAAAATTAATCCTCAAAAATACAACTTGCCTAATAATTCTGCACTCCCTGTACATCAGAATTGTATTAGTCATCTTGAAAACCAATTCCTTAAAATTTTAAAGGAACATCAAACTATTATGAATTTGTTAAGTCAGATGAAATGTTATGTATAAGCTGTTTAAAGGTTAATTGAAACTAACGCTGTTATTTGTACTTGTTACTAATAATCATTGGCGGACAATGACTTCTTCTTTACTGGTAAGGGGGGACATGCCTCTGTAAGTACGACGAGTGAATGCTGCTTGTTTATTTAGGTTTATTCAGGACAACAACTGAAGCACATTCTGAAATGCCCTCTTTCAGATTAAACAAAGAAAAATTCTGATTACAATATTCCTTTAATAATATTCCTCCACTCTAGTTTACTTCTGTTATTTACATTGTCACAATAAGCCAAACTGTAATCTAAATAGAATAAAGGTATTATCCTTGTTATCATATTATTACAGGGTTTGGCAAATGAATAAAGATGTTAACGCTGTACAGTATATTTTCCATAAGGTCATATAAGGGCAATAAACTGTTATTTTATTTTTGTTATGTCTATAAAATAAAATTGAAGTACAGTTGTTATCTCGTCTGCAAAAAAATAAAAAAGATATTGGTTACTATAAAACCTGGAGTGAAGCCCATTGTCCTGTGGTGAGAAAACCTACATTACTTGTAGCTGTGGTTTTTTCTTTTCTGCCGTTGTGTTTGTCTGTTTAGTAAAAAGTCATCAAATATATTCCCGTTGACTGGCAGTGTTTACTATAAACAGATTGTTTTTGTTTCTGCGTGTGCTGTGTTTAAGTACATCATACCCCTTGTGACTGGATTAACCCTTGTATGACAAAAAGAGACGGGAAAGTTGTTTCCCTAATTGTTTGGGGTTAAGCAGGGTACAATATTAGAGATCAAGACAAGGTTAAAAGGAGGCTGGGCTATGGTGGAAAAACTGGTTTGTCTCCTGTTCCTTTTTTTTTATTTTAAGAAAGAAAAAAAAAAAAAAACTGCAGGTTAAACCTTTACGTTAGTCTGGGCATTCAGAATAAGCTTGAATGGGTGAGGAATCTCAAGGTAATTTTTGCTCGTTTCTTCATAGCATTATACCCCATGCCAGCTGATTTTCTATTTCTACAACATATGCCAGCATGCCTAGTGTTTACAAGCAAAGCAAGGATTCTCCAGCCCTGCACCTTTTGACAGATAGTGGGAGTCTGATGTATATGCAGCACAGGAGATTTCAAACAGGTGTCTGAAAGAAACTAAAAAAGAACTAGTGCTGTGCATAAGAGGAAAGTCTGCTTTCCCACATAAATTAAAAAGTGGAACTCATTTTTTTCTCTGTTTCTCTTCCTCAACTATATTGTGTCGGTAGCTAAACAAACCCAAATTAACACACCAGATCAGTTTTTTGTTTTCTCTGTAGAAAAGGTATCTGAACAGGAATGCTGCGCTGGCCTATGGCCAGTAAAGGCTCACTGAACAGGATAAAATTTCAATTTGGATGTGCGTGAAGTTGCTTGAGTTTGTTGGGAGTAAGATTCTGGTTTGGTGAGTTTAAGGGCAGGGAGTATACCAGGCAGAGACAGTCCTTCTCTGTGAGGGAAAAGAAGAACTCATACTGATAAGGCAGCCCAGCTAGAATTTATTTTACCCTTAATACTTGTTCGTTTCCAATCTTTAAGGTTTTAGGAAAACACATTAAGCAGTTCTTAAGCTCTTGAATTATTCAAATACCTTATTTTTTGTGTCTAGTCAGGATTTTTTTTTTCCTCCCATAAATTGTATGCATCTGAGCCCCTTATTTAGGAAGTTGGAATGTGCAGCATTTGGTCAGACAGGATTTGAGCTTATCTGGACCTACTAATTGCAAGTTTCTCTGCTGTGCATTTTTTCAGTTATCCACATCAGGAAAATAAAGAGAGAGGGTGAAGACTGAACATTTCGGTTGCTAAAAACGTCACAAGTTGCTGAACTCTCCTTCTTTTGCAAGTTAAACAGAAAGTGGGATATGCAGTAGTTTTGGACTCACTTTAAGAAGTCAGTTTGGAATCAGGAGAGCTTTAAAGTGTTTAAGGAAGGTGCTTGGCTAGACGACAAAAATAAAAACAGGTACGTACAAAAGTAGTTACAATACTTATTGATCCCAGTATGGGTTAAAAGATAACACAATGCTTTTTTCTTCCACCTGTACCCTAGTGTAGAGAAAAAAATAATAATAGGTGTTTTATTGCATATTGTTCTGTAATACATTGTTATGAATTTGCTGGAAACAAAAATGAAAATAGCAAAAATGTGCACAAATTAATTTTGTATTTGTTTTGCAGCTACAGTAAATATAGAATGAAATGCATATATAATACAAAGGATGGAATTATATTTACAAATTCATTTTAAAGTTAAAACTAAGGCACTTTTTAAAAGTTTTATAAAGAGTAAAGAGTACTGTATGAATTTTATTGCTGTTTATAACCTCCTAATTCTAATCTTTCATATTGTAATCTCAACATGTTGTTATATTTTTCATACAGTTAATATTTTAGTGATTAGAAGAAACATATGTTAGAATGTGAACTGTCTCTTTCAACGGTTAGTGATATCACTACTTTGCTTATGTTTAGATCTCGGATTAGTGAAATAAAACAATGAAATAATATTTGTTATTCTAATTTTTATTTGTCACACCATTGTATCCTTTATTACTGATAAATGTTTACAAAGTGCACAAAAAATGCAGAGATAAACAATATGATAAAATATTACAAGAGACTGATATATCATTATGGAATTTTATGAGTCCTACCCCAAAGAGCTTACAATCTATAGG